>NW_022103908.1:6488663-6506193 GCF_000313985.2 Echinops telfairi | reverse complement strand
TGTCATAGTGTGTGTTTTGTGAGATGGAGGAGGACTTTGTGGATTGGTGTCAGACATATGGGTTAATGTTGGACTTGTGGGCTTGGGCAACACTGGGTTGGGATGTTTTCTTGATGTGCACTTACCCTTTATATAAAACTCTCTCTTATACATACATATGAGTTTCTGTGGATTTGTTTCTCTAAAGTACGCAGACTAACACATTCACTTTCAATGAATGCTTTTTGTGCGCTAGATCACCAGGACCTTCTCTCAAAATAGCATTGGGTAGACTCAAACTTCTGGCCTTCAGAAAAGTGGACAGTGTTCATGGTTTGTATCACCCAGAGACTCTGATCTACAAGAAGGAATTCCACAACACAGACGAGAATCTTTGCATATCAGCACTGTCTCAAGGCAGGTGGTAGGCGATTCCAAAGAGTAATTCAGGTAGAACTGAAGAGTGCTGTTAGATATTAAAATAGTATGGCTGGAGATCTCTAGGAGAAGCATATATATGGGGCATTTGCTCAACAGCCACAAACAAAAGGCAAAAGGAAGGATGAATTGATCTGCAGCAAATCTTTGCCGGCTCTCCAAAGCTGTGTGTGTGTTATGGGTAGTATAATTCATCAGGATAAAAATAGAACGCATTTTAAATCGAGAGAAGCCTGTTATTATTTTAGGAAGGACAACAAAACTTTGTCCAAAGTTTATAGCTACTGCTGCAAAAGCTGTACAATAAAAACAACATGATTATACAGTAGTTTAGTTAAACACAAATCATTTGATGCCCGAGTAAATGGACAGAAATAAATAGCAAAGTACATCTTTGCCCATGAAAACGAGAATCTGTTTTGGCTTAGCTCCAAAGTGAACCAAATATCATAAAGAAGGAGGAGACACATGCTTTAAGAAGTTTTTCTCGTTCGTTCGTGTCTTCTGAATTACGCATAGCCATCATTCTTGCAAAGGATGCTGCGTAGAAGACTGACGAAGTCTGCCAAAGAAATGGCTTTATTCCATGTTTTCTTCTTACTGTGCTGCACTGTGGACTCTGTTCATCTATGAACTTAGACGGTCTTTCAGCTTATTAATCAGTGTCTGCCCATTGTATAGGGCAAGGTATGACAAAATCATAATTTATAAATTATCAAGGGCTCATGAGGGAGAGGGGAGCTGGGAGAGAGGGGAAAAAATGAGAACCTGATGCCGGGGCTTAAGTGGAGAGCAAATGGTTTGAGAATGATGAGGGCAATGAATCTACAAATGTGCTTTACACAATTGATGTATGTATGGATTGTGATAAGAGTCGTATGAGCCCCTAAAAAAAAGAAACGAGAAGCTGTTACCAAGGGCTCAAGTAGAGAGAAAATGTTTTGAAAATGATGCTGGCAACCAATGTACTAATGTGCTTGACCCAAGGGATGTATGTATGGATTGTAATAAAAGTGGTATGAGCCCCCAATAAAATGATTTAAATACTTTGGGAAAAAATCAGTGTCTCCCTATTTTTCGTGACACTGCTTTGCCACTGGTTGCCTGCGTAACACTGGACTTCTGCTTGTCCCAGATCACATGAGAAAGGTGAAGGTCTGTGAAGGACTCCAAACTCAAAGAAGAATGTTTTCTTATTTACAGCACTCTTGCCACCCAGTCTGATGTGCCAATTTTAGCAGGGCTGTGTACCCTTTTGTTTTGTCTACAGGCTGCCAACTTGCTTGTTCTTCCAAATTAATGAGTGTCTTTAAGTATTTGCTCTTTCCTTTGTTGCCCCTTGTGCTGGGTTCTCTGAGCCAGACATCTCCTATCTTCTGAGTCTTGGTCTAACAGCCCATTTTTCTGGAGTGCACTGCCGAGATGGACTCTGTTTAGGGGGGGAAAGGAAACCCAGAAGCTTCAACATTTCCTGCACGTGTGGAAATCACTGGATTCGACCTTTGTTCTTAGTTGACTGGCCTCTACCTTCTAGAAGCAACTACGTTCGCCTCTCAGAAGTTTGCATTTTTCGATGACCTTTCTGCTACTCATGTCTTGTTGCTGCAACACATGTCTGATTCGGTGATGTTTTGACACCTCTGAAAACTTTTAAGATTTTTCTTTATCCCAGCATACCAACCATGTGCTGTGGGGATTTATTTTTCTTATTCTTCAATTATTCATTGTTCAGTGAACTTGCTGTGCCTCTTCAATCTGAAAACTCTTTCTTTTATTAGATTTATTACTATTCTTATTTAAACCTCGTCCTCACTCTTTTCTCTGGTCTCTCTTCCTGTTCTTTTGATGAGGTAGACAATCGACCTTGTGGACTGATTTATAATTTTCCACCCCTATTGCTTTTGGAATTATTTTCTAGGATGTTCTCCTCCACTCTGGTAGCTAGCCTTTTCCTTGATTGTTTTATTTTTCTTGTTATCATATCCAAGAACTCTTGTCTTATACCTTGAATGTTTTCTTGGAGCCTAGCTTGGATGTTTTATTTCTGTGGATGAACTGCAGTGTTTTACTTCTCTGAAAACATTAATTGAGGTTTTGTTTGCTGGCTTTTTTATGTTTCATTCTTTGTTGCTGAATTTCCCATTTCTTTGGAACTTCTTGTGACTGTTATTTTGTCTTGGTCCTTCTCATTCATATTGAAAGCTTTCTTTACACATGTGCTTAACCTAGAATGTCTGCATATATATGAAAAAGACTCTAAAGATTGATCCTAAAAGAGGTCTTTGTAATTTGGTGAGACTTTTTAAAGGATGTGCTGTGGCTACCTTGTTGTTGTAATTGTTAGGGCTTGTCTGTTTGTTTCCAATTTAGAGCCACCTTTTCTACCTGTGTGGTAGTTCTATAATCCTCTGTCAATTTGAGAGGATTATGAGTGAAGGGGTGTAGCCTAGCCTGTCAATCAGATAATAGCCAATGAGGCCTTTGTGTGGGTCTGGCCTTCCCCTGAGCATTCTGGGAATTGCTGTATTTTTCCTCTGTGGAGGTGGGAGACACTCTCTTTCTGCTCACATGAAGCTACCCTAAGGCAGTCAGAGTTTCAGAGCTGGAGCAGCCATGTGGAGACCCCTGCCAGCACTGAGATGCTTACAACACCACTTGATCCACAGGACTTGCAACCCACTGGCCTGTGATCTTCCTGCATTGGGCGTTATTGCATGTGCTTCCTGAGTCTGAAGAGGACTTTATAGATTGGTATCAGACATATGGGCTAATATTGGAATTATGGACTTGATCTGGCCTTGGCTGGGACATTTTCTCAATATGCAATTGTTTTTGTACATAAAGCTCTTTCTTATATACATATGCGTGTCTATGAATTTGTTTCTCTAGTCTACCCAGACTAGCACAACCTGGTTCTGCACTATCCTCACAATTGCTTTGTTTGTGTCTATTGCTGCAGTCTTTGTTCAAATCCAACTCATTGACGGTCCTCCTATATTTTGATAACCCTTTTCTTTACCAAGCATGTTGTCCTTCTTCAGGGTCTGGTCCCTTCTGATAACATGTCTGGAATAGGGGAGGCAAAATCTTGCCATCCCTGCTTCTCAGCAGTATTCTGACTGTTCTTCTAAGACAGATTTGATCTTCTGATAGTTCATGGGATGCTCAATATTCAAATGCATCGATTATTTTGCAGACTTCCTTGTGCATTATCCGGCTTTCAAATACACATAGGTTGGACGCATCTTAGCCTTTAAGGTTACAACTTTGCTTTTCAACAATTTAAGGAGATCTTTTGCAGCAGATTTGCCAAATACAATATGTTGTTTGATTTCTTGACTGTTGCTTTCATAGTCTACTCTAGATGAGAAGAAACAGTTTCAAACTTTCTCTAATAGTTGGAACATGGAATGTCCAAAGTATGAATCCATGAAAACTCGAAATGGCTTCCTAGAACCTGGATATTTACTTGAGACAGTCATGCTACCAGCAGTTGTGAAGACTCTTGTGTAGCCAGAGGAAGGGGCTTTCCAAATTCTGATGAGTATGAAGTCATGGTCATTGTCGATGGGGGCCATTGAGTCACTTTTCATTCATAGCAGCCCTACATACAGAATAGAATTGCCCCAGAGGGTTTTGTTGACTGGAATCTCCATGGAAGCAGATTGCTGAATTTTTCACCCATGGAGGAATTGGGTGGGTTTGAACCACCAACCTTTTAGTTAGCTTGGAGCAGAACCTTTGTGCCACCAAGTCTCCTTGGGGTCATGATGCGCTGGTGCAAATTTGGTTGCCATTGGACTCGTGATCAGAGTCAGAGTAGGAGTTGAAAGTGGCAAGACGAGATCTCATTCTTTAATTTTTCTGGTTCCAAAATTGTGCTCTACACTCAGCTATGCCTGAGGTGCACATGTCCTGAGTAACTGGGGTTGACCCAAAGTTCTTCTACTTCAAGAAGCAAGGGGGCAGCTGAACTGTGTGGAAGAGAAGAGAAGCTCCAGATGTCCAAATTCTCACTGTACACATTTTCAGTTACCTTTCTGTCTTCATTATTTTTTCTTCTCCACCTTCAGAAGAAACCTTTTGCCCTCAATCCATCCAGAATTCAATGGCATGGACTATCTTGATCATTATGTTCTGGTTTCCCAAACATTCTTGACATCCATTCACTTCTGTCATCCTGTCTCTTGCTCTCTTTGCATTTAAGTGTATCCAATTTATTGTCATTTTAATGGAGTGTTTTTTTGGCAACAAAATGAATTCATGTAATTTTCTTTTCATGTTGAAGTCCAAATTATAGGTAGGAAATATAGATTATAAAACAAGCAAACAACTCTTCCACCCACCCAGATTTTGGTTATTAAGCCATTAGAAGTTGACTTCGCTCATTTAATTGTCCAAGCGGTTCCAGATTGGTGTACAACTTTTCACTGTGGATAATTCATGGACCCAGAATCCTTTCATTTAAAGGCTTAACTATTTCCTAGGGACTCCTTGTCTTTTGCATTAGCTTAGCCAAAGCAAAAGGAAGCATTGAGAATGCCTAACTACTTTTGTAAAAGTTGGCCTGCGTGTCCCAGGCAGTATTTCTCTTTACACCCCACTGCGAAGAATACTCAGAATTAAGAGGAGGGGTGAAGAGGAGGTGAGGGCTGGGAACTACAGATTTATGGGAGAATACAATATTTTAGCAGCTAGTTACCTCTCCCATAGTTCTCTATTTTGGCTACCAAATATGTACTCTTCTTCCTATGTATAAAACAAATTTACTCCATCCTCAAGAAAAATTAAAATCCCAATTATATTCCATTGTGCATTTCAAAATTCAGTATTTCTGGATAATGTTGATCACCATCCTGAGATTCAAACATGGCTCTTCAAGCTATGGAGACTTACAAACAAAATATCTAGCCCAATATAGCAATTGTTAGCCTAAAGTATCTTATTCTGTTTTTTTCCCACTTCTTCAGGAATCCAAATTCTAGATGAGTGTATGCACTGTGATAAATGGACCTCAGACTCTTAATGATTTACCAGACATAGAAATAATTTTCTGGATACTGCGATAATTCCTGGCTGGTGGGTGGTTGTGGTCCATGAATGATTTGGGATAAAAACCCTACATTCCATCGGGTTTCCAGATCCCAAGAACCAGGCAGCAGAAAGGGAAGATCACATGGAGAAGGCACAGCTTCCTCTTAAAAGATGGTGATGAGAGAAACACACTCATTTCTACTCAATCTTGTTGTTAAACCTCGTCACAAGGCTCCACCTGCCTGCAAATGAACTTGGACACGTGGTCTATGCTGTGCAGCTACTCCCTTCAACTATCTCTTGTGGAAAGGGCAGGAGCGTTTGGCAGACAGCTATTTGTTTCTACCATTTACAGGGGAGTAGCTAAATGATGTACCACATAGAGTATTTTTATACTTTCACTTTCATCTCTGGTATGGAAAAAAGTTTAGTTCAGAATTCTTCCTATCATTGAAAAGCATCCCATTTTCCTGGCATCCAGGGCATTTTCCTCTCTATATTGTTTTCCCAAGCATGATAAACCAAACAGTTGTTTGGGCTTCTCTTGTGTTCCTTGCAAAGAAGATTTTATTTTAATACTGAAACACTTAGTTGTCCTAGATGTTCTTCGGTTCACTATGTTTTCCTTTTTCTCTGGGAATAAGTTCTATAATGAATGGCTTGAGTCATTGTTGGTTGATCCAGGACTAGGGACCTGATAAAAGGGGACCATGCAGTCACTTAAATTTTTTTGAAATATGAAAACAGTGAAACTTAGTGTCGATGATTCATTAGAGCGGACTCACTTCTGTGGTGTGTTCTAGCAATAAATATACCCCTGAAATCCTGCACTGCTATTCTCAGAGCTACCTAATTCCTCCCTTTCCTGGATCTTTTTTACGCAATAGCATTGCAACATTTTGAGAAAGCACAGTATATGTCCAATAAATTCTCCCTTCTACTTAATCTAGTCAGAGTCAGCTTCTGTTGATTGCAACCCAAAGGCCTTTAATTAGTTCCCCAGGGAAGGCTGATTTATTAGAGGATTTTTCAATATCTGTCCAATGTTCTTTGGCATTTTGAAGATTTTTTTCCTCTCATTAATTCTTACTTTAATGGTTAAGATTGAATGGGTTATCCTGTGGGCTACATGTCTTTTCAGACGTTCAAGGTGTGATTTCTTAGAACTAGATAAATGTGGTTGGCTGCTCTAATCATTCAGTCTATTAAAAGCTTATTTTAGACTCGGTTGTTCTCTCCAAATACATATTCCTGCAAGGTGTCATAGGCACTTGAGGACAAGAAAATGGCCTTTAAAGGAAGGGTGCCTCTCTGTCATGAGAGCCTGTTTCCATCTGACAATTATGATGGTGTCGTTCAGCACAGCACTGGCAGTTTTCAGAATTGCTTGCTTGATTTCCAGGTATGCCTTTGCACTTCATGAGCTTCTGATTTAACTCATCCTGTAGAGAAGAAAAGGCACAATTTAGTGCAATGCAGAAGGTGACAGAAATGTGCATATCACCCTTGGAAATTCACAGTGGGATGAGATGGTATTTTTGTTCCTTCTGGTCTACTTTCTGTCTAAATACATTGAAACTCTCTCATATTTTGCATGGCTTTATGCAGTCAGAAGAATATGTGTGTGTGTGTGTGTGTGTGTGTGTGTGTGGCTAGTGGCATAACAGAGCAGATGTCTTGCTCAAGGTCACATTGTAGCTAAGTTATAGAGATAGTATTCTAATCCTGATGTCCATGGCTCCAGATTTTAAAGTTCAATACCTCTAAGTATGCAATCTATAATAAGTCAGATACTGAAATAGATGCAATGAGATTAAAAGTGAAAAAAATACCCACACTATTCTCCATTCCAAAACATCTTATAGATGATCAGTAATGAGATGATATTAATATAACATTTGGTGCTAAAGAGAATGGTGCATGGAGGTTATGGAGATATTGGGAAGGGGCATAGATCACAGCATGGGATTTTCAGGAATGGTTATTGGTTGAGAGGTCATCTGAACATAGACTTATTGCATGGTTCAATTGTAAAAAGGGTGCAGAGGTAATAAGGATGGGAAGAGTCTTCTAAGTAGAAGGGATATAATACAAACTAAGACAAAAAGGCATAGCCTGTGCAGTTTCTATCAACTATAAGTGCTTGCCATTCAAGTGCATTGAGTACAGGTTAGGAAGTATTGGGAACGTGTGTTGGACATATTGATAGTTACCAGTTCATGAAGTATAGCATACTAACACGGAATATGGGTTCTAGAGTAAGACTGCTTGAGTTTGAATCACAATTCCACGTTGCCTTGTTTACATTTCTTAACATCTATATACCCCAGTATACTTATCTTTACAGAAGAGAGTAATAATATGTCTACTAGTTGAATTATGGTGTTGGCGAGGAATATTTAAATCTGTTTTGTAAGAAGTACAGTGGCAATGCTCCTTAGAGGCAAGGCTGGCAAAAATTCCTCTCAAATATTTTGGACATATTAGGGCAGATTAGTCATGCTTGGTCATGTGAAAAGTTAGCAAAAAAGTGGCAGAACCTCAACCAGATGTATGGACACTCTGATAGGTAGGTTTATTGTGCCAACCTGGCCAATAGAAACATGTGGGATTAATAAGGTTGCAGTTTGATTGGAGGGCAAAGAGATAAATGGCTCAGCAAGGCCTGCCCCCCTCTCCCTTAGCTCTCTGGTGACTGGACGAGCATGCGGCTGCTTTTGCTAGTCCTCTGCCTCAGCTTGTGAGTTACGCTACCTGTAGGACAGCCTGTGGATTGTGTTGCTAGAGCTTGAGGTTCCTTTGAGACCTGCTTCACCACACTGCTGGTGTATACATCGCTTGAGCTTGAGGCTGTTGGATCCTGTCATCTTGATTGCTTGAGTTTGATATATCCCATCCAGGCCTGCTTCACTAAATTCCTGAGCTGTTGACTGTTGGTGACCTGCTCTGCTGTTTGCTGCCAGACTGTGGCCAGACTGCCTGCCTTGCTCTAAGGAAGACTCAGCTGTCTGCTTCCTTGATCTTGGACCCAGTAGCCCTCTTGGGTCCAGAATTCCAGTATATTAACAATTCCAGGAAGTGAGTTGACCTGAGCCCCCTGTACTGCTGTGTGGACTAATTAGCTGTAATATTCCATATATATATATATATAAAGTGTCGTGGTTTTGTTTCTCCAGAGAGCCCTGCCAAACACAGACACCATGGCTGCACCAATGGACTCAAACATCACAACTAGTGCGAAGATGGCTCCAGACTGGGCATTCTTCTTTCTGTTGTACGTAGGATACTAGAACATCAACACTCAACTTTCCATCAACAACCACATTGAAACCTAACTCACTGCTGGCTTAGAGTGACTCTGTAGGATAGAGGAGAACAGCCCCATGGGGTTTCTGAGGCTGCAAATCTTTATGGGAGTAGAAAGCCTCTTCTTACTTTTATGCAACAACATTAGAAGGAATTAATTAGTTAATGTTTATAGAATGTTTAGAACAGGACCAAGAAAATAATAGACTCACTGCCCTCAAGTTGATGCTGACTAAGATTAATCCTATAGGACAGGGTAGAACTACCCCTGTGAGTTTCCAAGACTACAATTCTTTATGGGAGTAGAAAGCTTCATCTTTCTCCCATAATGTGATTCTTATTTGAAACTAGCATAACATATGAGGAAGGGTGAGGGAAATGCCTTAGATGATTCCAAAATTTCTGGGTGCTTTGGTGAATGATGATTATGATGGTAATTCCTAAGGTCAGAAATGTAATAACAGAAGCAGGACTTGCCAGAGAACACAATGGATTTCGTTTAAACATTGATTTTAATATTATTGTGTTGCATCTAGTTGGGTATATTAGGACAACATTTAATTTAGGAGCTGAAGCTCATTGGTACATTTAGAGAGACTAAAATCCTTATCTAGGAAGTTGAAAAACAAAGAAAGCAGGTGAGATAATTCAAAATGTCTGTGTAAAGGATGAATTGTGGACTAAGAATGGGTCTAAAGGGGACACGGATGTAAACAGAGTAGGAAACATAGGATAACCCTCAATGCAAAATGGACAAAACTACTACCCTGTTTACCCAAAAGTAAGACATTCCCCGAAAATAAGACCTACTTAAGTTTTGCCTCTTGCTGAAAGATAAGGCATCTCCCTGAAAATAAGACCTCCCCCAAAATAAGGGTTTGGATTGTTATGATGATGTTCCCGAAGATGATGACATGACTGTCATTGAATAAATGAGTAAATGTACCATAGATTTTTTATACATGGAAATAATGGTAGTAACAAGAAATTCTTGATACTGTAGGATTCACAGTTTGTCTTGTTATGCCATTTTGTGAGGACAACTACCACCATACCGTATACAGGTAACAAATTTCCTTTTTTGTTGTTCAACAATAAATGTGTACTGTATTCTTCTTCATGGAAAAATAAGACATCCCCTGAAAATAAGACCTAGTGCATCTTTGGGAGCAAAAATGAATGAGACACTGTCTTATTTTCGGGGCAACAGGGTAGCATCTTGAGGATGTGATGACATCAAAGTCAAGGAAGCCAACAATTTCAAAGATCATGTACTGTACAGTACTGACTACAATAGAGAAATCTAGTGAGATTGGATTGGAGACCATTGTATTAGGTAATATAATCCAAGACTTAAATATCAAATTAAAAATGGTCTTTTTTTTTTAATGGAAGGGTGAAGGAGTAATGGTTGAGAAGTGGCGAAGTGAACACAGTTTGACTTGAAGAATGTATGTGATATATGGGAAATAATTTGCACTTGTGAGGATTGGAGGCAAGAAGATAGAAGGCAGGGGAATTTGCTAACCAGGGAACAGAGAATCTAGACGGTAGAAAGAGTCTGGTAGAGGGAACATTGGAGAATTGGTTATGAAGAAGATAAATAATAGGGAAGTGATGTCTGGTCTGGATGGACTCATATCTCAGATCTCGATCAAAGACACCATGAATGGTAAGCATAGAGGTCCTAACAGGGCAATGCTATTTATAACAATTCCTGGAAAAGGAGCAGAGGATTTGAGGAGGGAATTTTCTCATCCTGAAAAGTAGTCCTTTCAACTATCATTATATATGTCATCCAGAGCATTATTTGTGCTTCATTTTAATATGTCTAGTTTTATTTTAAGTTTCTAGCAACCTTGGAACTGGTGTTTGTTTTTTTTTTTGGCTGCAACTCAATAAAACTTTATTGACAACAACAGGAGGTAAGGAATCAATTATACATTGCTAGTAGGAATGTAAATGGCATAACTAATTCTGAGAAATTCTGGAAAGTTTGGGAGTTCTTATAAAACTAACCATGCAATTACCACCTGACTATCCATTGTACTATTAGTCCTTTATCACAGAGAAATTAAAACTTATACATACACAAAAGGGTCCACAAATGTTCATAGCAGCTACATTCATAATAATTCAAATGAGAGACAAATTGAGTGTTCCTCGTTAGGCGAATGGTTAATCAAGTGAGGCCGACCCATCCTAAAGAGTGCCACTGCTACTCAGATCACGGATACATGCTATGCATTGGACAACTCTCTCTGTAAAGAAAAAAATCACAAAAAGATTCATGCGGTAGGACTCCATTTATAATATTCTTGACATGAACAATTACAGAAACGGAAAAGAGATGGGTGGTTTCCAGGGGTTTAGGCAACAAGAAGGAGATAAGGGCGGTTACGCAATGGCAGCAGAGAGATGGGACTGATGATAGCACTGCCTGTGCACTAACAACAGGAATGGACCCATAGACACGCACATGTGAAAACAGTACCAAATACACAAATGGATACCAGAAAAAAGGGGAAAATCTGAGGGGTAGACTCTAGCATTGTCCAATTTCTGGTTATGATATTTTACAATGATTTCGAAGGTGCGACTCTTTCAGGAAACTAGATAAAAGGGATGGGGCTGTTGAGCTTTTATAATTCCTAGAACATCATCAATTACTTGAAAAGAATTAATAATAATAAATAGATGCTAAATTTGGCTCATGGGCTATACTTTGCTGATTTTTATCTTTACAGCAGCACTCTCTTAATTTGTTTTTATTTGTTTGCTTGTTATTAACCTTATCTGTATTCATAAAGTTCATAATCATATTTCTGGTCCTATTCTCTGTCTATCTAGATAGAGTTATAATTGCCTGCTACTTTGGGCAACCTTCCTCTATGACAGCCTCTAATGTCCAAAATGAAATAGCTTTTTAGCTCTAATCCCCTCCTAAAAAAACACTGTGAAATTCATTCTGACTCATTACAGTCTCTAAGACTGTGAATCTTTTACAGGTTAGATTAACCTCATGTTTATCTTTTTTTTGTTTGTTTGTTTTTGTTTTATTTGTTTTTTTAACATTTTATTAGGGGCTCATACAACTGTTATCCCAATCCATACACACATCAATTGTGTAAAGCGCATTTGTACATCGTTTCTCAAAATATTTTCTCTCCACTTAAACCCCTGACATTAGGTCCTCATTTTTCCCCTCCCTCCCCGCTCCCCCCTCCCACATGAGCCCTTGATAGTTTATAAATGGGTATTTTGTCATATCTTGCCCTGTCTGACGTCTCCCTTCATCCACTTTTCGGTTGTCTGTCCCTCAGGGAGGAGGTCACACACAGTTCCATGTAATCGGTTCCCTCTTTCCTACCTATTCTCCCTTTACCCTCCCTGTTTTGCCACTCACACCACTGGTCCTATAGGGCTTATCCGTCCTGGATTCCCTGTATTTTCAGTTCCTATCTGTACTAGTGTACCTCCTCTGGTCTAGCCAGACTTGCAAGATCGAATTCGAGTCATGGTAGTGGGAGTGGGGAGGAAACCTTTAGGAACTAGAGGAAAGTTGTATTTCTCATCATTGTTACATCGCACCCTGACTGGCTCATCTCCTCCCCAGACCCCTCTGCAAGGGGATCTCCAGTGGCCTACTAATGGGCTTTGGATCTCCACTCTGCACTCCCCCCAGGAACTGGTGTTTTTAATTCATAACTAAGGACAATGATATTCAGAGTAGCCCAGGATTTACAGATGTTTGCACAGCTTGGGCAAGAGTTGAGATCTAACTTTAGTCTAAAGATCACTGTTTTTTCCTATTACCACATATAAAATGATTCTGTGAATCAGAGGATATAACTGCAGTTCTTATAACACACAGCATGAAGCATATTGGGAAGAAAAATATCCTGCTTTAACAATGTTGGGCACACCGTCACTTGGTAAATCTTTTCAAAAAGGCAATTTTCCTTAATATGAATTGATTATTTACTTAGAACTTTCACATCTGGAAATGTATGGGAAGAAAACTAGTAGAGATACGTGCAAAGACATAGACACAATATTGAATATTTTAGTGCTATTTATAGTAGGATAATTTGAAAGTAACCTAAGTATAGAACAATAGATAACTGGTTGCATAAATTAGGACTCAGCTATATGTTATAATATGCAGCCAACAGAAAATAGTCTTGACAATATATCTGGTAATATAAGAAAATATTATCAATATATTTCTAAATAAACAAAATAATCAGGTAGTGAAATAATATGTATTTTGTAGTATTACTTATATACACACATGTATAAATTAACACTGGAAATATACATTAAAAAGTTACAGTAAGGCCGTAGTAACAGATTAAATAGAATTCCTGCAGCCCCCCCCTCCCATATTTTAGTTTATTACCTTAAGAAAGATTCTAAAAGTTAAGTTACTGAATCAAAAGTAATGACATAATTTTAACCTTGTATTTAGCTGGTAATTATATTTTCATTATAATTAGAGTATTCTTTGATGCTAGTCAAAATGTTATTCATGACATCATTCGGTTTTATATTAACTTCACCGGGCCAGGATTCTCAGTGGTTTGGCAGTTAAGACCTAGTTATCCAAAATGACCTGACCTAACAAAATGCAGTCACAGCCACTCAGTTGTAAGCCTCCATCATGGGATAAGATTAGAGTGGAATTCAACACCCTTACTCAGAGTATTGCTATTGAAAGGACATTTCCTTGGGGTGTGGCTTGCTTCCAATAAAAGGGGATGCTATGGAAAAGCTTGCTTTGCTTTCTGCTTGGTCTAGTTCCTGCATCGGGCTCATTGACCTCCAGTTCTTTGGACTTGAGCCTACCTCATTGCTTGTGGATCCTGGGAGATATGAGTGGCCTATTGTTTGACCTGCTGAACTTGAATTCATCCATATTTGAAGCCTCCAGCCTGTGGTTTTCCCGCTGATCTTGAGTTTACTAGCTCCCACAGCTTCTCGAATTAGGAGAAACCACCAGCCTATCATCTGAGCCACAGCCCTGCCACCTGACTAGACATGGACTGGTGTGCTTCCACTCTGTGTGAGCCATTTTCTTAATATAAGTTTATTCCCCTCTCTTTGTGTCTGTGTGTGGCATGGATTTTGCATATTTGGATAATCCAGCCCAAAACAGTGGCTGAATTTCCTTCATCACTGAGATAATAACTCACATGTAGCCATTGGGGGTGCAGCTTTCTCATCTTTCTCTACATTAGTTCCAATGCTAGAAGGAAGAAAATGAAAATTTATATCCACATTAACCAGAATATTACCTGATCCATGATAAATGTTCAAGCTTGGATGAGTGAATTATTCTGTCTTATTCTTCCACTGGGCCATGCTTACTGGTGGGTGGGGTTTCTGTGTAATCAAAGGGCTGAGACTCTGCTCAGACTCTTCCTTGCTTTCAGTAGTTAGGTTGACATGTTGTGCCAGGTACAACTTTTGGGGTAGTGCTAGTTGTTTAGCTTTCTTCTCTTCCTGAGTTAGATGGGCATTATCTTGATTTTTTTTATTATTAGGATGAATAATGGGTTTGAATTCAGATTGAGCAGTGGCTTTAAACCATATTTAACTAATCTGACTCAGATAATAGAGAAAAGGTAATTTTTCTTTTCACACTGGTCCCAGTGATTGATGTATGTGCATCTATTTCTTTCAGGAACCGTCATGGGGTGGGGTAATAGGCATTTGTTGTCATTGAGTGAATACTAACTATTAAATCCCAACCTATGCTTTAATAATAGTTATGCAATACACTTTTCAGTTTTGATGTATTTGAAGTCTGAAAAGTTTAGGATATTACAAAATTATTGTGGATAAATTTGGAGGGTTATCTGGGGTATATGCAGACCTAAGGAAAACATTATTTTTAGAACCAGTTTTGTCTTAACATAATTTGGAAAACATCCAAGTTTGACTGACAAACAAAATGCTGAGCTAAAATTTGTGCTGAAATTGAAGTTTGTATGTCAATTGCCATCGAAATAATGATTCTGGCCTTTTTGATGTTTATTTCTCCCATTGGTAGCTTAAAACCTCACATTGTGATTTTCCTCTAACCAATTGCTTTGAGAAAAAATGTCTTGGAAAGTCCTAGGTGGCTTTGCCTTGTCACAAAATGACAAGCACTTTGGAGTTGGTTTTGAAAATAGTTAATCTTTTTTTTTTTTTTTTAATGTATCAACCATCTTTTCCTAGGAGATCTGCCACCTTTTTGCCTTCTGCCTTAGTTTATAATACAAGTAGGCTGGTTTATAATAAAAGTACACTGGTTCATAATAAAAGTAGACTAGGTAAACGAGCAGTCGCGGGCTGCCTTCTTTCCCACCACCTTTCCTTGTGTTGCTTCTGTCTCAGCTGAGCCGTCCACTTCAGTAGAGGGCAAGTCTCCAAATCATCTGGTCAGGAGAGCAAGTAGAACAGAGGTGGGAGTAGCAATATCATGAGGGGCGGGGTACAAAGGGAGACCTCATCACAAGGTTGGATAGATAGCCTAACCCCCAGGAGGAGGAATAACAGAAAGGGGGTTGAAGGGAGCAAACTGACATTGTAAGATACACAATCACAACTATAATATACAATTGATCAAGGATTCACGAGGGTGGGAGGGTGGGGGAGGGAGGGGGGAAAATAATTGCTGACACCAAGGGTTGAAGTAGAAAGAAAATGTTTTGGAAATGTTGATGGCAACATATGTACAAGTGTGCTTACGACCAGTGAATGATGGATTGCCATAAAATTTTTAAGAGCTGTCTCCCGACCATGATTGACAAAAGAAAAGTCTCTATCCAACTGATAAGCTAGGCCTTTAAAAAAATGTACTTTTATGGTTATACATCCACTCCTCCTGGGCATCACAGCTGGGAATTCCCACAGAAAACAATGAAAAACACATCACACTAAGGTGGTAAGGATAAGATCACATTAGTATAAAGGCAAAAATACAAATAATATGTGACAGGGAGAATAACTTGTATAGTGCAAGGTGCTGCAGGGAAGGTGAGGGAGGGGGTGGGCGATAGGGAGGGCCGGGGAGTGTGGGAGTGGGTGGTGAAGGTGGGACGGGGAGGGAGCACTGGAGCTGATCTGTGGTCCCACAGCTCACTGTGGGGACCAATCAACCACGGGAGCAGGGAATGCTCTAGGATAGATGTAGTGGTGATTGGACAATTCCCCCTTGATGTGTCTGAACAATGGAACTATTCAATTATATGATATGTAAATTACGTGTCAATAAAACTGTTGGGGAAAAATGGAGTGAAAGACTTTAAAAAGAGGCCTAAAGGAATTCAGAAAGAGCTTGAGTATGCTACTAAGAGGACTAAAGAAGAGGAAACAATGGATTGTTTTGAAGAAAATTGCATCTGTCTTTCTTTCTGTGGGCTTGAAGAAGGGGTGTGTGGGAGTGAAATGCAGCCAATTAATAGAGCCCTTCTAGCCACTCTTCCTTATGTGGTGTCGTATAAATGCTGGACTCTGTGACTGTGGCTACAATCCCATTTTGGAGCAATGCCAGAAACACAGAGAATTCCAGGACCGTCAATCAACCAACAGAGCGCACCTGAGAACTCTGGAGTGATGGAGGCTGAGACCAGAGGGTGCGTGTGGCACAGAGATCATGAGACAGGCAAAGGAGCTAGGCTGCGACCAGAAGCCCAGGCAAGGAGATCAGGAGGCTGAGGAAAGGAACATCCCTGAGATGATGGGACTGTGAGATAGAGTCACAGCCGGTGGTTCCTTGACCTAAAGAGGCAGAGGCCAAGGGACCATGTGACTGACAGACTGAGGACCAGAGAGATTGGCTGCTGGCTGAACTCAAAGACAATACTCACAATTATGGGGATTTACTAAGGTAGCTACCATGTGTCCGGATCAGTCAAGAATAATGATTCAGTCACTGGTCCATGCAACATATCTCCATAGCCAGCAGCCAAGTCTCTCTCTGGCCCTCAGCCTCTCAGCCACATGGTTCCGAGGTCTCTGCTTCTGTGGGCGAGGAATCCAGCCCACCTGTCCCTGTCTCACAGTTCCATTGTCTCAAGCCAGATGTGGAAAAGGCAATGCATAATCTAAATGCCACTCCTGTGAGTCTTTAAACCACAGTCTTGGGTGCCACTGGTCTCAGCCTCTGCCACTTCAGGCAACGTACTGGAATGTGCTTTTCTGATGGTTCTCAGCTTTCTCTGCTACTTCTTCAATGATGGTTCATCCTTCTGACCAGGAGGGAGGTAATGAAAACTGACCCGTCCACTCTATCAGTGTTACAAATGCTCTATTTGCATAGTCCCCCTCCATCATTTGGTGGGAGTTACAGAGATAGGCCGAAGAGCATTATTAAGAAATTTCACTCCATCACATCAGCATGGAAGTGGAGTTTCCTGGGTGGCACAGTGGGTGACAGAATAGGTAAAGATGAGCTGAGCGTGGAGACATGCCTAACCCGATTAATTTACTCAGGGAGAGAAGAAAACTCTGGAGAGATAATGCTTACTTTTGAACACGAAGTTTAACATTTTTTAATATTGTAAATTATAAAAATAAAAAAATTACTTAATCTTCTCCATTTTTTATTTTGAGCATAAGACTACTCTTCCACTTTTGCACTCATATTTTATGGAGTATAAGTTTCAACTCTGTCTCTGGAGATGTATTGAGAATTTAACAAACTCAGGGACAAGGGAACAACAAGCGATCCAAATTGGTGGGGAGGTGGGTGTGGGAGACCTGGTAGGGCATGATCAAGGGG
>NW_022103908.1:6474796-6486939 GCF_000313985.2 Echinops telfairi | reverse complement strand
GGTATCAGGCATCAAGGAACAAAAAATCATATTGTGAACGAGGGTGAGTGCAGAGTGGAGACCCAAAGCCCATCTGTAGGCAACTGGACATCCCCGTCCGACAGAAGGGTCGCGGGGAGGAGAGGAGCCAGTCAGGGTGCAGTGTAGCAACGATGAAACATACAACTTTCGTGTAGTTCCTAAATGCTTCCTCCCCCATCCACCCACTATCATGATCCCAATTCTACCTTACAAATCTGGCTAGACCGGAGGATGTGCACTGGTACAGATAGGAACTGGAAACACAGGGAATCCAGGACAGATGATCCCTTCAGGATCAGTGTTGAGTGTGGCGATACCGGGAGGGTGGAGAGATGTCGGGGCGGAAAGGGGGAACTGATTACAAGGATCAACATATAACCTCCTCCCTGGGGGATGGACAACAGAAAAGTGGGTGAAGGGAGACGTTGGACAGTGTAAGATATGACAAAATAATAATAACTTATAAATTATCAAGAGTTCATGAGGGAGGAGGAACGGGGAGGGAGGGGAAACATGAGGAGCTGATAGCAAAGGCTCAAGGAGAAAGCAAATGTTTTGAGAATGATGGCAACAAATGTACAAATGTGCTTGACACGTGGATGGATGTATGGATTGTAATAGATATGTATGCGCCCCCAATAAAATGATTTTAAATAAATCTTTGGGTCAGGGTTAACAAAATTTTAAGCAAAATTCAAATGTGTTTCTACCCATCATTGAAGGTTTGTAACAAGTTTACATAGATGCTTGCCACACATAAGGCAACAAATTTTAGGTGGCTCAGGCATTTTAGGCAGGACAGGAAGACTTCAAAGACCATCTGCCCACAGCGACTGATGTCCAGAAACTGGTGGAAGAAGACCACAGCTACTGCTGATGCCATAGCTACTGAAGTTGGGATCTCCCGGGCTTGACCACTTTCATGCCCATCCCAAACAGTGGCTTTCAAGGGCCGGTTAAATAGAGAGGACAACTCAGAATGCTGTGGTGAAGAGAAGACCAAGAAAGTATTCCTGAAGAATTTGTTTCCATTGAGACAGTGCACCTGCGCATTCCCTGAAAATGGCAAGGGCTGTCCTAGGAGAATCACATCCATTGTACAACCATGTCCAACCCACCGTACAGCCTTCTAGGCTTCTTTTTATCCCCTAGATTTAAAGACCATTGAAAAGGAACAAAATTTGAGTCCTAGGAGGATACCAGAAGTGCCATATTGACTTGGTGCAAATCAAGAGTCCAGAAATCTTCAGTGAAAGGCTAGAGAGAGGAAAACACTGCCTTCAGCCTTGTATAGACTTGGGTGGAGAATCTGTTGAGAAAAAAGATCTTCGCATTCTGATATTTTTGTTTAATAAATGTTTCTCTTATTTTGTAGCAACACTTTTTGGCTCACCATGTACTTCAGTTAAAATGTTCAAGGCATTTGGCTTTTATATAGTAAACAATTCTGTTTATTCTCTCCGAAGTAGCAGGGGGGGCGGGCTATACACTGATCACAAAGTAGAAATGGCATAAAAACGAAACCTTAGAAAACTATTGAATCATTGAAAGTGCATCAAATTCATATTAACTTTGGAGTGACTGTAAGATTCTAATAATAAAAGATCATCTAAATATTTCGATATTGTTCATCTGTTGTCAGTTTGAGGAGAAAGAAGGTCTAGCGATGAGTATCATTTCTTGTTTTGTAAATTGATGCATTCTCTAATGGTCTCCCTGCATAAAGAGATTTGTCACTATTCAACTGAAGCTACTGAGTCCACTAATAGTGATATATTCCTTTGAATTGTCAGTTTAATTTAATTTGGACACTGATGCCTTATAAACCATTGTGTTAAAGAACAGGATGCACAAAAACGACTTAAAGCCAAAAACCATCTCAAACATTAAGAGCCTTTAGGGTGAATTCATCCCCAAAGCCTATATCTGTGAGCAACATGGGGTATAGAGTGAAACATGGCATTTAGGAGGAAGGTGTATGGTTGCAACAGAAAATCAGAGAGGGATTTTAGGTTATTAAGCTTATTTTAATGTCTCAAGAAAGAGCTCTGATGGAACAATGGAGAAAGAACTGGTAATCGGCTTCCTCAAGGGTTCATGAGGGAGGGTGGAGGGAGGAGGGAAAATGAGGAGCTGATACCAAGGTCTCAAGTAGAAAAAATGTTTTGAAAATAATGATGGCAACATAAGTACAAATGTCTTGACACAATGGATGTATGCATATAGTGTGATTAGAGCCCCCAATAAAATGATTTAAAAAATAAAAATAAAAGAAATTCTAAGTCTTAAAAAAAAAAAAAAGCCAAACCCAAACAACCTTCTAGGGGTAGTTCTACTCTGCAGCACGCGGGGTCCGTCTGAGTCAAAATCCATTCGATGTCCTCTAAGATACTATTCCAAAATATCCCATTTAATTTCATATTCATCCACTATAAATGAGTTCAATAATTTAAAGTTTAAGAACTCTTCCTTTGGCAGTTTTGATATGGTTTCTAACTAAACTTTTCATACTTTTCCATTTTTTTAATCGAAAGAGAATAAAATGACTTGATTTTAACATAAATAAATCACATAATAGCTCCATAAGGTGCTAACACAATGAGGACTGCCTCTCAACAACACGCTAGCATCCCTTAATGTCTTTTGCAATAACAGGGAAAATTATTCATATGTAGCAAATTTGACATTGAATTTATAGTTGATTTATAACATGAAGAGAACTTCTAATTTATTTCCCCAAACTCTGTTGCATAACTCCCAGTTCATCTTAAAGTCATCAGTTCTATATATTACTAAAAAAAAGGTCATGAATTTTTCAGGAGCAGTGCAGCTATATTAGAAATTCTAACTTTAGTTGTTTGGGTTATAAGAAAATCCATCAATTTTTCTGAATTGTCTCAGTCAAATTGAAAAGTCTGAAGGTATTAAAAATGGAAGAGACAAACAAAACCTGCCTATATTAGAGTTTCAGCTTTCCAATGAATATGTTCCAAATCCTTTTCTTAAAAGCAAAATAAATCTGGACATGGACATGTGTGAGACTACTGCAGACATTGTCTACTCCTATGAGATAAAAAATACCCATTTCATTAGCTCTGTAAATATGAATTTACATAATAGATGCTAATGGTTTTGAGAAAGTTGTTAGGGTCTAATAGGTCAATGATCCATGCTTTTAAGATTCCTTAACCATACATCTGCATAATTTACCTTTCAAATGTTTCATAGATGCATATTTATAGGATAGACAGGCTTAATATTTTATTGCTAATGCTCCTATGCTTCATCATATGGAAACCAAATTAGTTTACTGGTTCTTGCACACAACACAAGCTCTGGGGACATTTGTAACTGTAGTAAGATATTCATTCTTCAGAAGCCAACTAACCCCAAATTTTAACATTTACCTTCTCTATTTTAGCTGCATATTGTCCATAATAATTCTTAAGAGGTGAGTGAATAAATATGTATTTCATATCTATTTATCTGTTAATTTTCTGGGCCCTGTGTTGAGAAGAATGGATAATGAATGAATACGGCATTGACTCTTTCTTTACCAAACTCTCTTTTAGTTGGTAGCTGGATAGGTGAACTTATAACCATAATATAGTTTCACTTTCCTACATTTTTGTCTTAGGAAAAAAGGACACGTATTAATAAATACATAGACATCAGATCTTTATTTAAATTTTGAAGATATGCTTTAGCATGAATGGAGCTCTTTTTTCTTCTTCTTTGATCACTGACTTCCTCTCCATGTAGCGCATCCCCTTGTGAAGATGTCTATGCACAATAGTGGTGTGATGCCCCAGAATGAATGTCATGTTCCTGTGTTCCTCTCGTTGGCTCTATTTTATTTGTCATGTTCTTAAAAGGTGTTCTCATTTGTCATATGTGAACAGTTTAAAGCATTAACTTAATTGCTAGATCCAATAAATTTAATCCTTGTAGGTCTACTATCAAACTGTAGTGTTGTTGCTAGGTGGTGTCAAAAGTCCCTGACTCCCAGCAACCGATGCACCACCGAACAAAAACACTGCTCTGTCCTGTGCCAGCCCCACAGGGGTTGCTACATCTGAGCTCATTGGTGCAGCCACTGTAGTAATTCATCTCATTGAAGGTCTGCCTTCCACTCTGTCAGCCATGATGATCTCTAGGAACTGGTCCCCTCGATTGCACGAGCCAAAGGACCCAAGTTGAAGTCTTGCAGTATTCACTTCTAAGGAGCATGCTGGCGGAACTTTTTCCAAGACAGTGGCTTGTTCTTTGATATATTCAATATCCTCAACCTGTGCTATAATTCAAATGCATCCATTTTTGTTTAGTCTTTCTTATTCATTATTTAGCTTTCACATGCACTTGGATTGTTTGAAAAGACCAAGGCACAAACCATGAACACCTTAGTGACATTGTTTGCAGCGTCTGCATCTAATGCAATGTGTTTGTTTTCTCGGCAGCTGTTTCCATGGGTGCTAGTTGTGGGCCCATGGAAAGGAAATCATTGACAGCTGCAACCTTGTCTTCATTCATTATGATAATATTGAGTGTGATGTTCAATCCAGTTTTCAGGACTTTTTTTTATGTTAAGGTGGAATTCATGCTGAAAGTTGCATCATTTACTGTATCACCTCCCCAAGGTAAGTGGTGTCCTAACATTAATTTTTTGTCCATTTTTCCTTCTGTGATAGCAATAGAAAAGCAGGTGAAACAAGCAGCCATCTAGCTCAGAAGCAACCAGTCCACATGGAAGAATCACACCAGCCTGTGTGATCATGAGGTGTCGAAGGGATCAGGTTGCAGGCATCAAAGAACAAAAATCAAATCATTGTGAATAAGGGGGAGTGCAGAGTTGGGACCCAAGATCCATCAGGAGGCAACTGGACATCACCTTACAGAAGCGTCCCGGGGAGGAGAGGAGCCAGTCAGGGTGCAGTGTACCAATGACAAAACATACAACTTTTCTCTAGTTCCTAAATGCTTCCTCTCACCTACCACTATCATGATCCCAATTCTACCTTACAAATCTGGCTAGACCAGAGGATGTACTGATAGGAACTGGAAACACAGGGAATCCAGGACAGATGATCCCTTCAGGACCAGTGCTGAGAGTGGTGATACTGGGAGGGTGGAGGGAAGGTGGGGTAGAAAGAGGGAATCAATTACAAGGATCTACATATAACCTCCTCCCTGGGCGATGGACAACAGAAAAGTGGGTGAAGGGAGACATCGGACAGTGTAAGAGATGACAAAATAATAATAATTTATAAAATATCAAGGGCTCATGAGGGAGAGGAAGGGGGAGGGAGGGGGAAAATGAGCTGATACCAAGGGCTCAAGTAGAAAGCAAATGTTTTGAGAATGATGATGGCAACAAATGTACAAATGTGCTTGACACAGTGGATTTATGTATGGACTGTGATAAGAGTTGTACTAGCCCCCAATAAAATGATTTTAAAAAAAGAAAGAAAGAAAAGCAGGTGAAATTAACCAGCAAGTTTCTAAACAAATTGCCTCCATAATACACGGTGCCTCATAAGTAGCCATTGTTCTTTTCCTTCTTTATAGCTGATTAGGGCTTGTAGAAAGATGTTTCTTTATTAAAACTATGTTCTAGGAGTTCTTTCTATCTCCTTTCTTAAATACATATCTAGCGATGCCTTCAACTATATACAAGTATAAACATATTCATATTTATGTGTATGTCTCTTGCCTTCTAAACATAGCAAGTTACACTCAAGACATCGAAACCTATTTTAATGGATTGGTTTGTTCATAGGAACAGTTCTACTTACTCCCAAATGCTTAACCTTCTTGCCCGTTCACCCCCTTTTCAAGTTCCAGCTCTTTAACCTGCAGAGCCATCCAGTGTGTCAACTGTTGTTGTCGATAATTTCTTGTTAAATTCTACCACATTCATTTTTATTTCAAACCATGTCAAATCTGTACAATTCCATTAATGTCAACAAATACAGCCCGTCGTCCTCCTCCTAGTAAGAGAAGTACCACAAGTCCTGGAGTTACAGAAATAATGTAAGTCTCTGAGCCTCAGTGGCTCCTTTGTGAAGTCACTGTGGAGAAAGTCACACTGAGCAAGAAATCAGATTCTCTTCCCTTCCCAGAACTTGTATTCTGTGCCCTTGAGTTCTTTATTTAGAAATGACAGGCTGAACGGTTTAGGATTGGGAAGATGCTAACAGGCACCAGGTACTTGCTGGAATGTGTCATCAGAAGTTTGAAATGATAAACGTGCTTGCCTCTCATGTCTGGAAACTTGGATGGGGGATGCTTTAGGATATGAGAACTGACACCAAAGTGCAGAATTGAGAAGCTTCCACAATGGAAATGAGACCACGGGGTGCGGTTCCAAATTTCTTGATTAGCCAAGGCCCAGCTAACCTCCCAACTTCGGCCTCCTTCATTTTTCTTGCTGCCAAGGATAATGATAAAATGCGAGGCCTGTTTTCCATGAAAGGATCCGCACAGGGCTGCTGCCTGGGCCTTTCACCCCCCTTGTCCTTATCGCATTCTGCAATATTTAACCTCTATATTTTTCCCTTATCTTTTTCACATTCTACTCTGGCTACAAGGACAAAGCGTTGGCAGGGAACTGCAGTGACACCTTTTAATCTCCATCACTCCTTTCAGCTGTTATTTCAGGATTATCTTCTTCACCTGCCATGCACCCTCTCCTCTACATTTCAATTGGCTGCCATGTTTTCAGCTCCTTTCTGTTCTATTTGGGTGGGGGAAGGAAAGTTTATAAGGGATCAGCATTTGGAATTTGGGGGGAACTCAGACACGTAGGCTATTTTTTTTCACTCCTTCCGACTGCCAGTGACTAAGAAAGGCAGAAAGAAGAAAATATAAGAACTGAAAAAATAATCTGCTTCCACGGAAGATTATCTACTGCATTGAGTTACGTCTCTAGTTTCCTTCCATTTGGGACAGTTTTTTGTCCTGTTTGGTTTGGGTGCATTTCTCACGATCTTGACATTTTAAAGCAGCGGTTTTCGAACGACCCTTTCGCAGGGGTCACTCGATTCATAACAGTAGCAAAATTACAGTGATGAAGTAGTGATGAAAATAGTGTTATGATGCGGTCATCACAAGATGAGGAACTGTATTAAAGGGTCGCGGCATTAGGAAGGTTGAGAACCACTGTTTTAAAGGCATACAGGTGTGGAATGCGTGCCTACTATCAGGTTTGTTGTTATTTCTTCGTGATTAACGATTTGTCAGGAGCCCTGTTGGTGTGTAGCTAGGAGTTGGGCTGCTATCTGTAAGCTCGAATCCCGCAGCACTCCACAGTAGAAAGACGGGACTTTTTACTCCCATAAAAAGTTAGACTCAGAACCATTAGGAGCAGTTCGACCCTGTCCTGTAGGGTCACTGTGATAGGTAGGTTTATTGTGCCAAGCTGGCCAATAAGAACATGTGGGATTAGTAAGGTTGCAGTTTGATTGGAGGGCAAAAAGATAAATGGCTTGGCAAGCGCCACCCCCTCTCTCTTGCTCTGTGGTGATCGCAATAGCGTGTGGCTGCTAGTTCTCTGCATGAACTCCTGAGCAATACCACCTGAGACTGCCAACCTGTGGATCATGTTGCTAGAGCTTGAGGTTCCTTCGAGACCTGCTTTGCCAGGGGGCTGGTGTATACATCGCTTGAGCTTGGGACTATCGGACCTTGTTGTCTTGCTGACTCTCTTGGGGACCCACCCTGCAGTTTGCTGCCTGTGACAGGACTGCCTGCACTGCTCTAGGGAAGACTCAGCTGTCTGCTTCCTTGACCTTGGACCCAGCAGTCCTCGTGAGTTGAAGGACTTCCAGTATATTAACTGTTCCACAGAAGTGAGTGGAACTGAGCCTTCGGTACTGCTGTGTGGGCTAATTAGCTATTATAGTCTTTTGTGCTGTACATATCTGTCTGTCTATATCTATCTATCTATCTATCTATCATCTATCTATCTATCATCTATCTATCTGTCTATCACCATCAGTGTCCTGGTTTTGTTTCTCTAGAGAACCCTGTCTAGCACAGTCATGAAGAGTCCACATCGACTAGATGGCAGTGATCTTGGTTTCGGTCTCACAATTGGTTATGCGTTGTTTCAGCAGACATAACAGAAAAACACTGTTGTGTCTTTCTCAGTGCATCAGATGGGCAGACCCAGGACGTTGATTTGTGCTACTACTAATGGTAACTTTAATCTCTTGGTTAAAGTACTCTCTTCCAGGCAGCTGGTGGTTAAGTGCCATTGAGTCCGGCCTAACTCACAGCAACCCAATACACAGCGGAACAAAATGCTGCGCGGTCATTCCGTGCAGAAACATCCTCATGTTTCTCGGTTCTAACCCCGTTGCCGCAGCCACTGTGTCCGTTCATCTTGTGGAGGGTCTCTCTCACTTTGTTTTTAATTTTTGCTGCCCCTTGATTTGACTGAGGATGATCTTCTTCAGAGGCTATTCCCTCCCCATAGCATGTCCAAAGCACTTGAGATGATGCCATGCTATTGTCATTGTAAAGTTACTATTTCCCTGTAAAGCTCAGTTTCCCAGGGAAAAGCTAGAAAGAACCTGCAAAGAAATGAAATGAGATTGGACAGAGAGGTGGAGGTCGCAGTAAGTCAATGTGATTATAATGAAGTCAAGAGAGGAGAGTGTGCAATGAAGGAGGAAATATTGAACTGTTTTAAAATCTACAGGGAATTTGAATAAGAAAAGATTAAAAACGTGATCCACCCATCGACTGGAAACCCTTGTGAGCTTGGCAAGAACAAGATGAAGTGTGGGTAGACACTTTATTTGCTTGTGGGCCAAGCAGACTACGAGCGAAGGCGATGCAGGCTGCCTGTGTAGAAGGGGACTTCCAGATGTTTGACGCTGAATGGGACAGAAGAGAGTTGCAGAGAAGGGAGAGAGAGGATGTGTGTGTGTGTTTGTGTGTGTGTGTGTGTTCAGGATGGAGGGTACTAGGTTATGTTAGCATTACTGACAGATTGAGTATACATTGCAGATGAAGAAAATGGTAAGGCAGAAAAAAACTAAGTCTGAGATCTTTTAGAAGCATACAAAGAAAAGGCACCTGATATTTGATAGATCAGGGGGAATTTTGTAGACATTTATAAATTGGGGGACCCTTTCTACACATTTATGGATTAGAGGACATTTACTTGACATTTCTAGAAGCCCTAGTGGTATAGTTTTTACACATTGGGCTGCTAACTGCAAGGTCAGCAGTTTAAAACCAACAGCTGCTCTCCGGTAGATGGGGATTTCTACCCCATAAAGAGTTATTAGTCTCAGAAACTCACAAGGGCACCATGAATTGGCATTGACCCTATGGCAGTGAGTTTGAGTCTGGGTTATTTTCCCCAGAAATTAAGACCTGTGTTACCACAGAGAAGGGGCTTTAATAGTTTGAAGATCATGGAGAATATATTAAATATTCTTCCTGGTCTATTGGGAAAGTGAGCTAGCAGAGAAATGTGATGTTTGCTGTAACCATTTCAAAAGGAAAGCTGTCTGGTAGATAGTACGCTTTTTCTATGTTCAGTAATGCTCAGCTATTCAAATGTAGACGCGTAAAAGTCAAGTCCTTTAGACTTGGCATTTAAAGTGTAGACCTTGGACTAGCAGCATCGCTATCATCTAGATGCGAGTTAGGAGTGTAGATTTCCAGTCTAGAGTCAGAATCTGTATATTTAAAGCATTCGCAGAGCTTGCAGTGAAGCCTCCAAGTGGGAGAAACACTGATTTATATCATTGGTGGGGAAGCTTTTCTCAGCATTAGGGTGTTGATCAATGCGACCCTAGATTTTATCACATTTTAGTTGTATGACCTTGAGAAAATTACTAGATTTCTGCATGCTATTTGTTTTATTAACTTGGTAAATGAGGATATTGGTGATTTCACTTTATAATTTCGCTGTGACAATTAACCTGGTTAGCAATGTCTGCCTTAGAAATGTTTATGGCGGTTCTCAACCCGTGGGTTGCTACCCACTTTTGGGTAGAATGACCCTTTCACAGGGGTCGCCTGATTTGTAACAGTAGCAAAATGACAGTTATGAAGTAGCAACAAAAATAATTTTATGGTTGGGGGGTCTCCACAACATAAGGAACTGTATTAAAGGGTCATGGTATTAGGAAGGTTGAGAACCACTGGTTTAGAATAATGACTCGTATCCTCCTCTTCTTCTTTATCACCGTGGGAAAGGACAGCTCAGATCACGGCAGAGAAGAGCAAAAGAGGCCATGAGCCAGGTATTCAATGGATCATCTGTATGAATGCTAAATTCCCCATGGATTGTGACAGATACTGAACTGGGTAGGGAAACAGAGATCCCAGCACTAACACGGAACATAAACAAAAGGGATGTAGTATATAGTGACTGGTGGCCGTATTTGACCTCTTCTGGTGTCCCTGTTGCCTTGAGGCCGGGGTTAGACAGCCTTCACCTGCCTTCATCTTCTTTACCTCCTCTGGCACCAACTCCTTCTCTTATGGTACTCTCCTACCGTGCTGCGTCGTTCATGCATTGCAGTGGCCACAGAGAAGTCACTGGCAGTACTCACAAAGAAGGGGCTTTGTTAGGTGAGCCAAGATTAGTAAGGGTACAGCCATTGCTCCTCAGCAACCCCTGTCCTCAGCCAGCAGCCGAGGTTCTCTGCAGTCCTCAACTTCTTAGACACTGGATCCATTGTCCTCTGCCTTTGTGGGAAGAGCAGCCAGCTTGCTCCTTTGCCTCAGAGTCCTGTCAGTCCAGTGCTTCTCCTCTGCTCTGTCTCATGGTCTCCTTGTTCTTTTCAGCCATCCATGATGTGGCCATTTGTGATGGCAGCCCTAGGATATAGTGCAGTGCTGTTGCGGTGTTTTGCCTCAGAACAAAGCTGCATTTGGCTCTTCCGTCTTCAGTCATTTTTTTGCTTGAGTGTTCTTTACTCAAGTATCTTAATTATAAGCCCATCACCCTCCCGTTTAATGTTTCCTTGTGAGTTGGGATACAGGACAAATCAGTTTTCCAGTCAATGATGCACACGCATGTGCCTCCTGTCACTGAGCCCCACTTTCTCTCTGTGTTAACCATTTGCATGCTCCTTCTTTCCAAACCCTTCTGAACTTTGTCCTTGGGTAAGTGCTGCTGTCTTAGTCCAGGTAGACTAGAGAAACAAATCCAGGGAGACTCATATGTGTAATATGAGGTCATCAAGCTGCCACCTGATTGACAGGCTAAACTCCACTCCTTCACTTGTAAGTCTCAAATTAACAACAGATTAGGTAACTACCAAAGCTGCCCTTTGGATCTCAAATGGTTGATTATTCTAAAGAGTCTGTCTTTTCTATAGACTTCTGGGTAGGTCTGTAAGGAGTCCTGGTGGTCCTGTTGAGACTATAAGATTGACAGTTCAAACCACCAGCCACACCCTATTCCCATTAAGATTTACAGCTACAGAAACCCTATATAAGGTTGCTATGAGTCATCAGAATTGACTTGTAGGTAGTGGTTTTTTAGCTGAAAATTAGTGACAACTGTGAGTTCAATTGCATTTCGGCGGGGGGTGAGGGGCAGGGTGTGTGTAACGTCTTGGGGGTTCCTCACCAACCAGTAAGCCTGGTCTTTTGAATGATTTTGAGTTTGTTCTACATATTTCCTCACTCTAGCCAGAACCTTGTAATGGTCCCTGAGTTAGTTATTTTATTGTGTCAACCTGGCCAATAAACACATATGGGATTAATTGAAAGGCAGAGGGATAAATGGTTTGGCAAGCCTCGCCTTTTGAGTTCTCCGGTCTCTTGCTTTCTGATGGTCGGACCAGGGTGAAGTGCCTTGATTCACTTCCTGCAGGATGTCCCTGAAGAGAAGGCACATGAACCTGCCCCGATGCAGCCCTGGGTGCTGGAGCAGCCATGTGGAGACCCTTGCCAGCGCTGAGATGCTTACACATTCACTGATTCCGCTTTTCTCCTTCAGTTGACATCGCTGTGTCCGTTTTGTGAGATGGAGGAGGACTTTGTGGATTGGTGTTGGACATATGGGTTAATGTTGGACTTGTGGGCTTGGGCAACACTGGGTTGGGATGTTTTCTTGATGCGCACTCAACCTTTATATAAAACTCTCTCTT
>NW_022103908.1:6461480-6474367 GCF_000313985.2 Echinops telfairi | reverse complement strand
TAAAACTCTCTCTTATACATGAGTTTCTATGGATTCGTTTCTCTAAAGTATCCAGACTAATACAGTCTCTTTCAGACTGGTTGATAGTGGTAGTGAGACACCATCCTATTCTTCTGATCTTAGGTTCATGGCGGGTCCATTAGTCCACGAGACTAATGGTTTCCATGCATTTTCAATTCTCATGGGTAGAGCCCAATAATTGCACCTTGGATGTCCACTCAGGAGCTTTTATAATCCCATTTGCTCCTCACTACAGTAGGATGCAGAACATTGTCTTTGTGGGCTAAGCTATGCCAGGGGACTTTGCTGCCAAGACCTTAACTTTTCCTACCTTGTACTTCCACGGTGACCAGAAGAGCTCCCGTTAGAAAGCTCTCACACGTTGTTTTGGTGACTCTGATCCTGGACTGGAAGTGATGGCAGGAAAGATGGCATGTTTTTTGCTTTGGTATTCCCTAGAGCCCAGTACAGTGCTGAGCACATAGTCAATGGATACACAGCTCTTTCTTCGCCAAGGAAAGAGGACACCAATTGGGGTGACCTTAAAAAAACACCGAATATTGCTAAAAGGAAAAGGAGCCAAGTATATGATGGTCGGAAGAAAGAGATCACACAAAGACAGGGAGGAATGGACTATCACAGTTGATCAGGGAAGTGAGCATTGTTTCAAAGGGCCTGGGAGGGAGACTCTGGAGGAAGACAAGAATGAGCTGTTCCTCTGGGTCAGACTATGAAGGGATGTGTCTTCTATGCGAAAGCAATTGCACTTTGTTAGATCAGAACTGACTTGAATTCATCCAGGGCTATTAAAAAGTAAAGTATAGGTCCTTTCATTTTTCTAATTATACTTTAAGGATCTACAGTCCTCACACCATGGCAAATAGCATCTGATACTCAGGCTGCGTGGTGGAAAGACAAGAGAATGACGGGAAGTGTGACACCCAGAGAGTGCGTGCTCCATTCTGAAGCAGCAGTGTTAAGCTGCTCTCCTCTACTATTGGTTTCCATGCTGGATTTGGGGGCCATTGTTACTTGATACTCCCCCACTTCTAAAAAGAGAATCTATAAATCTAAAGTTCTAGATAAAATGATTGGATTGGTAAATTTTGACAACCATTTCAATGTTTTACAAAACATATACATACAGCTATCGTGAGCTGTATATAATTTAAGGGACACCTATCTGTGGTCTCTTTTTAAAAATTATCAAGAATAAAGGTCTAGCAAAAAAAGCTTCATTAATCCTCTCTGTCTGGGTCTAAGCGTAGTTCAAAAGATCAGAATGCAGTGACATGCAATTCATTATTTAATTGCAATGCAATATACATGCCATTTTTCTCTGATGATTCAGAAGCTACTGTAGGATTTCAAAAGCTCTAGAGTTATAATGCCAACAATCAATTTTATTTAAACTATTTGTACTCTTGTACAGAGAGATTGCAATTCCATGTAAAGAAAAGAAAAACCCCGATAACTGGATAACAGACCACATTGTCATGTTAAATGGAGAAAAAGTGAAGTTTGGCAACAATATAGTTGTGCTTGCATCCCAAATCAGTGCTCTTGGCAGCAGCAGTCACGAAGTCAGGCGGCCAAACGCTGCATTGCACTGCGCAGCCCTGCGGCACCGAGTCTCCTTAGACTGTTGCAGAGCAAACATGCCATGAGGATGACAAAGGTGCCTGGGACTCACATCGTGGTAGTTTTTATCATTTCATATGCTTGTGAGAGTTGGGTCATGAATAAGGAAGACAGTGGGAAATGGATGCATTTCAGTTATGGTATGGTCAAAGAATACTAAAAAGTACTATGAACTGCCAAAATAACAAACAAATTGATCTCGGAAAAAGTGCTGACAGACGGGTCCTGTGAAGTGAGAAGGGTGAGAGATTTTGTCTCAGGTACTTTGGACATGTTATCAAGAGAGACTAGTCTTTGGAGAAGGACCCCATGCTGGTAAAGTACAGGGTCTTAAAGAAAAAAAATACCCTGAAAGAGATGGATTGAGACAGTGGTTACAAAAGTAAGTTCAAACCTAATCACGTCATGTTTCAGACTAGTGCACACAGGGCCACCGTGAATGGGAAACTGGAGGACACACAACAACAACAACAACATAGCATAGTCCTGTTTTTGCTCTGCTTATAAAGTATTAATAAATATGATGTAATACACCAACTTTTTATTCCTAACTCCAAAAAATGTATTGAGAACATAGTAAGCTCCGGCACTATTCCAGACACATGACACAGAGTACTGACAAATACAGCCAAAATCTCTGCTCTCAAGGAAACCGCATTTGACAGTAATTTTCTAAATGGACGGAGTCATCATTTTTATATACTATATCCCACGGTCACCTGTGTTAAATAAGCAGTGGTCCCTTCAAATACTGTAGGATAATTACATTTCTTGGCCTTTCATTGCCTTTGTCTAATGATGTTCTTGGCCCCAGTAGTCAATTCATTAGCTTCTGTTAATTAGAATTCCAGAAATGAACTTGAAGTGACATAACCTTAATTCTATAAAATGAAATTATCGTCTGCATGTTTACATATTAGATACTATATATAACTTATGAATTGCCTTTCTGAAGTGCCTGTGCCAAACATGGTGGTGGAAACTTTTGACGTTTGGGGGCAAACAGTTAACACCAAATAACTTCACCTATAAAAGCCTCAATTTAGATAGTAACTTTCTTTTAGTAACTTTTTTTTTTTCTTTAAAGGGGCCCAAAATGGATGGTAAGCAAAGGCAATTATATGAAACAGATGTTGTTGCTGTCAGGGGCTTCAGGTCGGTTCCAACTTTGAGTGACCCTGGGCACATCAGGAGGAAGCACCACCTGATCCCGTTCCGTCCTCACGATTGTTACGTTTGAACCCATTGTTGCAGCCACTGGTCAACCCATCTTGTCGAGGGACATCATTTTGCCTACACTTCCAGGACAGATCTGTTGTTTTTTTTTTGGCAGTCCATGGTCCGTACAATATTCTTCGACAACACCACAGTTCAAATGCATTCACTCTTCTCCAGTCCAACTTTGCTACGCAGATAAAGCAATGGAAACAGCATGGCTTGGCCACTCACAATATGCCGTGGTTTGGGTTAGTTCTCAACGTGACAGCCTTTAAATGCTTTAGAGAGGTCTTGAGCAGCAGATTGACCCAATGCAATGCATTGTTTGATTCCTTCACTGCTGATTCCATGAGCATTGATGGTGGATCCAAGCAAGGTGAAATTCTTGACAACTTCAATCTTTTCTCTGTTCATCATGATGTTACTTATAGGTCTAGTTGGGAGGACACACACACACACACACACACACACACACACACACACACACACACCCACCCTCAAGAACTTGACAGCAGGAGATACCACTGTGAAAAAAAAACTGAATTCAGAATTGATTCAAAGCAACACTACAGGACAGGGTAGAACTGCCCCTTTAAGTTTCTCAGGCTTGAAGTCTTTATGGGAGAAGAGAGCCCGTCTTTCTCCTAAGGAGTGGCTGGTGGTTTTGAATTGCCAAATCTTGCGGTCAGCAGCCCGGATGTATAACCATTGCGCCACCAGGATGCCTTCAAATTGTATCAATGAGTGAAACTCTCATTGATTATGTTTTCTGGAGGATTGCTTCTGGCAAAGTGCCACCCGTCAGCTAGAGTGTGGTGGAAGCAGCTAAGGACCAAGGCAAGAAGACCAGAGACTAATGAAGTCATGGTTAAAAAAGTAATAGCTGAACAAAGTTCCACAGTGTTTTATAGAAATGGGAAACACTAGACTCTGCTTCATTTCTTCCCATTCCTAGTCCTGCTTTCCAGGCAAAACTGTCAACTCTTTTAACTGTTTCTGCGGATACCGCCATGTGGATAAACAATAAATTCACAGTTGTTGTTGATTTATTGATGGTATTCAGTAGATAATGAGTTCCTGTTGTGGAATAGGAGGGATTTGTTTTCCTATCCAGCTTCTCAATCTTCCTTCCACCCTCCATATACAGTTTAGTTAAATCGGTCTTTGGGGGCTATATTCTTATGCTTGCATAATGCTGTTTACCACGGAGCCACTAGGTTTACTGTGGTATTTCATCTTCATTGTTTGCTTCCGAGAAGCTAACATGTAACGATGCTCTTTCATGATGGTGTCTGAGATCCAGGTCTTGTCTTTTCTCGGTTCTCATCTCTGTTCTGGTGGAGCACAGCGCTCTAGCTTCCTGGAAAGGTTGGACCAGTAATGCAAAGTTTCCATTGATACAGTGAGGAATAGCTTTTACCTTCATTCATTCATTTAAGAAATATGCCCTGCTTTGAATTATTTTGCAGAAAAGTGATCAGACTGTAATATAAAACAGATCATGTCAGTTCTTTTAAACCCTAGACAAGTCTTCCCTCGAGCATGATGTTTGACAGTGGAAGCTCCAAATCCACGTGGAAGATTCCGATGTGGTTTGAGTCTCTGGTGAATCCCCAGTGACCATAGTCCAGTATGTGAATAACCTCAAAGTGAGAAGAAGAGCATTGCGAAGTGGATTTAGTAGGTGTCGTTAGGTTGGTATGTCACCCTTTATGACTAGATCTCTCTTTTGATCCTGTTTGAATTTATTCTGTTTTGGATTTGTATTTTTAGTATTTTATGCTCTCTTTTCATTTGAGGCTTTTCTCTGTGCTAATGGATCATTTCTTGTCTTGGTTTCTGAATAGGGAAACCAGGAAGGGTGATTCTATGATGACAGCACCTGGATTGGTAATTACCAGGATGCATGGAAGGGCAGGTGGGGGCAAGTGGGGAGTCAACCGCAATGGATACAAGAAGAAGGAAAATGTTTCAAAGCTGATTGTGGTAACCACAGCATATCCTTCTTAATATGAAGGAACTAGTGAGTTGTATAATATGTTGATTATATCTCAATAGAACAAGTTTTAGAAAGGTTTCCCTTGGTGGTTTGAATAACTTTCAAGGTGGTTTACAAGATTCTACAAGATTTGGTTCTGCGTCTCTGGCCACCTCCGTCTTAAGCCAATTTCTCCCTTGTAGACCTTGTGCTAGTCCCTCTGGCCAACTCTTGCATTGGGAGCACACTTGTATTTATCAAGGCAGGCCTCTTCATTGCCTGGATGCTCTACCTACCACTCTGGCTACCCACATCTTTATCAAGGCAAGCGTTTTCTTCATCACCTGGGTAATGAAGTAGTCTTTTGAATAGTCGGTAGTCTTTTCCCGACTTTTCGTTGTTTGAGAGTTTGAGATTTAAATGGGATCTCCTGAAAACCCTGTCTCAAAGAGCTGCCTACTTCTACCGTCTATCCCTATTCTTCATGCCCTAAGGCAATAATGAACATGTAAATAAATTCATTCATTCATTTACTTGTTTACTACTTTTCTCTTCCATCAGACTGTAAATGGATGATGACAAGGACTTCTCTCATTTGTTCTTCTGGGACTATTGACAGGTCCAGGGACATGTCAGCTTCTCAAGAAGTAGTTGCTGATGCAGGTTACAATCAGTTGGAAAATTTATTTGAAGTGACTGGTCAGTACAACAGTACTGTGTAGGGAAAGAAACTTTTTAAAAATCAAAGTTTGTGGTTTAGATCTAGTTTAAGCAGTTCTGGTCTTGCAAATTGTTAAACACTTGGGTGGTAACTGAAAGGTCCTCATAAAAAAAGCCACTTGGCATTGAGCTTCTGTAGATGGTGATGCGGAATTTGGCAAAGGATGCTGGTGATTGTTGTGCAGCATGATTGGTCTGACCAGTTGTCACTAAATTATACTCATGGAACATGTTGAGTTGGTGAATGTTGTCCCTATCTATCTATCCATCCATCCATCCATCCATCCATCCATCCATCCATCCATCTATCTCTTCACAGCAGTGTTCTCTGGTGAGTGACTATTCTGCTTCCATGAAGAGTACAGCCAAGAAAACCCTGTGGGGCTTTTCTGCTCCATCACCAGGGTCGTGATAAATGGGAAGCATCTTCACAGCATTCAACACTAACATCAATAGACCTGAGCCTTCGGCAACCTCTTTGTTCACCACTTGACCAGCTGCCCTGAGCATCCTGCACCATTTCCAATAACCCCCATGCTTGCCTCCATCCTGTCTGGCTCCCATGTTGTTTTCCTGGAAGTGGCTGAGAGGCTCTGTATCCTTGTGTGTGTTTGAAGGCACCTGATCAGGGTGAACTCCTTGTGTGGCTGAATCAAATGGTCCCATCCTCAGTTCCTCTAACTCTCTGTATAAACCTCCAAAGAGTACCTCATGTGATCATAGTTATCTCTTATTTCTTGGTTGTTCACCCAAGAAATAGACTCCTAAAAGCAGAAAATATGTCTCTTATTTTCTCAGCATTCACTACCTAAGACTTGCTAAAAAATACATAAAAGAGAATTTAATGAATCTGCATAGAATGTATACTATAGAGGAAATAATATTTTTAAAGAATATTTTGGAGATGGAATGGGCAAATATTAATTGGTAGTGAGAAGGGCTTATATTTTACTACATTTTGTTTTTATAGGGTGATATTCAGGCAGTTTGAGGAGCCCTGGCGTCACAGTGGGTTGTTGTTGAGTTGCTAACCACAAAGTCAGCAGCAGTTCAAAGCCACCCACCTCTCCAAGAGATAAAGGTGGGATTTTCTACTCCTGTAGAGATGTATTGACTCTAAAATTCGCAGAGGTAACTCTACCCTGTCCTATGGGGTCACTTTGAGGCAGAATCAACTTGCTGGCTGTGAGTGAGATTCAGGTAGTTAGAAAATAGACTGAGAGGAATGGCAAGACTTGTTCTGTGTAAGCATACTAGAAGTAATGGCACACAGCAGTGCCCTGGCCCCTCAGGAGAGACTTCTAGTGGTGGTGAGAGAGTTCTGATCCTAAGGCAAAAGCTTTTGCAGATTTGGGAATAAGGAGATGTGGAGGAAAACAGATCTAGCACTGTACTTGGTGGAAACCATGACGGAGCCATGGTCAACTTGATGCATGCTGTTTTCATTACTCCAGTATGTGCTTACTCATAGTGAGCCACTAGGACAGAGTATAACTGTACCTGTAGGTTCCTGAGGCTGTAAATCTCTATAGCAGCAGAACGACTCATCTTTCCTACAGAGAGGCTGGTGGGTTCAAACTGCTGAACTCGTGGTTAGCTGCCCAATGTGTAATCCGCTAGGTCGCTATGAGTCAGAAATGACTTGCGGGTAGTGAGTTTGAGTTTGAATATGAGCCAGGCATTGTGCTAATGTGCTTTACTTAACATCATCTCTAACCAGCATGATGACCTAATGGGTGATCTCTACTCTAGGTTTAAGATGGGCAAAGCCAGACCTTGTCTCTGTCTCCCTCAGACTCATAAACCTGTGCTCTTTATATCAGCTCTTCTGGTGGTCGCTGTGAAGGAACAAAAGAAAAGGTTCTTAGTTGAATTTGGATGTTGAACTCACACAATAGCTTGCAGTAAATGTCTAAGTTGAGAATATTAAAATGAATTGACTGATTTATTAAAAAGTAATATGTATGTGTGCTGAGTCTTACCTCCACAAACTTTTATAGAGAATCATGTTCATAGAATTTAGGAGATTGGGTTTTAATACTGAAATATGTGCTTTTTAGGATAATTGACACATTTCCCTATACTGAAGAAGTTCAGACATAATATTGCTTGTTAATTTTTACAAAGTGAGCACACATCTGTGACTCCCATGGAGACAGTCACCAACATCCGCAAACCCTGCCCCCTCTGTCCTCCACGTAGCATCTCATTCTGTGAAGTGCATTCTGGTTCTTGGTGAGCCCTCATGGACACACATGCTAACCCCAAAGGGCACTAGACTCCCCAGGGTTTTCAATGGCTGTAAGATGGTGGCAGCAAATCGCCAGGCTTCTTTTTCCTGTTGTGCTCCTGAGTGGATTTTAATCTTTGTGTGTCACCGAGGGACCATGCTCAAACTCACTGCCATCAAATCGATGCCAACTCATAGCGACCCTGTAGGACAGAGGGGAACTGCCCCTGTATGTTTCCGAGTCTGTAATCCTTTATAGAAATAGAAACTTCATCTTTTTCTGTGGAGTGGATGGTGGTTTTGAACTGTTGACCTTGCAGCTAGCAGTCCAGTGGGCAACCCAATACGCTACTAAAGCTCCTTAAGGGGCTGTAAGATAACCAATCTTCTGACTTCTGTTACCAAGGTTACTTTTTCCTGATTTTGAGCATTGCATTAAAAAGCTAGTTTATATAATGAAGAGTGTGGCATCAAGACTGGAGGAAGGCTTATTAACAACCTGCGGTAGGCAGGTGACACAAGCTTGCTTGTGGAACGTGAGGAGGACCTGAAGCATTTGCTGATGAAGATCCAGGATTGCAACCTTCAGGATGGCTATGACTCAAAGTAAAGAAGACTAAAATTCTCATACCTGGACCAATATGACCATCATGGTAAATGGAGAAAAGGTTGAAGTTATCAAGGATGTTGTCTTGTTTGTGTACACCATCAAAGTTCCTCGAAGCATCATCCAAGAGCTCAAAGATGCATTGCATAAATAAATCTGGTATATAAGAAAATCAAGGCTGTTCCTTTGAGGACTAAGGTGCACTTGACCCCAAACATGATATTTTCAATTGCATCATATGCTTGTGAAAGTTGGACATTGAATAAGGAAGACTGAAGAAGAATTGATGCATTTGAATTATTCTGGCGAAGAATATTGAAAGTACACATGGACTGCTAAAATGACAAACCGATCTGTATTGGAAGTAGGACACCCAGAGTGCTCCTTAGAGGCCAGGACGGTAAGGCTTTTTCTTACAGATTTTGGACATGTCGTCAGGACAGACCAGTCTCTAGAGAAGGACATCATGCTAGTGAAGTGGAGGGGCAGCAAAAAGAGGACGGCCCTCAATGAGATAGATTGACACAGTGACGGCATCAATGGGCTCGGGCACAGGACCAATGGTGAGGATGGCACAGGACCAGGGAGTGTTTCCTTCAGTTGTCTACAGGGTTGCTATGGGTCAGAAACAACTTAATGGCACCTAACAACAACCAAAAATAAATGAAATGAGGCAATATATGTATATCTGTATACATGTTTATCTAGCTTTTAAAAATTCTTACTCCACAGCACTTGTGGAAACCATATATGATGTTGGAGCTTTCAAAATGGCCGAATCCACGATGACACCTCCCAGTGGCTAGCAGAGTTCCTGCGGTTTCACATTCTTGCCAACAGTTGGGATTGTTAATTTCCACACCCTTAAAAAATTGTCTGGAGCCCTGGTGGCGTTTTCTAGGAAGTGTTGGACTGCCAGCTTCGAGGCAGCAGTTGAAACCCAGCAGTTACTCTAAAGGAGAAAGATGGACTTGTCTGCCCACCTATGCAGAGTCACTGTGAGATGTAATCTACTTCATGGTCGAGGTACGTCTATATAAAACCAAACTTTTAGTGGTCAGTGTATATAAAAGAAAACATTTGTCATTTCAACAGTTTATGCATGTACAATTCTGTTACAATAAATAACTTCAGCATCATACCAGTGTTCAAATTTTCCCATAACCAATCACAGAAGCTCCTTGCCCCCTAAGCAATGCCTCCTTCTTTCCCCTTCCCATCAAAGTTCACCCATGTTGTAGCCCGTTTGTTTCATGACTTCATTGCTCTGTGTGGCTGAGTAATGTTTCACTGTGGGTACATAGCACATTTTGTTTATCCATTCATTGATTGATGCCCATGTCCATGGTTTCCATCCTTTGGCTCTTGTGAACAGTGAATGCTGCAATGAAAATTGGTATGAATGTATATCGTTGTGTTTGTGCTTACAGGTCTCAGGGTAGAATGGCTGTGGCTAAGCAGCAATTCTAAACTCCACTGTTTGAGGAAGTACCAGCCTGCGTTTTACAGCAGCCAGACCATTTTATAGTCCTCTCGGCAACGAATAGGGGTTCAAATTTCTCTACTTCCTTGCCAACACTTGCTGTTTCCAATTATCATTCATCATTGCCATCTTAGTGGGTATGCACTGATATCTCATCGTGCTTTTGATTTGCATTTTTCTACTGACTAGAGATGGAGCGCTGAGGATATAGTAAGTTATGCATTAGGCTGCTAACCACAAGCTCCCCTGTCTGAACTCACTAGCTACTCACCTGAAGAAAGGTCTGCTTCCACTCTGAATCCCCAGGGGGAAGTTCTGCTCTGTCCTGCTGGGCCAATACTAGTTGGAGCTGACTCTATGGCTGTGAGTGAAGGTTTTAGCTTGAATGAATAAAGACATTGAGCATCTTCTCATGTGCTTGTTGGCCATTTGCTTTTCTTCTTTGTTGAAGTGTCTTTTCAATCCAGGGTTCATTAAAAAAAATCATTTTATTGGGGGCTCATACAACTTTTATCACAGTCCATCCATCCATCCATTGTATGTCAAGCACATCTGTACATTTGTTGCCCTCATCATTCTCAAAACATTTGTTTTCTACTTGAGCCCTTGGTATCAGCTCCTCATTTTCCCCCCTCCCTGCTCTCCCTCCTTCATGAACCTTGATAAGTTATAGATTATTATTTTCATATCATACACTGTCCAATGTCTCCCTTCACCCACTTTTCTGTTTTCCATCTCCCAGGGAGGAGGTTATATGTAGATCCTTGTAATCTTTTCCCCCTTTCTACCCTACCTTTCCTCCACCCTCCTGGTATCACCACTCTCACCACTGGTCCTGAAAGGATCATTTGTCCTGGATTCCCCGTGTTTCTGTTCCTATGCCAGTGTCCATCCTCTGGTCTAGCCAGATTTGTAAGGTAGAGTGGGGTCATGATAGTGGTGAGGAGGAAGCGTTTAAGAACTAGAGGAAAGTTGTATGTTTCATTGTTGCTACACTGCACCCTGACTGGCTCATCTCCCCACCACCCTTCCATAAGGGGATGTTCAGTTGCCTATAGATGGGCTTTGGGACCCCAATCTGCACTCCCCCTCATTCACAATGTGATTTTTTTGTTCTTTGATTCCAGGTTCATTTTTAAATTGAGTTGTTCATTGCATGATTTTTTTAGTTGTAGGGGTTCTTTATGTATTTTGGGTATTAAACTTTATCAAATATATACTCCCCACCCCCATTTTCTTTCCCAATCCTGTACGTTTTCTCTTAACCTAGCTGAGTCTTTGATGAGCAAAAGCTTGAAATGTTGAAGTCTCCTTCTTTTGTCTTTTGCTTGTATTTTGGTGCCATGCTCAAGAATCCACTATTAAGCACCAGATCCTGAAGCATAATCACTATGCTTTCTTCCACGAGCTTCATGGGGCTTGCTTTACATTAGGTTCATGGTTCATTCCTAGTTGATTTTGTATGCAGTGTCAGATGTAGTGGACATTTGAATGTCACCTTTTGTGGACATTTGAATGTCACCTTTCTGAAGTGCCCTGCTCAAGTCTTTCGCTCATTATTTTTTTATTGCCCCCTAATTAGATAGTGATGTTCACTAAGTGCCAGAGCTGAGATAGAAAGCCCTATTCCTTTGATAAAATATTTAATGTTCATACTTTGTTTTATGATGCTCTTCTTAATAGAATTTTATTTTCGTATTTCCCTGTGTTACTACAAATCTTGACCAGGAACACCAGATCTATATTTCAAGGGGTTTTGTCTTTCATGGGTAAGCCTTAAAAAATCATTTATTTTATTTTTAAGATAATTTTTGTATTGTGCTTTGGGTGGTCGTTTAGACAGCAGTTTCGATTCCTATTCAAGCACTCAGCACACATTGGTCAGGGTCACTGGCTGCCTTCTTCATGAAGAGCGACTTCTGCTCTGGTTGCTTCCATTCCATTAGTCTAATTTCTCTATCCATGTACATTCACATCTTCGTTTAAATAAAACGTTGAACACTTCATCTCCTGTAGATGATATTTTAGGGAGCTGTGGCACCTTAGTGGTTATGAACTGGGCTGTGATCTGCATGGTTGGCAGTTTGAAACCACCACCAGATTCTTGGGAGAAAGACTGAACTTTCTACTCCTGTAAATAGTGCTCCTGTCCTGCAAACCATTACAGTCTCAGCAACCCACCAGGGCCATTATGAATCAGCATTGACTGGATGGCAATGAGTTTGTTTGACTTTGGTATAGATGATACTTTAACAGAAGCAAAGTACTCAAGGAAGATATTTAATATTTTGTGATCCAATCTGCTTTTAAGTGAAAGGTGACCTTCACCTTTGGTTCAAGGTTTAAGGGGTTCTCTCTCTTTCTCTGGGGATTGTCACAGGGAACTCTCCAATCTCAACTGGTCCAGGGGGTCCTTTTTTGGTTGCTTGTCTGGTTTTTTAGTAGTTTGAGGTGCTATTACATGCTTTTCTCCCATTCCATCAGAATCTATCAATTGTGGTTCTCACGTAATAGAATGGCTGGTGGTGGTAGCTGAGCACCATCTAGTCCTTCTGGTCTCAGGGTAAATTAAGTCCATTCTTAATTGCTATGTTTGTTTAAAGTATTCTTATTATTTAAGCAGTACCTATTTATTCTTAGAGTTTCTAATCAGTCAAGAATGTTGAGTTTTATCAACTATCAGCATATGTGACTTTAACTTATCTTGGAAGAACAAAAACGATAATCAACATGAATAATAATCCAATCATATGAAGAAAATGAATTAATGAGCTGACATTCAATGTTAATCTCAGACATGACTCTTGTTTTAATGTCACAGATATTGTCTGTAAATTCCACTGTAAACTGGACGCAGTATTTCTCTAATGCTATTTGCTCCTGTCATTTATGCTGGTGGCATTTCAAGTGTAGATAAGTCTGCTACTCTTCCTAATCCATGGTGTGAAATAGCAAAGATAATACCTACAGTAGCACCACCGATAGATGAGGTGCTGGTTAACGGAGAGGC
>NW_022103908.1:6451754-6460845 GCF_000313985.2 Echinops telfairi | reverse complement strand
TACAAGCAGAAGTCTGGGGAATATCCCTCGGAATGGTTACTAAAGGTGTGGGATGCTGGTGCACAAGATGTAATATTAGACCGGTCTGAGTTTCTGGATATGGGACTCCTAAGCACAGACTCTTCTTTCAGTGTCTCTGCGAGAGAGGCTAAGAAAGGATCTAATTCTTTATTTGGTTGGTTCAATGAAGCATGGACTGCCAGTGCCTCACAACTCTCTAATACATTTGAATTGTACTGAGCCATTTGTATTGTTTTATAATTTAACTGTTTATTTCTTGTGTTATGTATCTATCTGTATAACTGCTTTATAACTTAACAGCTGTTTATTTCTTGTGTCACATATCTATCTAAACATATATTTATAACATTATTAGCAATCTGGTTTTATCTCTCTAGAGAACCCTGTCTAACACAAAGTGTATCAGCCATTGGAGCTATTGATCTTACAGAGTTTATCTGTTATTTCTAATGGTTTATTTGTAGAGTCGGTTAAAATTTTGATTATTTTAATGTGCTTGTTGGCCATTTGCATTTCATAATGAGTTTATTTCTGCCTGTTTGACTCTTTTTCTTGTGAATTGAATGTATTTATTTAAACGTACTTTTCCCCATTGTAAACCAGGTCATCAACTTTGTAGCCAACAGTTTAAACTACTAACAGAAGTCCCCGGCAGTGTACTTGTAACTCGCTCCATGACTTCTCCTCCCCCTTTGGACGCTGTCTTTCATGACGCCCCACTTAAGACCTGTCATCAGTTTGGCCCGGTCAAGTTTTGAGATAGAGTCAATCCTCCCCCTAAAAAAATTGAGAGCCATAAATATATTTCGTAAACAAATGAATCACCATTATCTGTATAATATGCTTTAAAAATGTTCAAAATTACTTCAGTGTAATATGTTCGCACCAACAGAGCCACATATGTGAGAGCTGCAGTTTGCCGAGCCCTGTCCTCTAGCCCACTGCTTTGTCTACCCTCCCTTCCTCTTCTCCCCTTTTGCAATCCCCCAAATCAATTCCCTTTCCCATATTCTTTATCCTGCCCCGCCCTCCATGAGAGTGGTCTCATAGAATATTTGTACTTTTGTGATTGACTAATGTCACTCAACATAATGTTCTCCAGGTCCATCCGTATCACTTGGTGCCTTGGGGTTGTTTTTTAGTGAGGTATGGTATTCACTGTGCATATGTACCAACGTTTCTTTTGCATGACTGTATTGGATGGGATTTCTAGGTCAGTGTTGATTATCAGTGGTATGTCCTTGACATCTGTATGTCCTTGACATCTTCTCAATCATATAGTGCGAGTTCTCCATTTAGATATGATGTTGGAATAATATTTTGTCACTATCTTAGCTTTACCTGAGTTTTTTGATCCTGAACAATAATTTAACTGTATATTATGCTACTTTCAACATCTATAGAGATCATCCTTTGTTTTTCCTGACTTTTATTAAACAGTACATGCTATTGGTTTATTTTGAGCTCTCCAATTAAACTTTGTGGTGCATTATCATTTTTACATCGCACCAGGTTTGTCATGCTAACCTTTTGTTAAAGGTTTTTTTTTTTTTCCAGCTTTATGGGGATCTTGACCTTTTCTTTCCTTTCATTTTCTTGCAAAGAACAGTGCTGGGAAAAGAAGAGGAGAAATAAGGACAGTTTCTGGGAGAAGTGGGATAGAGGGATATTATATATATATCATATACACACATATGCCCATATGTGTGTATGCATATGTAGAAAAGTATTTTTGACATACTTTACAGCATGTTTTCAATTATCTGGTTATCTGTTTCTATTTTGGTGGACTCGGGAGAAGTTAGTGCGGAAACATCCACATTAAAGATGTCTAAGGCAGTGAAATGATGTGTCACAGCTCCAGTAGTCGCGACTGTAATCACAAGTAAGGTGGAGTCTACATTATTGCCTAAGTACAAACTGTTTTGTTGAGTCACTGTGGCAAGCTCATGGTAAGAACATTGCGATGATTAGAATGGAGTCTAAGGATGAAGTGGCATTAGAAGTTGGAAGAAGAGGGGGAAAGCATGTTCTGATTACATCATCACACCTTACAGGTTGGCCATTAGTAATTTCAACCATGAATTTAATTTCTCGTCTTATGCATATATCGAAATCTCATTTTATTGAGTAATCAGTTACGCTTTACTGAGTTTCACCTGGCTTGTATTTTGCCCAGGGGCTACTTCCTAAGACACCGAATTGCTTACATGAGTTGCCTTTAGGGATTTAACCCATTTCCAGTGCCCAAGCCTGAGATCGGTGATATCACCTTCTCCTGCAGCAGCGTGATGAGTCAACCCCCTTCTCTCAAACCCATGGTGCCACCGGTGACAGCAGCATCTCGACATAGCTAAGATGACTGCTGACAAGTCAATATGGGATTCTTTTGGGGGGTGGAATTCTATTTACATTTGCAAAAGAAAGTACAGATGAGATATACTCCTTAATTCTAAAAGCATTTTTGACCAATTTAAACATGTACTCTTGCAAATTCATTGTTAGACAGCGTTTTCTAGAGAAACATAACCAGAACACTTATGATTGTATATACATACATACATACATACATACATACAAACAAACATACATACAGAAGTAATATAACAGCTAGTTAGTCCACACAGCAGTACATAGGGTTCAGTTCAACTTACTTCCTTGGAACAGTTAATGTACTGGAAGTCCTTCAACTCACATGGGCTGTCGGGTCCAAAGTCAAGGAAGCAGACAGCAGCATCCTCCTTCAGGCAAGGCAAGCAAGTCTGCCCAGAGACAGAAAGAAGCAGGGTAGGTTACCAACCATCAGCAGCTCAGGAGCTTAGCAAACAGGCCCTGATCAGATATTGAACACAAGCAATGCAAGGGAACAGCATTTAATGGCCTCGATACCAGGTGGTGTACCCACCAGCAGCATGGCAAAGCAGTTCTTGAAGAAGCCTCATGTCCTAGCCACACGATCCATGGTTTGGCCTGGCCCGCAGGTAGTGTAGCTCACAGGTTGAGGCAGAGAACTAGCTAAAGCAGCGGCATGCTCCAGCACACTCTGATCACCAGAGATCAAAAAAGAGAAGGGGGTGGGCCTTGCAGAGCTATTTATCTCCTTGTCCTCCTATCAAACTGTGACTTGATTAATTTCACATGTTCCTATTGGCTGGGTTGGCACAAGAAGCCTGGTTCCTTGTGGAAATCGTGTTCTATTTAGCAAATACCTGTGAATGCAGCAATGTGACTTGCTTTTAGAGGGGGCAGCTAACAAGGGCAGACTCAGATGTTGTCCAAAGATGTGAACTCATTGAGGGCTTGCATGGGGTTCACGGTCTTCTGAGATGCCATTTCACCTTGATCTGTGGCCAGCCCATTTTTTTCTCCATTTCCCAAGATTTTTTTTCACAGATGTCTTCATCTTCCATGACATGAGAGGAAGGTGGAAGCCAAGCCCCAAGACATCTTGTATTTGTTACAGATGATGTACTCACTGTCTGCACCGTGCTTTTGCCGGGTTCGAGATGCCTGGATCAGCAACATGGCTCTATTCACTCCTGAGATGACAGCCTGCCATGGAGGTTCAGCAGCTTGGTCTTGACTTTGCTGCTGATGTCCAGCTGGTGGACGTGGAGGGTTATGAGCTGCAGGAAGGCCAGTAGGTCCTTCTTTGCAAGCCAAATCTGACAATATGGTCAAACTTACCCACCATGGGGCTTACCTCAACAATGTTCTCTGCAGCACTAATCACATCTGAGGACATTTTGAATGGCCTTTCCCTCAGTTGGTCAGTTGGTCATCTCCATCATGATCATGCACATCTGCTTGACCAACACAAGTATATCATTGCCACTGATGCCCCCTTTCTGCTTAGATTCTGCAATCTTCTCTTTGAATTCTTGGGGGAGCCGGATCATGATAGCTCTAGCCCTTTAGCTGGTGTTTTAGGCCAAGATGACTAGAAAAACAAACCCAGTGATATCCATATAGGTACAAGAAAGAGCTTTCTATCAAGAAGTAATTATATATCGAGAAAGATCCCCAGCCCAGTCCAACTCAAATATGTAAGTCTGACACTAGTCCATAAGTCCCTCTTCAGACTCACGCAGTCACAAGCAATGATGCAGAAGGCAGGAAGATGACAGGCCGGTGGGGGCAGAATCATGTGGATCCAGTGGCGGTGGTAACGTCACAGGGTTCTGGCAGCAGCCAGGGTCAGCCAGCAGGAAGGGGAAGGCAGAGAGAGAGGGGTGGGGGTGGTTCTGGATGGTCCTTATGAGAAGGCCACACCCAGAAGGAGGCACCATCAGGCTGTGACCTGGTTGACGTCCCCACCCCCCATATTTCTATTTCTTCAAGTTGACCTGCGATTATGTAACCACCACAGCTGGCAATCAGCTGATTGTCTTCTGTCTTCACATTTGTTCTATTTCTGACCTCAAAAATCTACTCCCTCAATATCAGAGTCACCCAACCGGTCAGGGGTCCTTCTCATCAACACCATTCCCATGTGGTTATAGACATGATCGTACCTCAGGCAGGAGGCAGAAGTAATCTGCTTCGCAGCCATGGGCTGGGTCAGACCGAGCCGAAGGCTTACATGGTCACTTCCAATTGGTGGGCAAAACATGGTATGTCTGTGGTGGAAAGCAAACAGGTGGCCTCCAGCACCTTCGATGTGTAAGCCACTAGCTAATAGATGTTCATCTCTGAGGTGATCATGTGAATGACCTGGGAAGCCTGGCCTTGACTTTCACTAGCTGTGTGGTCCAGTCCACCCAGAATAATGAAAGATACATTTGTTCACCTCTTCCAACATGTGTCTCTTTGACATAGCCTAGGAGTCCCCCATCGATGTAATGCCATTTACAAAATGTGAGGGCAAGGCTTTGTTTTGCCCACTGGTTTTTTAAAATTCATGTTCTCTTGGGCCAGTCGATTCTGTGGTTATGTTGCTAACGCCAGCGCAACAGTGATCGTGCAAGGACCGAGGGCTCCCCCCTCGCTTGTCTACTTCTGAACAAGCTTCACCCCCGCTTCCTTGCTTGAGGTGGAAGAGATCAGGTTGGCACACTCACAGTCAACTTGGACGTACTCCTTAGGGTTTCATTTCCGGTGATAGAAGCTTCAGTGGATACATTGATCCGGAGCAGTTTTGTGGAGCTGTCTATGGAAATCCGTGGTCCTCTTTGTTTTCCGTTCCTCCATCGATTGTGCAATGGAGCACACACTGTCTTTCTTGACGCCCACCATTGTTCACCTACTCTGAGAGCAGGCTCTTCAGGGCCACAGAACTGGGTTGGACTGCGCCACCAGCTGTCAAATGTGCATGACTCTCCCATCAGGCGGCTCCGCCGACAGTGCTTCTCGGGCATTCTCGAGGGAAGGTCTATAATGCTCCTCGCCGACCCTCCAGGGGCCCATGATGCTTTCTTAATCAAAGTGATTGAGTGCAAAAGCTCATGCTTCTTCACCACCACCCTGGTGCTGGGAGACATCGTCTCATGTGGCAGCCCAGGCAGGTTGGAAATACTTAGGGACATTGACAACAATGCTTGCCTGATTGTATCATGTCCCTATTGGCCTTAGAGGCTACTGCATCAGGGACTGGGGTGCAGTGCAGAGGATCAGAACCCCTGCAGAATTCATCTGGCTGCAGCCATCCAGTGGTGATGGCCGACATCTTTTCAATTCCTGTGCCTTTGCGCTGTTCAGCTTGTCCGCTTTGGCCTTCAGGGCTTTATACTGTAAGCCTACATTGTGTTTAGTGACAGCATTCCTCAGTTTCAAGAAACTGTCTTCCACAACTCTCAGCTGAGCAAGTAATTTATGGCTATCTTCCTTGGTGGTGGAGAAAGATCAGGCTTTCTACTCCCATAAACAGTTACAATCTCGAAAACCCACAGAGGGTCGCTGTGCGTCAGCAGTGACTTAATGGCCGTGAGTCAGGTCAGCACAAATCAGCAAGAGGGTAACAGCAGAGAGCAAAGCTCAAGCCACCCGAACCAGGCGGCCACACTTCGGAGGAAAGCAAGCAGGGATCATTCGCAAATCCTCTGGCAACACTCGGCATCCAGTCACCCTGTTAGTGACATCTGCTCTGGTAGTCACAAGCTGGGCCATTGGCTCTTGTTGGGAACTGTGTCCCCTGCTCCAAGAAATTCTCAGTCCCATGTTCACAGAGGCAGCCATTCTTTCTTTGAGTGACCTTTCTTCTTATTAGGGTACCTCTGACTATGGAGTCTTTCCCTGGGTGGTAGTCTGGGCAAGAAGTGGCTTCACAGCCTCCACTGTCAGAGTCCTGAGCTCCAGACCCGCAGGTTCCTATTTGAAGTCTACGTTGCCTGTGCAGACAGCTGTCATTTCAAGGGCATGCAGGGTGGTGGTGGGGGTTGGCGGGGTGCAGGGAGCTCCAAGGACCAGAGCACATGGTTTCCACTCTGTCTTTTTCATGTCTGGCCCAGAGGCAGAAATGGGCCAATGATGTATTTTAAAGAGCTGAGTGAAGTGAAAGGGGTACTTGACAGAATATCAACTCTCAATTGACCTGCCAAGGAAAAGACAATTTCATATCGCTGCTCTGATGACTATATCACTGGTCCCTAAGTGCCCTCTCATCCAGCATGAGGATGAGCCTGGGTAGAAAGAGAAAAGAACAGAAAGCTCTTCTTATTTTGCCCAGGATGTTTAGGGGTGTTGGCACAGCTCTATCATAAATAGAGACTACAGTATTCAGTGTTCCTCCTGGAGTAGATATATGGGGGGATACCTTCCATTTCTATATGTTTAATTAACACAGAAGACAATGATGGAATGCATAAGGTCCTTCCTATCTAAATTCCTGAGATATTACTGGTATTTTTATAAAAGATGTCTTGTTGGGCCAGTAGGTAGACTTCTTTCAAAAGACTCCAGGGCATCCCATGAAAGAAGCACTGGATGGGTCATAAATACAATAAGCCTTCCCACCACCACCTCTTTCTCACACTGGCTGTGGTTCTTTGCTACCCATCAGATTGACAGAGGCAATTCCAGAGACCTGTGTATCATCTCCACTTTGTGGATGAGCAAGCGGCCAAGCCGTTTGAGCTAATTCATATAGCGACGGCCTGGTGCTCCATCTGCTGCAAAGAAGAGTTCAGTAGCAAATCGAGAATCAAGGACCTCTGTTTGGATGAATGTCAATTCTTACCTTGAAGGTATAATTTTAAGGATTATAAAGTCTCTTGTTGAAGATTCATTAAAAGATCCAGCTTTAAAACATCACTCGTTCTTTTGTCCACTCTGTGATCCAAGAATACAGACACCTGTCCTTCAGTGGCTTAATCCTTGTTTCCACGCAGGAAACTCAGACTCGGACTCTGGACAGTCCATCTGACGGGCAGTCATCACTCCTCTCTCGGTGATGGCTTGGGTATGGCAGTGATACTGAACCCTTTCCGTGGAGCTTCCCCATTCAGATGGGTCTAGAAGAAGAATCTGCTGATCCACTTCCAAACTCAGTCAGTGAAACCTTCTGTATCATCACACATTGATCTACACTGGTGGGGTGGATGTAGGACTGGGTCACGTTTTGATCTGTTGTGCATGAGGTTGTAAGGGGTCCAGTCTTGACAGGCGACCAGGGAACAGCAACAACAATTGTGATCTTGGAGCAGGATCTCGGAGCAGAGAGAACGATCATGACCAAGGCAAATGTTTGCCATGATCTTTACACGTTAAGGTAGATGTTTTTCAAGGCAGTAAATAATGGGCTTTGTCATTGCTCCAAAGACATACAAGACTCATCAGATTACAGGCTAGAGTTTCAGCTGACAACTCCCAGCCAAGACGTCATTGATCCACTGTCTCTTATGGAAGCAAGCAAATAACCCAAAGCCTTTTGATGAATCGACCTCAAGTTGTGACAAGAAAGTTCTAGGCCTTTACCACCAGTGCCTCCTATGAAGCTTGTGAAGGCTGTTGGGTGAACCGGATCCTTGCTAGACAACCCCAGCTTCCTTGAACACCTCACCTCCATGGCAATGTCTTTTCTTGTTCTTTGTTCTCCCAACCCCACAGCGAGCATCTGAGTGGAGCTTCCTTTGCACAACGTGTGATATTGTTTACAAGTGAATGTATTATCAATGGACTCTGTTGCCATTATGTTATATATATTTTTACTTTATATCATAGTTTTTATCTCTAGGCACTATGTGTCTAAGATCCTTTGATGTTGTCCTCTAGAGGCCGCTGCTTGTAACACCTCGGTATTCTTTGGACCCAGGTTGCTTCCAACTCCTTACTACCCTCATGAGCACCACAGTGAGCATGCTGTGGCACGAAGCTCATGAGGTTGCATACAAAAGTTGCTTTACTCTGACTCAGATGTTGCATGCTGTATCTGTTTTCTGGAGGGATCCGTTTCTGGAGAAGAACATCAGCAAAACAGGGGAAGACTCTCAAGGAGATGGATTGATACCATGTCTGTAAAGATGCACTCAAACATAGCAACGAGTGTAAGGATGGCTCAGGCTGGGTGTTACTTTGTTCTGTTGTACATAAGGGTCTACTTGGCGGACAATGCTGAGATGCCTTCTACGTCTCCTCAGTAGATTTAAGACCAGTTGTCCACATTGATTTCAAACTCAATAACACATCCTTGTCACAACTTCTCATTCTCTCTCTTTCTATAATCTGTTACCTCCTGGGATCACCTACAAAGCAATCCATTTGCGTGCAGCCAATACCTAAGGCTGATTTTCAGGTAGACTTTTCATTTAGACCAGCTGTTCTCAACCTGTGGGTCGCGACCCCTAAAGGGGGTCAAACGACCCCTTCACAGGAGTGGCCTGATTCATAACAGTAGCAAAATGACAGTTATGAAGTAGCAATGGAAATAATTTTATGGTTGGGGGTTCACCACAACATGAGGAACTGGATTAAAGGGTCACGACATTAGGAAGGTTGAGAACCACTGACTTAGACGATCCATGAGGCATGGAATGTGTAAAATAGGGTTTTGCTTTCATGGGTGCTGAGTCCTGGTGGCTGGTGGTTATGCATTGGGCTGCTAACTGCAGGGTCATAACTTCAAAACCATTAGCTG
>NW_022103908.1:6432673-6450554 GCF_000313985.2 Echinops telfairi | reverse complement strand
AGGTTTTCTTGGCTGTCATCTCTAGGAAATGAGTTAGCCAGGCCTTTCTTCCATGAAACCCACAGCATGCATTTGAACTGCCAACCGTCAGGTTAGGAGCTGAGGGCCAACCACTTGTGGTCTCCAGGGTCCTAATCACTTTAGCGAGCCAGTATTCGAAATTAAAGAAGGCTGGGAGTGGGGGTGCTGTCTGTGGGTAGTTCTCCCCAATATTATGTTTGCCTTGAACTTTTCTGAAGATATGCAGTGCCAACGGTACTTGCTGTGCCAGTAGACAGGAATGTTCTCAAAATAGGGAGGCAGGGACATCTTTGGGGGAGATGTCCAACCAGAGTGGAGGTCCAAGCACTCTTTGTTTTTGCTCTGGTGGCCCTGACAACCACAGCTAGCATTTGTAGCAGACTCTTTCCTGGCAGAAGTTCATGAGAAAGACCACCAGCCTTCTGCAAGTTCAAGTGCATTCTGCCAATGCTGTATCGCCAGTTGTCGTGGCATCACTTTCAAGTTTGGGCCCTTCAAGGGAAATGAAAAAAGACGGAAGCCTGTAAAATGGTGAACACCCACATTGGTCAGTCTTCTTGAAAGTGAATTGTATAAATTGAAACTGTATTTGGTTCAAAGTAAAAGCCAGCAACATGCCGGTTAAAAGCAAAACTCATTTCCTTTTTCTTTATTGCTGGTGGGATATTACACAAGGAGCTGGGGGGGGGTGGGGCGGGGTACAGTGAGTCACACAGGATCACAGGTTGTTCAAACCCAGCAGCATCCCTGAGGAAGAACGATGAGGCTTTCTGCTCCCATAAAGAAAGATTTACAGTCTTGGAAACCCACAAGGACAGTTTTATTTTGTCCTTTCTATAAGGTCTTTATGCGTCAGAACTGACCAGAAGGAAGTGAGTTTGCAGTGTGCCGTAGACTTTGATTATTCCATGATGTCAACACATTTTCTGTGTTTGTTATATGAAGTTTTTGATTCATGGCCGGTTTGGTAGGATGCACTACCTTCTGGAGTCAGTAAAACCTGGATTAAAATCTTCACCCTCCTATTTATTATCTGTGTGAGGTGTGAAGATTTCCCTTGGAAAGCCTAGGGAACATGTCTACTCTGTCCTATGCAGTCACTGTGAGTGGAAGTGGATTCAGTGTGACTTAAACCAAATTTACTGCCACTAAGCGACCCTATAGGACAGGACAGAACTGCCCCTATGAGTTTCTGAGACTGTAACTCTTTACAGGAGTAGAAAACTCCCTTTTCTTCCCCTGTAATGACTGGTGACTTTGAATTGCCCATCTTTTGTGCAGCATCTAGAGGTGTGACCAATATTCTAGTGAGGACCACCACGCCTTCAATATGACCCTGATAGATTGTTTAATCTATATGAGTTTTAGCTTTGACAACTGTAGAAAGGAGACCATAATGCAGAATTTACAGAATTGGTGAAGAAATTGGAAGTAATATAGGCAGTCAGCACAATTATTTTAGTTAGTTGTAGCCATTGTTTAGCATGGAAAGGTTAGCTAGGTCTTGGGTGTCCCGAGACTATGTAAATAGGGCGTGTGAAACACTAGTAGAAAGAGCTGGTCAGTTTCCAGTAGCACCCGCCTGGCCGTGAACATGAGCTATCTTTGCAGCAGGGGCAGGAGAGCTCAGTACCATTAGAAGAACGTGTTCCAGCTCTCTGTCTGCAGTGGTGTAGCCAAGACTAGAGGCAGCAGAGACTGTGGCTCAGAGATTTGAGGGCTCAGTGCCCAGTTGATGAGGCTCCTCTTCCCCATCTGGGCCAAGATTATGGAAGTGTGAGATAAAAGGCTTCCTGGCCCACAAAGGCAGAGGCCAAGGGACCATGGGGCTGAAAGTCTAAGGACTGGAGAGGGACTTGGCTGCTGACTGACAAGAATGTTGCTGTGGACCAATGATAACACATATGTAGTATGTGTGTATGTGTGTGCATGCTTTCAAACCAATCATAGTCAAATTGTTTCCTGCAGTCTAAGATGAAGAACAATCATGGGACAGGTGTTTCTGTAGCTACTGGAATGCTTAAAACAATAGCTTTGGTGACCGTATCCTCTGCCTTTCCAGGACCTTTTAAAGTCGCTGCACCTCAGCAAACCCTCGGATACCATTTAGACCTAGTGCTCCGATGAATGCTTCCCTCAGTTTATATGAGATTTGGGGCTGCTTTTGTCTCCTACAACAGGTAGTTAGGCGTGGAGAAGTGTGTCCTGTTGTATTGTTGCTAACTAGGCTTTGCCACATAGCTAATAACGGGCCCTTCTGCTTTTGTAAATGCGAGCACATTATCTTGCATTATGTTATCAAGAACGTTATCTTGAAGGGTCGACTTCCTCTTCTGCAGGCTTTTTCATGTCTTCTATGGGTTGCTTCATTTAATAAGTGTTCAAATTCATCATAGTCAAGTGTTTAATAATACTTTTTCATTGAATCAGCCAAGTCCGTAGTTTTGTTTACCTTCTCTTTTCTAGTGTTATTTTATTTGAAAATTGTGTTAACCTCACACCAGTTCTGTGTTACATTCACACCAGTTTGGTGTCACGCTCACACCCGTTTTGTTTTTCTTGTTCGTGTCCTTTGGGCAGTTTTTAATTCTCCATCTACTTGATTCTTAATTTAGGCCATTCTTTTTCTTATTTTAGTCTATCTGAATGTATTTTGTCTTCTCTAGTATTTTGTTAGATATTTAAGTTACTCATTTTCAGCATTCTTTGTTCCCCAATTTAAGCATTGAATGCCATACATTTTCCTTGAAGTATCATTCTTCACCCTTGTACAAAGGATCTCTGGTGACTTAGTAGGGTGCTTATTAGGCTGCTTACCACAAGATCAGAGGTTCAAACCCACCAACTGCTCCTGGGGAGAATAAGGATTTTTGCTCCCATAAAGATTTACAACCTTGACTACCTGCAGGGATAGTTCTACACTGACCTATAGGATTGCTGTGAGTTGCAGTTGACGCAATGCCAGTGAATTTGATTTTGGTTTAAGAAGCTTCTACATGCAGAGCTTTGTTTCTAAGCATTTTCTAATTGCCATTTGAGTTCCTTTTTGTGCATTCTCAATAAGTGTGCTTTTAATTTTTGCAAATATAAGGGCTATTCAAGTCCTTTGTTGTTGCTGTTGTTGTTGCTTTTGCTCTAGCTACCTTGGTCTCAGGAAACAGTGTCTATGCTAATGGTTCTTGGGGATGTTTTGAGAATTGGTTGATAGCTTAATGGGTGGTCCTCCATGCATGAATGAAAAGCCTGGGATGACTCAGACTTTTAAAATGTAATATTCTACATATACCCTTTGGATCAAACTTAATATTTTTAAGAGATAGTTTTAACTTTATCCTTCTCCTTCTTTTTATGTGTTATTAGTTTATTTTTTAAAAATCGTTTTATTGGGGGTTCGTACAACTCTTATCACAATCCATACATACATCCATTGTGTCAAGCACATGTGTACATTTTCTCCTCCTCCTCCTCCTCTTTCTTCTTCCTGATTCCATTGATCACTGGGCCAGATATGTAAAGATATTCCAGCCTCATCACCTTTTCTTTGCAGGGAGTTCATTTTTAGCTCAATAAGGCAACAACAAACAAGCAAACTCACTTCCATCCAGCCTGCTCTCACTCATGATGACCCTACAGTGTGGGGTGGACCTGGCCCCATGGGTTTCCAAGACTATAACTCTTCTATGGAGTAGAAAGCTCCACCTTTCTCCCCTGGAACAGCTGGTGGTTTTGAACTGCTGACCTTGAGGTTAGCAGCCTAGTGCATCACCACTATGCCCTCAGGGCTCCTCCTTTATGGAATACATCAGCGTAATTTGCACCTAGTCCATTGGAGGGGATACTTAAGGTGTTTGAGCAGGGATGCTATGCTTTCTGGCAATTTCTCCCTTTCCCGGTCTGGCTTTCTTGCTTACAGCTCCTGGAGAAGTTCCTTCCTTACTGTTCCTTCCTATCCACAAGTGGAAAGTTACAAATATGAAACACTTGATTTTGCAATGGACTCAAATAAAAGGCAAAACAGCAAAAACAAAACAAAACAAAAAAATCATAGCATTGTGAATGAGGGTGAGTGGGGAGTGGGGACCCAAGGCCCATCTGTGGGAAATTGGACATTCCCTTACAGAAGGGTCGTGGGGAGGAGATGAGCCAGTCAGGGTGTAGTGTAGCAATGATGAAACATACAATTTTCCTCTAGTTCTTGAATGCTCCCCACCACCCCCCCTACGCACTATCATGATCCAGATTCTACCTTACAAATCTGGCTGGACTGCAAGTTGTACACTGGTACAGATAGGAACTGGAAACACAGGGAATCCAGGACAGATGAACCCCTCAGGACTAGTGGTGAGAGTGGCGGTACCAAGAGGGTGGAGGGAAGGTAGGGTGGAAAGGGGGAACAGATTACAAGGATCTACATATAACCTCCTCCCTGGGGGATGGACAGCAGAGAAGTGGGTGAAGGGTGATGTCAGTTGGTGTAAGATATGACAAAATAATAATAATTTATAAATTATCAAGGGTACATGGAGGAGAGCAGAGGAGGGAGGGAGGGGAAAAAGGAGGAGCTGATACCAAGGGCTCAAGTAGAAAGCAAATGTTTTGAGAATGATGAGGGAAACAAATGTACAAATGTGCGTGACACAATGGATGTGTGTATGGATTGTGTTAAGAGTAGTACGAGCCCCGAATAAAATGATTTTAAAAAAATCCAAACAACTTGATTTAGGAAAAAGTCTACTGAGGTACTGAAATGCTTCCTCTGGCTGTTTTGCATTATACGAGTGTCCAAAAATATTGCTACAAAATCACAGAAACCTTTATTAAACCAGAATCTCAAAATGAGAAATTGCTATTTCTTGAACTACTCTCTGTGTAAGGCTATCCATTTCTGGACGTGGCATTTCTCTCTCTTTAATCTGGGAATGTTCTGTGCTTTTGGGTTTACAGCACATGGGTATAGAAGTTCTGGCATCCTTAAGTGACTTAACCCGTGTCCTTGGACAGTGTCCTTGAGGTTTGGGGTTAGGGAACAAAAAGAAGTCTAAAGCAGCAAGAACAGGGCAGGGCGTAGGTGGGGAAACCTTTCCTAGTGAACGTGTCCCAGAGCAGCCCTGGCTACCCTTGAAGAATGAACAGATGCATTGTTACGAAAATGTCCTTGGATTGACCTCCTGGTTTTCCTCACCAGTGTTGTTTTCCGTTTTTTTAAAACTTCACCACAATAAACCCTTATGAAAACCCTATGGTGTCTTTTGAGAAACTCCATCAACAGATGAATGGATGAACAAAGTCTGATCCAGCCCTACCGTGGGATACCATTGAGCCTTGAAGAGAATGAGGTGTTGATGCTGCTACATTGCTGCTGAAACTCAGACATGAAGCTAAGTCATGGGAACAAGGCACAAAAGGTCTCACATGTTGACTTCTATTCAAAACTCTGAGCAGAGAAACCCATAGACACAGCGCCAGTCAGAGTGCGTGGGCTATGGGGTGGACCGAAGAAGGACCGCTTCGTGGGGTAGGTTTCCGTTTGTGGTGGTCAGCGTGTTCTGGACATAGGTAGCGTTGATGGTTCTGTGGACATGTGGAAGTACCCATCTGACACAGAATCCCTATATCTCACATGTTCATTCATGAAAACAACTTTTAAATCATAAACCAATGACTTAAAATAGTATAAGCTGCAAAATCAGCTGGGGAAATACTACAAACATGCCTCTCTGAGGTAAGGGATTGAAAAGAATCGGGCCCTGGAATGGATGCTGTCTGGGTAAAGATGGGGAATTTCATAGAGGAGATGTATCAAGTGGCTTGGCCTCAGGTGCCCACGCAGAGCTGGAGCTAGAGGGTCTGGGGCTGCCTTGAGTCCCACTACCATTGCAGGAGCAGTATTGACATAAACTGGTGTTTTTAAAAATTTTCTCGAGAAGGTAGTCCAGGCAGCAATTCCAGCCCTCTAGGAGGTTTTCTAACTGGTCTCAGTCGTGGCAGTGGTGATGGCGGATCTGATGGTCTCTGGAGCCCATTGCGATTGCTGGATCCAATCTGCCTCATCTGGTGGCCCATCAGCCCATTCTGAAGGCAGCCCAGGAAAAGTGTCCAGGCTTCCAGGTGGCTCTCACTCTGGTGTTGATGACAGAGCTGGTGAAAGAGGATCTGGTGCTGTAAGGTGCCCCACTGCTGGTGCAGGCCCCAGAGTGCCACGAGCCAGTGGTCCCTGAGCTGGCTCAGGAGGCAGTCTCTGAAGAGTAGATGGCTCTCCATCAGGCTCTCGGTCTGGTTCCCATTGATGGAGCTCATGAGGGAGGACCTGGTGTTGCTTGGAGCTCCCGTGCTGCTTCAGAAACAAGACTGATTGTAGAAGGCAGTTCTCCATCTCTTGTTGGAGAAGCCATGGGGTGACAGTCGGCCCTCCAGCAGGTGCTCAGCCTGATATTGATGATGGGGCTGGTGAAGGAGGAGCAGGGGTTGGAGGGATATCATCCAGTGGTCCGTGAGCCAGCGCAGAGATGGCCCAAGAAGAGCACCTAGCCATCCAGCAGGCTCTCAGTCTGGTACCAGTGGCAGAGCTCATGATGGAGAACCTGGCTAAGCAGTCTCAGTGCTGGTGAACGTGCCGGCTAGACATCAGCGGCTGGTCTGTGAGCCAGTCCTTCAAGTGACCCAGAAAGAAAATCCAGCCCTCATTAGGCTCTTCACCAGGTGGCATGGATGGAGCTGCTAATGAAGGGCCTGTGGACTTCCAGAGTTGTAAGCTGGCCTGAGCCAGTGTTCCAGGAGCTGGTTCTTCAGTTGGCACATGATAATGCTCCTGCTCTCCCTTGACTTCAGGTGGTGGAACCAGTCAGGGGATGCCTGTGGATAACTCCTGCTCCAGTGCTGTTGGCTCCTCAGCATCAGATAGCCCCGGCGAAGGTTCCAGATGGTCAGCTCCTTCCACAGCATAATCCAGATCTGGCTCTGATGCTGCAAGAGGAGACAGGTTCACCACCATGGCTGCCTTTCCAACGACAGAAAGTCCCACCGCCATGGAGTTCATTCCCCAAATGCCCATCCCAGGAATCTTCCTAGACAGTGATCCACCAGCGGAAGGTCATAGGTCACTCTGAGTTCTGGCTCAGCTGAAGCTCAGGGTTCCTCCCTGGGTGGGGTGGGCCTACCCGGTGGGCCGCCCTCACTTCCTTCAGAAGCCCACCTGCAGACATGCCCACGGCTCCTCACCAGTAAGCTCCACCTTGATTGTGTGTCCCACAAAGGTCTCATCTTCATCCTGCTTGGACCCACAGGCACAGTGGGGTGGGACAGAGGAGGGACACACTGTCAAAGGGACCTTCATCACCCACCAGGAGGGTCAGGGTCCCAGAGTTCTTTGACCTGAAGCAGGCGAAGGGACATGAGAAACTCCCAGGAGAAAATGGGGCTCAGCTTTCAAAGTACAGTTTGAGGTGAGAGGTGATCTCCTGCTGGCAGGTCTGCAGAGAAAGCACCAGGGAGGCTGTGGGGAAGACCAGGCTCTCTCCCTCCCTCAGTCCCCTCAGGCCTTTGTGTCCAGTTAAGCCTCAGAGGAACTTAAAGGGACCCCAAAAGGAATTTTTATTTAGGCTTTCTTTGAATTCTTTCAACAATGGTCTGTAGTTTTCAGAGTAAATGTTTTGAGTTTAAGCTTATTTCTAAATCTATGCCTTGAATGCAATGGTAAATAGAACTGTTTCACTTTTGGGGTTTCATTGTTAGTGTATTTGTTATACAATTGGTTTTCTGCATATTGATCTTGTACACTACAATCTTCCTGGATTGTTTCATGGGTTGTTCCAACAGCTGGTCATGGATTTTATCAGATTTTATACATGCAAGAGAATCCCATGTGTGAATATAGAGTGCTTTACTTCTTCCTTCTCAGGTTCAATATGCCCCTTTCTTGCCTATTGCTATGGGAATCCTAATGTTAAGTAAGGTTATGGGAAAGCACACCTTTGTCTCATTCCTCATTTCATGGGAAAACATTCAGTCCTTTACCATTAAGTATGATGGTTTCTGTGGGATTCTCTTAAATGCCCTTTATCAGATTGTGTACTTTTGCTTCTATCTATTCTTAGTTTGTTAAGTGTTTTTAATGAAGGAAGTGTGTTGGATTTAGTCGAATGCTTTTTGCTGCTGTGTTAGTCTGGGCACATTAGAGAAATCCACAGAAACTCGTATGTATAAGAGAGAGTTTTATATAAAGGGTAAGTGCACATCAAGAAAACATCCCAACCCACAAGCCCACAAGTCCAACATTAGCCCATATGTCCGACACCAATCCACAAAGTCCTCCTCCAGCTCACAAAACACATGCAATGATGCTGACTGCAGGAGGAAAGCCAAGTCAGTGAATGTGTAAGCATCTCAGCGCTGGCAGGGGTCTCCACACGGCTGCTCCAGCACCCAGGGCTGCATCAGGGTAGGTCCACGCAGCTTCTCCTCAGGGATATCTTGCAGGAAGTGAGCCTTGCTATCAGCTGCTATCAAGATGATTATGTAATTTTCCCTTATTCTATTAATATGGAGTATTCAATTAATTAAAAAATGTTTAAACCAATTTTGAATGTCTGGGATAAATCCCACTTGGCCATGTTGTGTATAACCCTTTTTATATAATGCTGAGTTTGTTTTTCTAGTATTTTGTTGATGACTTTGGCATCTATATTCTTAAGAGATATTGGTCTGTCGTTTTTTTTTTTCTTTGTACTCTATCTGGTTTTAACATGGATGTAATGCTGGAGTTCTGGAACAAATGAGGGTGTGTTTCCTCTTCTGTCTTCTGAGAAGATTTTTTTGAAGAGTTGGTATTGATTACTCCATAAGTATTTGATAGAATTCTCTTGTAGTTCTATGATTGTGTTTTTCTTTGTGTGGTGTTTTCAAGTATTGATTTGCTATCATTATTTATTAAAGTTGTGCTTCATATTTTGTATTCTCAAAAAGCTTCAATACTTTGTAGGAATTTGGACATTTCATCATGTGGTCTAATTTATCGGCATATAGCTGTTCATAGTATTTCCTTAAATATATATATATTAAATTTTAAAAACTAATATTGTCTCCTCTTTTATTCATGAATTTAGTAATTCGCAATTCAACTTTTTCCTCTTTGTAATTTTGGTTCGTTTAGTTAATGGTTGCCAATATTTTGCTTTTTTTTTTTTAAAGAGGCAAATTTTGGTTTTGTTGATTTTTCTCAGTTGCACCTTCTCTTTTGCACTTCATTGATTGCCATGTTTGTCTTTATAAATTATTTTCTGATGTTTACTTCAGGTTTAAGCTGCTGTTTTCGGCGGGGGTGGGGGGGGCTTGTATTTTAAATAATTCTAAAGTCAACCAACAATACAAGAATCTAGAAACAGTAAACTCTGGTCATCCCCTCCATAATTTACAGTGCATTCCTATAATGATGTATAAACTCTCTTATGCACATCATTTAGATTTCTATTATTTTCCATTTAAGCTCAGAAACGAGGCCTTATTGCAACCGTTTCAAAGGTCACTTAAAGAACGTGTCCATGTTTTCCGTCTTCGTTATCTTCCTTGTTGTCTGTCTCATAAATGTGCGTTCTGAACTTGTCTCATCTTTCCGGAATCTATCCAGGAAATATTTCAGAATAGATCTTTTTGTCATAAATCTCATTTTCTAAATCTTAGCACATATTGCCCACCATTGTTTCTCTTTGCTATGATTTGGGTAGTTGCCTCCCTGAGGCCCCCACTCCCAATATTTGGTTATTTGAATTATATCCTAACTTATATCCACTACTTTCCTGTGTACTTGCTCAGTGCATTTCTAATCTGTTTCTTGTCTCTTACACAAATTTGCCTGATGGTTCAATCATATATTGTCCCTCCAAGATATCTTGAAAATGCTTAACACATTGAATACATTTTTAATATTCTTTTCAATTGATCCTGAGAATGGCAGTCTTTGAATATATGGTTCTGTGGGCGTTTGCGTTTAAATGAGGGCTCCCGCGTGGGGTCATCTGTTGTCTATAGTGACCCATACTGTTTTGAGGTAACTATTGTTGGAGTATTATTTGTGGGAAACCCTGCAGGCCTTGATTTAACCTGAATTATTTAAACTCACCTCTTCAGGACCGGGCGGGGTAGGACGGGGTCGGGGTGGGGGTACTTCTGTGTGCTCAGATCGGAGAATTTATGAGTCACCTGGGGAGTGTGAATTCCAACACGACATCTGTCTGTCAAGCACTTTGCAGTTTGTGACATCTTTCTTTCCCAGAGCCCGGGTGCAGACACATGTCCCCTTATCTAGAGGAAAACAGTTGCCAGTGTTTGGAGTTTGTGGGGGGCTCTTCCTCAGGTTTGACATTGCACGGGGTGCAGTTCCGGTACCCATTAACACTGGACACTCTTGGCATTGTGGACAGGTTTAGAGAAGACCTTGACTTTCATCGTTCTGAAGCTATGACGTTTTCCATCATTTTCCACTCTGCAGAGTTTTCTCCTTTTCTCCTAGCAGCAATGAATTCCAAAGACACTTTAGAAACAATCAATGTAGATCTTTCAGATGTTCTGAGCTATGTGGTTCTTTAGGGTTTATAGTGAGTCCCAAGGCACAATGGATTCCTCCTGTCATCGAGAACAGACCTGATCCATAAGATATCAGTAGTACTTCAATTCAAATAGCTGGCACAAAAAGTGAAAAACAAAACAAAAATGTTTCCAACATTGCATACAGAGTAGAAGCCATGAGTGAATGATTCCCCCAAACCAACCCCATCAAACCAGTTCCAGCTCACAGCCACTTTATTAGGAATTGTGACTGTAAATCTTTATGGGCACAGACAGACTCGTCTTTCTTGCTTTTGGTTTTTATATGAAGCTTATTAGCAGCCCAACTCTCATCCCAGAGTCACCAAAGTTTCTTGAGAGTTGGTTTAAATTTTATTGAGTTGCTATTTTATTGCAACTATTCAATTTGTGGTTTCCCCCCTGTTTTTTACGTCTTGATATGTTTAAAACAAAACATTAGCTGGGATGAGGAAGTGATAGAGTAACCAGGACATTTGTTCCCCAAATTCTTTTGCTTTAAATATATATCGAATTAAGTGTTTTTATCTTTACATGTGTTCAACACGTATGGGGTCCCTACAGTGTGTCAATACTGGGGAATATGACAGGCATGACATGGCCTTACAGTTACACTTGTCCATTCCTGAAGCAAATGAAAAAAAACACCAGGTAGCCATTAGTCCCAGTTGCATCCCCATGTTATGAAAGACTACTTGGAAGTGACTGAAGCTCCAGGGGTTGGGGGTGGGGGTGTTAAGTAAGAACATGTAAGTCATATAACATGAAAATAACATGCAGACATACGAAAATATTTCAAAAACAAAAACTCTGAAAGTTAGTTTTCTTAAAGAAAAAAGCAATATCTCCATGTCATTGATGGTGTGGTTAAACTAGAGCCATACTTTTAAAATAATAGATTTGTACACAACTACTGAAATAATACCTATGGGAAATTTTCATTGACGGGGAAAAAGCTTATCTAGTAATTGTTTTTGTCCAAAAAAGAATGGATGACACTAAAGAAGGTGGTGTTATGAAGAGTGAACCATGCTGGCACGTAGTGTGGCCCAGTTGGTTTCAACTCATGACAATCCTGTATCCAACACACGGAAAACTGCCCGCTCCTGTGCTGTCCTCAACAAATACACTGTTTGAGCCTACTGTTGCAGCCTCTTGTTGAGCGGGTACAGGAATCACACAGTGACTCTGTGTGGCTCTTCCAGCCACTATCTCTGAAACTCCCACCAAATGTTCTTCTCCTGGTGGTCTGAGTCAGAGAAGGTGGGGGAAAGATACTGACGGGATTCATTGTGAGCGCCATCATCTCACGGCCATTGGGTCAATGCTGGCTCATAGCCACCCCACAGGGCAGGGTAGACGTGTGCCTGTGGGTTTCTGAGACTGTCACTCCTTATGGGTGTAGAAAGCCATACCTTTCTCTTGAGGAGCAACTGGTGGTTTAGAACACCATGCCCTTTGCAGCATACTTCTTTTTTTTTTTAAAGATAATTTTATTGGGGGCTCTTATAACTCTTTTAAAAAAATCATTTTTATTAGGGGCTCATACAACTCATCATAATCCATACATACATCAATTGTGTAAAGCACATTTGTATTCATTGCCCTCATCATGCCCAAAACATTTGCTCTCCACTTAAGCCCCTGGCATCAGGTCCTCATTTTTCCCCTCTCTCCCCGCTCCCCATCCCTCATGAACCCTTGATAATTTATAAATTATTATTTTGTTATATCTCGCCCTGTCCAACATCTCCTTCACCCACTTTTCTGTTGTCCATCCCCCAGGGAGGAGGTCACATGTAGATCCTTGTAATTAGTTCCCCCTTTCCAAACCCACCCTCCCTCTACCCTCCCAGTATCGCCACTCACACCACTGGTCCTGAAGGGATCATCCACCCTGGATTCCCTGTGTTTCCAGTTCCTGTCTGTACCAGTGTGCATCCTCTGTTCTAGCCAGACTTGCAAGGTAGAATTGGGAATATGATAGTGGGTGTGGGGGCTGGGGGAGGAAGCATTTAGGAACTAGAGGAAAGTTGTATTTTTCATCGTTGCTACATCGCACCCTGACTGGCTCATCTCCTCTCTGAAACCCTTCTGTAAGGGGATGTCCCGTGGCCTACAAATGGACTTTGGGTCTCCACTCTGTACTCCTCACCTCATTCACTATGGTGAGATTTTTTGTTCTGATGATGCCTGATACCTAATCCCTTCGACACCTTGTGATCACACTGGCTGGTGTGCTTCTTCCATGTGGGCTTTGTTGCTTCTGAGCTAGATGGCCACTTGTTTACATTCAAGCCTTTAAGACCCCAGACACTATATCTTTTGATAGCCATGCACCATCAGCTTTCTTCACCACATTTGCTTATACACCTGCTTTGTCTTCAATGGTGTGCCAGGAAGGTGAGTATCATAGAACGCAGCACACTTCTTAACCATTATGCCACCAGGGCTCCTGAGTGCATTCATGCTGCATGTAAAATGAGCCATGAGAGAAGCAGGAGAAGGGTTTCACTACCAGGCACAGTCAGGAGTGGAGCACACCTCTGGAACCTGGGATCCTAGTGCAGTGAACTTCCTTGATCCAACCGACAATTTGGGCATACAAGAGTGGCAGAGGAGTAGCCGCAGAGGCAGGAGCCAGATGGTGAGGCAGAATGGTTGGATCTCCCAGACCACAGAGCTAGTGAAGCTTGAGGTTTGGGAAAACCCATAGGGACAGTTCTGCCCTGGAATCTACTCGATGGTGGAGAGTGTTTGAGTTTGGGTTCACTGACCCACAAAGCCGGAGCTGAATGTTTTGGGGTTGAGGCTTACAACAAAGTGGCAGTCTGTAACTTTGTAGCATGTTGGAACATGCTCTATCCTTTGCTGTAACCAGTAAAGGTAACTTTAGTAACTATTCCTTAGTAAACTATTCATGAAAATTGTCTGTGAGTTCTTTGTGCTCATTGTAAAGAAGTACCAAACTCAGTAGCTGGCAAAGTAGAAAATGTTGTGTAGAGGGATCTTATTGGCTTTTTCATTTATTTTTTTTAAAGTAATATTGATGTCCTTCTCCAAGGACAGTCCCTTCTGCTAACATGTATAAAGTATGTGAGAAGCAATCTTGCCATCATTGCTTCTAAGGGGAATTCCTGTTGTACTTCATCCAAAACAGATTTATTCATTCATCTGCAGTCCATGGAATATTAAAGAGTCCCCATCAACACCATAAGTCAAAGGCATCCATTGTTTGGTCATCCTTCCTCATTGTCATGTATTGAAAATATCATAGCTTGGGTCAGCCACACTTTAATCCTCCAAGTGATAGCTTTTTTAAAACTTTAAAGAAGGTTGTCGCTGCGTATTTGCCTAATATGATACATCTTTTGATTTTTTTTCCTTTGAGAACCGCTTCTGTGCGCATTGATTGTAAATCCAAGTCAAATGAAATCCTTGGGAATGCCAGTCTTATCTCCATTTGTTGTGATGTTGTTTATTGCTCCACCTGTGAGCATTTTTGTTTTCTGTTGAGATGTAACTCTTACCGAAGGCTGTAGTATGTAGTACTTCACCCTCATCAGGAAGTGCTTCAGGGCCTCTCCACTTTTCACAAGATCACAAGGCTGTGTGAGCTGCACACTGCAGGTTGTTAAAGATTCCTCCTCTAATCCCGATGCCACATTCTTCCTCATGTCATTCGTTTCTCAGATGACTTGCTCCACATGTCGATTGAATAAGTTTAACACTGACACATATCTTTCCTGATTTTGAACCCTTCAGTTGTCTCTTCTGCTTGAAAGACTGCCTCTTGATCTATGTACATATTCCTCATGTACATAATTCAGTGTTTCGGAATTCCCATTCTCCACAATGTTATCCATATTTTGTTTTGATCCACACAGCCAGATATCTCTGCCTGGTTAATAGTCTATGATGCCGACTCCATTTGGTAGCCCTCCTTCCTGTCCTCTTCTGAGTCTGACTTGAATGATCTTTAGCAACATTTTGCTGAACCGGGTGTGACATCAATGATATTGTTAGATGATCTCCACATTGTACTTGCTCACTTTCCTTTGAAATCGGCACAGATATACATCTCTTTCAGTTGATTAGACATGTAGCTCTCTTCCAAATTTCTGTTTAAGCGGTGAGTACTTCCAATGCTGCATCAATCTTTTTAAAGATTTTACTTGCTATTTCATCAATTCCTGGAGCCCAAGTGTTTGGTCAATGCTTTCAGTGCATCTTGAACTTCTTCCTCCAATTCCATTGATTCTTGGTCATGTGATACCTCTTGAAATGGTTGAATACCAATGAATTCCTTTTGGTTCAATGGTTCCATGAATTCCTTCCATCCTCTTTTGATGTGTCCTGCATTGTTCAATTTTTGCCTGCAGAGTCCTTTAATATTGCAGCTTGAAGCTTGATTTTTTTTCCTTCAGTTCTTTCAGTATGAAAAATACTGAATGTATTTTTGCTTTTTGGTTTTCCAGGTGCAGGAGCTTGCACATTTTACTATAACATAATTGTGCTTTGTTTTCTAAAGCTGCCTTTCAGAATCTTTGGTTCACCACTTTTACTTCGTGATTTTCCCCTTTGCTTTAGCTTCTCTATAGTTTAGAGCAAGTTTCAGAGTCTTTTCTGACGCCCATATTTGTGTTGTCTTGAGGCTGTGTTATGCACACAATTCATCTGAGTGAAGTAGTCAGTTTGGTGAGACCTTTAAAGTAATAGTAAGGAAAGCATTTTGGCCAATCCTAATTTTCAAACTTAGTTTAGTTTGAACTCTTGAACAGCTCTTGAAACTGACATTGAAAATATTAGTTGGATCTAAGTGATCACTTGTCTTACTCTTTTTAATTTAATAATTTGATATTGTAGTTGGATGCAGACACTCCCCATTCATTTTAACTCACTGAATGTTTCTTTCAATTAGTTATACTTTTATCTCAGATTTCTGACTACGGCGTCTTGAAATATCTAATCCTATTTTCCATTTTGAAAAGGAAATAAAGAACTTAGCATGTATTGAGTACCTACTATGTGACTGGGCCTTCAAAACAATACCATGACTTAAATATTATTAGCTCCATTTTAGCAAGAGAAAATGGATGTCTGGAGACAAGTACAAATTCTCCTGCATATAAAGTCAGGTCTCACTGCATGGAGTCTATTCTGATTCCTAATGCACCCACAGGACAGGGTAGGACTGCTCTGGGGGTTTCCGACACTATAACTCTTCACCAGCGTAGAAACCTTGTCTTCTTCCAGTAACAAAATCTGGCCTAAAGGAGCGTGGTCACATGGGTGATGCCAGTGGTGTCCTCGGTGTTTCTTCTCAATTAAAAGGAGAATCTACTGATCAGACCTATGAGCCGAAGGCACTTTGCCTTTGTCCTGTTTTCATTTTTAAATACCAGGTCAGAATTACGAGACGAAAGGATCAACCTGAAAACAATGTTAGGGAAACAATTCCATGTAAAATGGAATTTAAAAGAATATAGTACCTAGGAGCAAATTTAAGCAAGAAGGTGAGACACATTGAAAACCAAGAACTCCAAGGGAAAGTCAGAGTATTGCTCAAAGAGCATAGAAACCTTGATTGGACAAAAACATCAACAGATGAAGCTATTATTTCTTGATCAGCGTCCATCTAGGTCTATACAGATCTGAAGGGGTTATCGCCATTGCTTTCAGCCTCACCGACAAATTCTGTGCTCTCTGATTTGCAGGACACAATAGCGGCAGTTTGGGGCATCTTTCAGGGACTCAGATCATGTTCTTTCAAAACACTCTTGAGTTTGGGGGGCAAAATGAAGTCGAAGGGGCAGGATCAGAGCTGTTGGGTGGGTGGGTAAGGTTTCCCAACGTACTACTTCAAAGGATGAGCATATGCATTGTCATGGTAAAGGGGAAAATATTCTTGGTGTCATTTCCTGGCTTTTTTCTCAACAATGTGGTTTTCAATTTTCTTAAAAGTTGGTTGTGATAGGCTCCTATGATTGTGCTGTGTCCTTTGAGAAACTTTACCAAGATTATCCCTTGGGCATTCCCTCAAACCACTTCCACAACCTCCTGCATGCCTTGAATTTAAATGGGCCCAGCAGATCCCCATGGATGCCACTATTTCGCTTGTCCCTTATTGTGAAAGTAGTCTAATGAGCTTCAGGTAGGTGTATTGCTGGGAGTTTTTTCCCAGCCATTCACTGATTGCAGAGACATGCCGAACGTGCTTGTTTGGGATAAAGCAATGCATGCATATCTGTAGCCCTAATAGCCAGACTTTAACATTTATACTTGGACTGCTGAAATAAATTAAAAGACCCGATCAACGGAAACAAATTCTGTGTTCATGGATGACATACTGCCAGTGGCTGGATTCTCTTAATGCATTTTTAAGACTGTAAATCTGTATATATGTGGTCAGCCTCATCTTTTCCCCACAGCGTGGCTGTTAGATCTGAATCAACAACCTTGTGAGTTGGTCACCAGACTCCTAGTCGACAGCACCCCCAGGGCTCCTCGGTCAAGGAGTCAGTGCTAAGATGTAAAGGTTACCCAAAGTGAGGTCTCTGGCAAAATGCCAGTAGTCTGCTTTCACAGTCGGAAAAGTAAATTCTCAGATTTCCATAGAATTGCAGAGGGTCTCAATTAGGCAAAGTAGTCTTGAGGACGAAGAATGGATGAACTGATGACAACCTGTAGCATATGTTACAATGGAATATTATTCAACCACAACAAATAATGAGTTTCTGATGTACCCTAGGATGTGGATGAATCTTGAAAACCTTAGGCTGAGTGAAAGGAAAGATAAAAGTTCAAATATTCTATGGTAGTTTTCATGTGAAAGACCCCAAATAAGTATATTGCCTTAATATTATCTGTTTTACCTCTTTAGTTTATAATATTCATTGAAATGGCTATACAGAATTCACAGACAAAATGCACGATTAAAGTTTTTATTAAGAAATGTGCCCTGCAATGTAACAGCGAGGAATTACTAAACCCAAATGAAGGCCGAACATAATAGTGGGACAAGAAGAAAGTAAAAGGAAATAGAGTAAAGAACCAGTAGGCAAAGCACATTTATAATGGTCTGAATACAGGCATGTACATATGTAAACATATTTATATATAACAAGAGGGAAATAGATCTATGTACTTATATCTATATGTTAAGAATTGCAATAGCAGATGGAAATTGGGGCTCAACTCAAGTAATCCTCAACACAAGAACACTTTGTTCTAATAATCCAGCATTCTGTGATGCTCACCTTCCCGACATGATCACTGAAGA
>NW_022103908.1:6417769-6431713 GCF_000313985.2 Echinops telfairi | reverse complement strand
TACAAATGTGCTTGACACAATGGATGTAGGTATGGATTGTGATAAGATGTAAGAGCCCCCAATAAAAGTATTTAATATAAAAAAAGAAAGAAAAATCACTTTCTGTTTCTGCTGAACTTACCACAATTATTCTGACAATATTTTTTTAACTCTTTGAACACTTTCAGGAATTACATAATTCAATCATAGTATCTCACGGGAATTGGGGTATAACACAAAGCTGAACTGAAAGACAGCGTGTCCCCCTCTGGTTGCTTGGCACTTTTGCTCTTTGTATTATATGTTTGTTTCCTGAGGTAACAAATGCAAGGGAATAAAACTGTACTATTTCATCAACTGATTGTGATTGCAAAATTCAAATTGAAGGCGATTTAACCATGGGGAAGGGGAATGCTTTAAGAAAGATGTAGTGGTGATTATAAAATTCCCCTTAATATGATTGAACAATTGAACTATTCAATTGCATGGCATGTAAATTATGGGCCAATAAAACTATTGGGAAAACAATTTTTTTAAGTATGAGTTTTATGAAATGAATAAATATTACAAACATAAACAAAGAGAAATGTGTGTGCCCTTTTAGTTACAGGGTTATGAATTAACAAGAATTAGTGCATTTGTGATATAGAATAGATTCACAAAGTAAAAGATAATATAATTTAAATGTTCTCATCAATTTAAATATAATTTAAATGTTCTCATCAAAGACTCAGAAAATATTTAGATTGAAGCTATGTTCATACATAGTTAGGGTGAGTTTTGTAACACTTAACTGGGGTACGGTTGTAAACCTGAATGCAATACTTGTTTTGGAATTTAAATAATAAAAAAATCTTTTATACATTAAAAAAAAAGTTTTTAACAGGGAATTTAACAAGTTGCAATGCCTGTAAGAATTGCTCAGGGTTGAGTTGTTTATCCAGACATGTTACAAAGTTCTGTCAAGTCTGCTAATAAATGCCCAATGGTCATACCACATAAGCCTCAACCCCAAACATTCAGCACAAACTCTGTGGGTCAGTTGACCCAGCTCCCAGAATTAAATGCCCAGAGGCACCTCACTCCAGTAAGTCTCAGCCTAAAGGCATTCAACTCCACCTGTGAGTCAACAATTCTCACTTCCCCAGGTATGAAACCAGAGGCGCCCTACTCCAAACGCGAGCCTCCTGCACAAAAGCACTCATATGTACTTGCTCTGTCAGTTTGGATGCCCGTGCCTGTGTTCCACGCTCTGGTTCCTGGTTCTGGATTGCCACACAGGGATCTTGGGTGCAAAGGATGTGCTCCACTCTTAGCGCTTGCTGGTAATGGGGTCCCCCTTCCTGTTTCTCAGAGGGCTCATTTTGGACACAGTCACTCCCTGGAATCTTGTTTGCAATCCCTCAGGGGTGAATCCTATCAGTGTCTTCCTCCACCTTCTCAGCAGCAGGGGAAAGGTCGTTTGCTGGGAGTTAGAGACTTTGGCTAAAGAGCCACACTAAGTAACGCACTGCCCCTGTGCATAGAAACCAAAGTCTAATAGTGGTTTCTGAGATGGGTGAAAGGAAAGTGGCAGACTATCTCTTATAGGGTATAAGTAAGTTTTTGTTAGTGATGAAAATTTTGGAAATAGATGGTGGTTACTGTTGCCCCACATAGTCGAGGTAATTAATATCCCTAAGTTGTGCACTTAAGAATGTTTGACGTGGCAAATGTATTCTCTATTTTTGCTGTACATGTGAAGGCTGAAATATTGAGATCCCACCCACGATCTACTTAGCTGCATTTAACCCTGTAATTCCACAGCTGGCCCAATGAATCTACTCTTAAGCTATAAGAAATATATCCAAAAGTATTGAAGCATATAACTCATATATATAGTATATAATTAACCTGGCATCCTGCTCTTTTTCCTCCTGATTACCTGTTTGTTTGGAAATTTTTTCCTAGGAAAGATTCCCAAAGCAAGTGAGTATTGCTTCTAATTAGATCTGGCCCCCTGAGCCTGAGCAGAAAGGACAGTTGAGCCTGCAACAAAAAACTCTGCTCAAGGAACAAAAGAGAATGTCACAGGACTGACTCAGGCAATATTTAGAATATAAGATACTTCCTGGCCAAGAACCATAACCTCATCCTAATGCATATTCATGACCAAGCCTCAGAAATCTGTTACATATTCAAAATCTCTGCAATTTACTTCTTGCTATACTCACATAAAACTGCAAATCACCCCCTTTATTTGTGCATGTGTGGGGAGCTTGCCTTGGTGACTCTAGTCTGTCCTTGCTCTCCCCTTGCTTGGTCAACCAAAATAAAACTTTCCTTCTTCGCTTTCGCCTAGTCCCTGTCTTTGCTTTTCAGGCTTGATAAGCAAGACCTTGTTTGGAAACAATAGCAAGTTTTTTTTGGCATATCTTTAACTACAACACATTTTTCTAAAAATTGGCTTTAGAGTCCTTGAACATTATTCATTAAAATATTTCCTGCTGCTACCCACTTTAATGAATATTTTAATTATATTTAATTCAAAACTGCCTGAGTCTCCATCAGAGGTCTTCCATTCAATTAAAAATATCCCACTTTCATCTGTTCATTATAAAAGGGATGACCAACAAATGAGATCCAGTTACCTGAAAGGTGACAATACTTCCAATCCTATGAATTCGTTAAAATAAACACACACCTGGAGGATTTTATTTGTAGCTTTTCTAATTTTTATTTTAAAAAGCCATTCTAAGTGAGATGGCTAAGTGTCAGAATAGCCAAAGAGAAAGCATCAGTGGAGAAGTGTCTGACTTGAAGAGAGAGCTAAGCAGCCCTAGGGACATTTTTGGCTGATTGAAAGTATACTTTCATTGGGTAGCTCTTGATAGAGCATGTTAAGTAGGTATTTCCCTTTGCCACTTATGTTGGTTTGCTTGATAACGTCAAAATTAAATACATTTTCATGGTTGGATTGATCCTGAGGAAATTAATCTGCTATCTATGCATCCGTAGTTGGCAGAACTCGGAGTGCTTCTCTGATCATTGCTGCATATCACTGGTAGTTGGCATTTACAATTTTGTGCAGTTCCATTCTACAGGTTCTTAGATATTTAAGAATATGGAAGTGTGGAGATATATATGACTATTTCCCCCCTCTGGGTCGAAGTGGTATCCAGAAGGATGAAACACTTAAAAACCCAACTTCAGTTGGCACTCATAAACACACAAGGAGCTCTTTCCTGCCAATGAAGACTAATCCAAAGCAAAACCCATTGCCTTCCTGTCAACTCTGATTCACAGATCCCTAGTAGAATAGAATCGAACTTCCCGAGGGGGTTTCCAAGATTGTGATCTTTGTAGAAAGAGATTGCCAGGCCTTTCTTGTGCAGAGCAGTGGGTGAGCTCTACCTGCTGGCCTTTCAGTCTTTTGTTCAACAACAAAGCACTTTAACTACGGGACCAGGGGGGTCCCAGCTATGACAAGTCTTCTGTAATGTCTCCTCTTTGAATTTGGTCTGCTGTGGCGACTGTGTACTCTATCATACTGGAAGCTATGCCACTGGCATTTCAAATTCCTGCAGGGTCATCCTGGGTAGACAGATTTCAGCGGAACTTCTAGTTTAGGACAGACAAAGAAAGGTTGATGATATGCTTCCAAATATTTGACAGACCTTTAAAGAAGGTTTCATTGGCAAATAAACAACATTGTTTGTAAAGCTGCTTTGGGCATGCGATCAAGTGGGGGCTAATTGGTTATAGAAGAGACTGGGTTTGATAGAGGACTGGCAAAAATGAGTAAAACCCTGAATGAAATGCATTGGCACAGAAACCACAATCATAGATTTTAAGATGCTGATAGTTGTGAAGATGATACTTGCCTGGGAAGAGTTTCATTTATTCATAGAGTTCCCATGAGTTAGAGTCTACTTAATAGCAACCAACAGCAACAATTATCACAGTGATACTCCATCACCTTTGACTTATTCTATTAGTTAGAATTCTTAAAGTCACAGATTCTGCCCACACTCCAAGGGAGGACACAAGGAAATGGCTTCTAGGAGTTGGGAAGTAACATGTCAACCTGATAAATAAGAGTAGGGGTAGAATCTTGCCTGTCAATCAGGTTACAGCCTGATGATGCCTCCTGTGGGAGTGGCCTTCTCATGAGAATTTTGGGAACTTCCCCTCTCTCTCTGCCCTCCTCTTCCTGTTGAAGAGCCACACTGGAGAGGTAGAGCGGCCACATGGAGACCCACGTCAGCGCTGAGATGCTTCCACCGCCAATGCATCCACAAGACTTTGCACCAACTGGCCTGTAATCTTCCTGCATTTTGCATCATTGCATGTGCTGCTTGAGTCTGAAGAAGGATTTATGGACTAGTATTGGACTTACAGGCTAATATTGGACTTATGGACTGGATCTGGACTAGAGTGAGTTGTTTTCTTAATATATGATTACTCTTTGATATAAATTTCTTTCTTACACATGTATGAATGTCAATAAATTTGTTTCTCTAGTCAATCCAGACTAACACAAGACTGGACATATAGCAATGGGAAATGTGGTTTTTAGTCTCCTAAACTTTGCCATTCAGAATTGAAAGGGGTGTTAAGAAAGGCATGTGCCAGGAGCCTAGGATACTGTGACCGGAGCCTAGGACACCTGGGAAAAATGAACTACAATTAAATCTGGGAAAATGGAAACCAAGTTACAAAGTGTCTATAGGTCACATTCTACCACTCCTCCGTCAGTATGTCTCTGGTGTCTTGGTTGTTTCTGAGATGCTAGAAGCTCTGCTGCATATATTTTAAGTCCTAGCAGGGTCACCGTGATGGACTGGTTTCAGACTGAGACAGACAAGGAAGAAAGAAAAAAGAAGTTGTTTTATAAAAAAGTACCCATTGGAAACCTTATGAATATCATCAGAAATGCTACCTGATATAACACCAGACAATGAGCTGCTCGGGTTGAAAGCCACTCAGAATATGAGGAAGAGCTGCCTCCTCAACGTAGACTTGACCTTAATGACCTGGATGGATCTGGATGGTAGAGCTCTTAGGACCTTCATTTGCTGATGTGTCCCTCTCAAAATGAGAAGAAACAACTATAAGCATCCATTGGTAATCAGAACATGAAATGTACATGCACTGAATCTAGGGAAATTGGAAGTTGTCAAAAGTAAAATCAAAATCACAGAGATTGATATCCTTGGTATTAGTGAGTTGAAATGGGCTGTAATCCTGGCAAAGGACATCATACTTGGGAAAGTAGAGGGTCAGTGGAAAAGGAGACTTTCAGCCAGATGGATTGACACAGGGGCTGAAATGTGGACTTAAATGTATGACGGATCGTGGAGCTGATGCAGGCCAGAGTAGTGCTTCCTTCTCATTCGCATAGCCAGTGAACCCACCGGAAGGCACATGACCAGTTTTCCATGGTAAAGATAATTCTCTTGTTGTCACAGGAAGCCTGTGAAATCTTTAATCAGGGAAATCATGTAATTAAATTAGAATTTTAGAAATAATCAGAAAAGTGATGGCAGTTTAAAGAACGTGTATTCGTTGTATAGTGATATAAACAAATTACCCCAACTTTCAGCTGAAAACAATTCACATTCATTGATCAGAAGTCTGGGAGAGCTCTTAGGAGATCTCTACTTAGGGTCTCCCAAGGCCAAAATAGAGATATTGGTTGGGCTGAGTTTTTATCAAAGTCCATGGAACGTTTTAGATGCCTAACTTCGCTTATGAGCAAGATTTAGCAAGATTCAGTTCCTTATGATTGTAGAATTGTGGTTCCGGTGCTCTTGCTGGCTGATACTAAAGGGCATTCTTTTCCGGGCTTTCTAGAGGCTTTGCCTACTGTCCGTCACGGAGAACCTCCCTCTTGTCAAATCCTTCTCTGGCGCTGGATCTCTTTGACTGACCTTCTGCTAACAGGGAGCGAAAGCAAACCAAAATCACCTCTCTGTGTCATGTGAAGTAATTCGGCCTATCACATCCTCTCCTTCAGTCAATAAACGACCAACCTAAGTGACCTGTCGTTTGCAATATAATCTATAATAATCACAGGAGCGATAGATCATCTAGTCACTGCTTCTTCCCCCACTCAGAGTGAGAAGATTATTACAGATATGACGATCATTGGGCCATATTTAGAATTCTGCCGACCACCACTAGACAGAAGGTGAGCTTACTTGATGTTACTACCTACTTTGGTCCATTTTACCCATAAGTGATGGGGTGGTTCGTGTAGCCCCTTTGAGATTTATATATGAGCCTATCATAATATTTGAAGGGGATTTTACAGGCACACATGGTTTTTGTTGCACTCTGCTTTATGGTGCTTTATAGAGAGTAATTTTTTGTGTGTGAAAACTGAAGATGTTTTGTTTTAACGAGAGAGTGTTAAGACTTTTCTTAATATTATGAATTAAAAAGACTAACATTTAGGTTGTAAAGATGATATGCTTTAGACACTGTTTCATCAAAGAAGATATTTATCCACTCAGAGTCCTAGAACACTTATGAGGTTCCAGAACATAATGGGGCCGCTTAGCCTCTGCCCTTCAAAAGCATGCAAGCTGCATGTGTGAAAAAGATGTAGAGACTCTAACACACTCATGTGTCCCTGTTAATTCATACAGTTTATGGGTTGCTATAGGTTATTGCTAGGAGCCCTGTTGGTTACACCCTGGGCTGCAAACCGAGAGGTCAGCAATTCGAAACCACCAGTGGCTCCAAAGGAGAAAGGTAAGGCTTTCTACTCCTGTAAAGTGTTACAGTCTCAGAAACCCACAGGGGCAGCTCTACCCGACCCCACAAGGTCACCATGAGTCAGAATGGACTCAAGGGCAGTGAGTCTTTGAGTTGCAGGCTTTTGATTTTAACTAGCCCCTCTTCTTTTTTCCTTCCCCCAATCTGCTTCTTATTCCAAGTAGTCTCTTCCTGAGTGCTCATTTTTATTTTATACACGATTCTTCTTGCCTTCTTTTACCTGACCTTATCAGTATCTGCAAGACACTGGGGATCTGTTTGTAGTTAGTTTCTACCAATTTTGACTCATAGTGGCTTCCACTATAATCTTGGCTTTCATTGTAAACTCATTGGTTGATGTGGTAGTTACATACTCTCCTGTCAACTTGTGAAGGGGTGGAGTCTAGCCTGTCAATCAGGTAGCACCTTGATGACCTCATTTGGGGCACAAAGGCGATAAATAGCTCACTTGAAGGCAGACACACATATACACACACATTCTCTCTGCTTTGTATTCCTGCTAACAAGACACATGGAGCTATGCTGATGGCAGCAAGGGCCCTGGAGCTGGAGTAACCACGTGGAGACTTATGCCAGCGCTGAGATGCTTCCACCACCACTGGATCCACAAGGCTTTCCCCCAATGGCCTGTGATCCTTCTTCCTGCCTTCGGTGTCATTGCATGTGCTGCATGGGTCTGAGGAACAATGTAGAGACTGACAACAGACATAGGGGCTAATATTGGATTTATGGACTTGACCTGGACTAAACTGGGATGTTTTCTTTTCTTTTTTTCCATTTTCTTAACATACAATTGCTCTTTGATATAAAGCTCTCTGTTAGGCACATTTGAGTATTTATGAATTTGTTCCTCTAGTCTACGCGGACCAATATAGTTGATTTGCAGGCATTTTGTGGGCCTGAATCTGGGAGACTTTTGTTTAGAGAGAATAGACTCCTTCCTTCACAGTAAGTAGCTCACCAAACCCAGAGTCACATCTGGTCCTCTTTGATCATCATGTCACAACAGCCTGCTTTCCCTACCTCTCTGCTGGCTCACGAGGCTGAATCCAAACAGTCTCTCTCTCTCTCTCTTTTTTTTTTGCCTTAGGTCCCTGCTCCCCCAAGCCCCCCCAGCTCAATTCCCTTACCTTTATTCTCCTTTTCTGTATTTCTTGCGTTGGAAAAGGAGCGGGAGTGACAGGAAATTGCTTTATCTCCTGTGAGATAAGGTCAGTAAAACTACCAGTCTTTTTCACAGGAGAAACCCTCAGCCCAGCCCAGCCCTGATCAGAACACTGTCAGACTCCACCCGGGAATTGTGCAGACACAAGATCATGATTACGCTGCATTTGTGATGTGATTAAAATTGATTTCTGACTGAAAAGAAATATCTTTTTCTTATTACTCAAACCATATCCTTTGAATTTTGCAGTTTCATGTTAGGTTGCATGCGAAGTGCAAGGCCACAGTTCTAAACTACCAGCTGCTTGTCCGGAGAAAGAGGAGGATTTCTATTCCTGTAATGAGCTGCAGCCTCAGAAAACCCACTTGGGCAGTTCTACCCTGTCCTACAGGGTTGCTATGGGTCAGAATGGTCCAGAGGGCAGCGGTGAGCTTGGTTTTTTAGTTTGGGAGCAGAAGACATAATGAATGAGGGGCGATTGATCTATGCCTAGAGTTCAGTGGGGCTTCAAGAATGAGAAAAACAGCTAAAGACATATTTCCCCTTTTAGCTCTGTTTCTACATATGCTTTGGTTTTTTCAATATTTATTTAAGAAATAAATTAATTTGGTTAAGTATTTGTTTAATAAAAACAGGATAGGCATACAGAACAGGCATACTTCGTATTTATTGGTTACCAGGAGGCCTGCTTTTCATGGCAAACAGTATTACTAAAGAATTATTCCATTAGGAGCAATTATTTTGACCATAATTATCTGTAGAAACAAGGCAACATGAGGAATAGTACTTTGGTTTTTGTCACCCCAAAATGTAAACGATCCCCTTGCCCATACCTGTGGAGGCCACAGTTACTGTTCTCTTGTTCTGTGAATACTGGATACATTCTTGAAGCCATTGCTTACAGGGCTATCTTCCAAACTAGAGAGTAAATCATCTTTGTAGCCTCAGTATTTTCGTATCCCTAGATTGTGCCTAAGGAGTCTGTGGCGCAGTGGGTTAAGTGTTGGACTGCGAATAGCAAGGTCAGCAGTTCAAACCCATGACTTGCTCCGAGGGAGAAAGGTGAGGTTGCTTTCTCATAATGTTTGCCAACTGTGAAACCCGACCTAGGGTCCTCTTGAGTCAGAAGGGACTCAACAACACTGATTTTAAAAAAAACTCTGAGTCTGATGTGCAGTAGTTGAACAAAGAGTGTTTGTAAATAAAAAGCCAAAGAAATGTCTAGTTAGGAAAATGTTCTAGAAAATTCAAGCTTATGGGAGAGAATGAAGCTAGTTATTAGTCTAAAGAGCATTTTATTGTAAAATATAAAGCAAACAATAGCAACAACGACCACAATCAAGTCGATTCTAACTCACAGCGACCCTATATAGGGTTTCTGAGGCTGTAAATTTTCATGGGAGCAGCCAGCCTCAGCTTTCTCCTGCAGAGCTGCTGATAGGGTTGAACAACTGACTTTGGGGACAGCAGTCCAATGCTTACCCAACATGCCCACCTCGGCGGTAGTTGGGCAATGGTTGTTGAGTGAGTAAAAAATCTCCAGTGAGAATTTTTTTCTGGAAAAGTAAAGCTTATGATGAAAAATGAAGCAATTTGGTAGAATAATAAAGAACTTCTTACTTAGGATGAGAGTAATAAAACTTTCTGTCTTTGCAATATTTCTTTTCCACATTTAGTCATTATAGTTTGGGCTATGAATGTAAAAAAAATGAATTTCAAAGGAGAAGCTGAATCATGAGTGAATAGAAATGTGAAGATAAAGTAAAAAAAATTGAGCTAGAGTTGTATGAGTAAATAATTATAAAACACTAAAAAGAATGTTAATACAGTTTTCAAACCCTTTCTTAACATAAACTTTAGTTGCCTCATAAATAAAAGGTTTGATCCGTGGAGACCTAACCTAGTGCTTGAACTGAACATCAATAGGAAAACTTTAATCACATTCTGGAAATCAAGATGGTTGTTTTTCTAATTATCAGAGACCTGGGAGGCACTTTTGAAATTCCTGGGGTGTTCATATCTTTGTGCTTTTGTTTGGTATCAGAGGAAATGTCTGAGAAAATTCCCACTGTGAACAAAATTTACCAATTTGCTGACACACTCCTGGTTTTTTTTTTTGTGTGTGTGTGTGTTCTTCTTAACTTCTTATTTTCAGATACACACACTCAAGCACACAATCCATTTAACAAAAGGCCCCTCGGAAGTCATCCTTTTGTGTGTTTGGGGCATGCTTTCTGCACAAAGCCTCTCATTTCTAAGATTCTCTGGAGAGAACAGAATAATGATGTCCAGGGTGGGTAAATTGGTTGCAAATGGTTTTGTTTTTGTCAAAAATAAAAAAGACAAATACATAAAAAAAATCACTTTGCCAAGTAAGTACCTAGCTGTTGTTCTAATGAAGTTACCTGAACAATGGAATAGGCTAGTCGTAACTAAACTCCTCGAGTATTAAAGCGATTCTTTTACCGTATTGTTTAGGTGGTAGTTGCGATTGTCTCTGCCTTGCACACACTTCCTTCTACGTGCCTTTGAATACAAGTTCTCACGCTCAGGAAATTCTATCGCCTAAGATGCTGGTTGAGCGAGTCTCATTTTCCAGTGTCAAGGACTCTGTTTCATCTTAGCCAACTATGATGTCTCTTTTCTGACCTTTACATTGTCTGACCACTCCCTCTTCCCCAATAATTCATAGAATCCAAAAGTTGGAAGGCATCCTATTGATGGTATAATCAGGTTCCCAACAAATGTAGACTTTGTTGTGGCTCAAACTACTTCTAGGTGAAGCTGCTAGGTGTGGTGGTTATGTGCCAGCGAGACGGTTCTACTCTTCGGGACCCGACGTACAATGGAAAGACGCGCTGCCGGGTTCTACATGATCCTCACAATTACAGTATTGCCATGTTTGAGCTCCTTGCTGCCCATGTAGTTCATTAAAGGTCCTCATCTTCTTCACTGGCTCTCTTCTTTACCCATCAGGATGTCTGTGTTAGTCTGGGTACTCTGGAGAAGCAAATCCACAGCAACTCATGTATAAGAGACAGTTTTATGTAAAGAAAGTGTGCATCATGAAAACATCCCAACCCAATGCTGCCCAAGCCCACAAGTCCAACATGAACCCATTAACCCAACACCAGTCCACAAAGTCCTCCACCTCACAAAACAGAGGCAATGATGCCGACTGCAGGAGGGAAGCTGAGTCAGTGAACGAATAAGCATCTCAGCACTAGTAGGGGTCTCCACACGGCTGCTCCAGCACCCACGGCTGCATCGGGATAGGTCCACGTGGCTTCTCCTTGGGGATGTCTTGTAGGAAGTCAATCTTGCAAGCTGAAGCAGGGAACTGCTAAGGCAGCTGCACCCTGGTGCGATCATCACAAAGCAAGAGACCCGAGAACTAGAAAGGTGAGGCTCACCACCCATTTATCCCTCCTCCTTTCAATTAGCCCCCCATGTGACTATTGGCCAGGTTGGCACAATTAACTAACTCAATGTCCTTGTCTAGACATGGGTCCCTCCTGATAACATGTCAAAAGTACGTGAAATGACACCTTGCCATCCTGTTGGCTAAGGAGCATTCTGTATGTACTTCCACGACAGATGTGTAAGTCCTTCGGGCAGTCCATGATCTATTTAATAGTATTTGCCATAACATAATTCAAATGTATGCATTCCTCTATGAGCTCCCTTAGCCCTTAGCCTTCCCCGCTGGAAGGCTGTAACCTTTGTTCTTCGTCAGTAAGTGCTGCAAGTACTCTTGGGGGAGGTACAAGAATGTTTCTCTGCTAAAAATTAAAGTGATGCTTATGCTTAGAAGATTCCAGAAAAGAAGCAAAGTATAAGAAACAAAGATCTCTCTTGAATGCTTACCTTTATGAAAGGGCTCAGATGAGGAAGAAGGTAGCCATCATCCCAAACATATATTCTTTTCATCTTGATTTGTAATTTAAATTCACTTCTCAAACAGTGTTTCAGTTATTGATCGACGAAGCACTCTGAAGGCACATGCAAACTTAAGGTCGAGGGAGCACCACGAGACAGCTACTGCCTGCAGTTCTCGGTCTAGGGATGACTGTCAGATTGATCTTCCCATGACCTGTGGGCTAGACATTTTGACAACTGCAAGTCTGGTGCATGTAAAAAAAAAAGAGAGAGAACAATAACCCAAGAGAATAGGCATACAAATTCAAAGCCAGGTAATATCAAGCCAGTTACTGTGGAGTCCATTCCAGCCCAGCATTGTGTAGAACTGCCCTCCACAGGGTTCCCAAAGACTGACCTTCTCAGAAGATGACAGGCCTCTCTTCCTAGTGGCCTACAGGTGCACTCCAGCCATTTAGTAAGCAGTTAAGTGCATTGACCATTTCCACCACCCGTGGCCTCCACAAAATGAATACGTGTTTACGTACATGTCATACTACAGTAACAGGGAGAGCCTGCCCACTTGAGGACAGAAGCATACATTTGAAGTCAGAAAATTGGGCTTCTGATGTTACTTTTCAAATTACTGAATGAATCCAATCACACTTTCGACCTCCCTGCCTGTTCCCTGTGGAACAAGAGCACTGCCTAAGATCAGTCATTCCTTGTTGGGTAGCATAGGCCATCCTTTGCCCAAGTGTTAGGAACTGTGAGTATTTTTCCTGAGAAGACTTCCAAGATGCCTGCAGTCTGCTGTGGCCCAGGGCATGTGGATTTTCAGTGCTAAGAGGCTCCCAGGGTTGCCTGTGCCCATCATGGTCGCCACACTCGCTCCTCTTGGAGAATGACTCACGGCTGTAGGAGGAAACCACAAACCAGGGTTTAGATTCCGTTTCTGTTGCCTGGAGTTAATCCAGAGCACGCAGACCCCACAGGACGGGCCTGCCCTGCCCCTGAAGGTTTCCAAGGCTGTTATCAATCTCCACTGAAGCCCACTGCCACATCTTTCTCCCACAGCGTGGCTCGTGGGTTTGAACCTCTGACCTTTTGGTTGGCACCTGAGCCCTTTCACCCTTTTGCCACCAGGGAGTTAATTTTTATTTCCATTGAAGTTTCAGAAAAGGTAGATTTTGTGAGGGAAGTACACGGATGATTCAAATGCTCCATTCAAAGACGAGACATCATGTGTCTTTCCCAGGAGTCGTGACAGGGACTCAGCCAAAGAAGGCTGTGGTTTGGTGTCATCGAGTCACTGTCCACTCACAGCAGCCCCGTGGGAGAGAGCCGGGCAGTGTTGTTGAGCCTGCAGTCTGCATAGGAACAGATCGCTAGATCTTTTCTTTTGCGAGGTTCTGCCGGGTAGGTTTCCAATGCTGACCTTTTGGTTAGCAATCAGTCATTTAACATCAGAATTCTTTTGGAAGAAAATGCCTATGGCAACTAGGTCCAAGGGCTTAACATTAGTGCTACCTGGTCAAGCTCCAAGAACAGCCTTGGTGGCATAGTGGGTTATTCCTTGGGCTACTAACTGCAAGGTCAGTTGTTGAAAACCACCAGCCCTCTCCACTGGAGAGAGAAGATAAGGCTTTCTACTCCGGTAAAGCGTTAACCATCTCAGAAGCTCACAAGGGCAGCTCTATCCTGTCCGGCAGGGTTACTATGAATGTGAATCAAATCGATGGCAGTGAGTTTGTTTTATTTTTGGTTTTGGAAAATCTTAAGAGGTCAAGACATTCACATTCATCTAAACATACCTACTGCTATTGAGTTGATTCTGATGTACAGCTGTCCTGTAGGACACTGTCCATCTGCCCCATGGGGCTTACGAGACTGTACTGGGTTGTTGGAGTAGACAGGTTCATCTTTTCTGTACTGAGGAAGACCTATTGGGTTTGAACTGATGACCTTTCAGCTAGCAGTCCAACTGGGTAACTAAATTGGATACTCAGAATTGGGGGGATAAAGGCATGAAGTAGTTGGCTTACAAACTTTCATAGGTGGGGGAACATATTCACAGGATTATAGGATTAAAGTGTAGGTGTTACTTAATTGCAATTGTGAAGCTAAAGAATTATGTACAGGTGCCAGGTTGGCAAGGGGTAGATTGAGTTAGTTTATTG
>NW_022103908.1:6409164-6416148 GCF_000313985.2 Echinops telfairi | reverse complement strand
GTGTGTGTGTGTGTGTGTGTGTGTGTGTGTGTGTGTGTACAAGCCATCGTTTGCAGAGGAGTCTTATACCTTGGATAGAAATGATAGCGTGAAGATGAGCTGAGAACACTGATTATAACGGTCCCCCTCAGCTGCACCTGTGCTCAGCAACATGCAGGGCACAGGAACCCTGGGTGTACTTACTATAAGGAGCCTTCGTGGCCTGGTGGATCCAACATTGATCTGTGACCTGCGGCCAGTGGTTCTCACCCACCAGCCACGCTGTAGGAGAAAGAGGAGGTTCTCTGCTCCCGTGAATGTTTACAGCCTCGGAAACCCATGAGGGCAGTTCTAGTCTGTCCTTTAGGGTCACTATGAATTGGAATGCACTCAATGTCTCTAAGGGTTGTATGTGTGTGTGTGTGTGTGTGTGTGTGTGTGTGTGTGTGTGTGTATTTAGGTGTACTATATCTACCTACCACCACAAGGAGGCTGACCAGTGCAGTCCTGGGCAAACAAAACAGCAGAACACAACAAAAACAAACAAATATACAAAACAATTAATAAAACAAAATTCAACCACAAAGAGCACCAAAACGGGAGATTAAAAAAAAATTCAATGCCTCCCTCGATATTAAGAAATAAAACATCTCTATTGTGATTGTGAAAGCTATCACACCACCTTTAAAAATGCACAGAGGGGTCCTGATATCGGCCCTTCTAGTGGGTAATTTTCAGTTTGGGGTCAAGGAAGTGTGAGTTTGTGCCTTTCCACCTCTCTAGTGCATTTTAGGTTGGCAATGACTTCACTAAGCCTGTGTGCTTGAACTAGAATGTAAACTCCATGAGGGCAGGTGATTTGGTCACTGATATATCTACTCTTGGGCTTTGCATGCGGTTGGTGCTCTATAAATACATATATTAAAAAAATAAAGTCTGCACCCTCCTAGGTCTAATCTACATAAGAGATTTGAATTTAAAAATACAGGTATTGCTGCATTTGAAAATTTACTCCATTTTGATTTTAGGATAGTTCTGTCTATATGGGAACCCAATTTCCTTAAGTTTCCTTAAGGAGGAGCCGTGGTGGCCGGCCAAGTGGTTATATGTTGGGCTTCTAACTGCAAGGTCATGAGTTGGAAGCCAGCAACCGCAACCTGGGAGAATGACGAGGCGACAAGGCTTTTTACTCCTGTAAAGTGCTATCGTCCTGGAAACTCACAGGGGCAGTTAGGAGTCTTACAGGGTTGCTATGAGTCAGAATAAACTCATCGGCAGGGAGACATGAGATATGCCTAATGGAAAAACATCCAAAGTGGCTTTTGCTTTTCTAAAAACAAACATATAAAACCACAGGTGAAAAGCATTCAGTATTGGTTTGGCAGTGAGTCATTTAAAAGGTCACGAGTACGGTTCCTTCCCTGGGAACTACGTGACATACTGTATTTTTATTTTACTTATCATCTTACCGTGTCCTTTGCTTATCATCTTATTATGTATTTATAATCTCATTTCTAATTTTACTATATATTCGTGTTATTTTAGGTTTGTGTGTTATTTGGCAGAGCTTTTTTGTGGGTAGGGTGGGGAGGAGTCTGGGAATCTGGGAATCTGGTTTTCCCCTTATACATGAATTGGTGGTAATTACTTCTTCGCCTGATGCCACTCAGGCTTCATCGGCATGCTCTCTTTTCAGATGGCAGGGGACACCTGCATATTATTCCTAGGTTGAAGCCCTACCTTTGCCTGTAAGCTGTTTGAGCCACTTTAGGAGGTGGGCTGAATGAAATACAGAAAGTTTGAGACAGGCCGTGTTAAGTGATTTTGCAACCAGAAAAAGCTAGAGTTCATGAAGCCCACTCCATCAACTGTGGGGTCTCCTATTGAGCGACAAGTGGTTGATCGAGACAGCAAAGCAAAGCTGCGCCCGCCCTCTGGTGGTGGCATGTGCCACAGTCACAGATGATTCCGCTTCTCGCAGGCTCCAGGTCTCTATGTAAAGACAAAGTGGCGGAGGGTGGTCTGTGATCTAGTCTACTAGGGAACAGGGGCATGCCTTTTCTCCTCTGATGCCCCTTCTTTCTTAGGCTTCCCAGGGCCTCTCTGCCTGGTATCTACTCTACCTTCTGTATCTATCTCGACACAGACCCCTCACCTCCATCACACACGGCGATCGTGGTTTGATAGCAGCTTCAAATGGTCAAGGGCTTGGCTACCAACCCAGATACGGGCAGGTTCCAATCCACCCAGGAGTTCCTTGGGAGAAAATGCTAGGGGGAAAAATTAGACATGAAAAGAAACGTGGTGCAATCCCACTCTGGCCTTCACGTTCATGAGGTCACCACGAGTCAGAATCCACTGGATGGTGACTGGCTTGAATGAGCTTGGTGGTTCGGTGCCTTGGCCAAGTGACCGTCAGGGTGATGAACTTCACAAAGTTCATCCTCACGGCACACGTGAAAGGCTGGCAGTTTTGTTAACCGTCAAAGGCGGAGGGGGCCGGGCAGAGAAAAGTGGTCTGTCCTACGAACCCCTGAGATGTGACCCGAGTGCTCAGAATTTCTTTTGAGTCAATGGAATTTCCTCATGGCCAAAATGAAATAGCAGACACACGTCTGAGAGCGTGCTTTAGCGTTTTTTAAAATGAGTGAGACAATTAGGTGTTTTTCTTACACAGGATTCCGTGCTGCGGCCCTAAGAAGGTCTAAACTGATTTTTCACCTGGTGTCTTTAAATGGGGGCTCTCGCTACCTTCAGCATACGTGCGAAAGACAGACATGGCTCGCCCCTCAGAAATCTGTGATGAATTAGAGGGGATTCTCTCGGATTCTCTCTCTTTCTGGCTTCGCCGTGTCATCCCTGGTCTGTGGGGAATCGAGTGCACTGGGGGAGGCTGACTTTCGGAGTCAGCATTCTACTGTCATATCCCCACCTCATTGCCTCCGTTCCCTCCCCTTCCTTCCTTCCTGGTTCCTGGATCTCAAGGTGGATGGGGGTGGGGGCCAGCTGAGGGGGTGGAAATACGAGGTTCTCCACTGGCTGCCAGCCAGTGTGAGGCATCTGGCCTTCAGATGGGATTTTATTGGACTCACGTTACCCAAAGCACCTTATTTTAAAGATCGAGCCGGCATTTAAATTCCAAGAGAGTTCTCATAAAAGCCCAGCTTTGCGGATTCTGAAAACAAGCTGGAACACCACATCTGGGTGCTATGGTAACAGAGAGCTGGTGATGGGTGTCTAGTGCCCTCTTTATTCCAGGCATGCTTTCTCCACAGTGGGTGGATGATCCCAAGTCGAAGGGGCCCGTTGCAGAATTGAAAAGTGAATTGGAAACAGCCATAAAAGTCCGTCGGTGGAGGAATATTTTGCATCTTTCAGAAACCAAGATGAGGCTGGGAAACACCTAGTGATAAAATTGGGAGACGTTAGGCTCAGCAAATTTCACCCGTCTCACAAAGATGCACATGCATTTTTATCGTGTGCTGTTGCTGTGCTTAACAAGTACGTGTGGAGCTCCTACTGCAGTGCTTCAGCGGGGCTCCTCGGAACTCCAATGCTGATACTGTCGTTCAGTGGTGCGGCCCTATCCACTAATCACTAGGTTGCTAGTTCGAATCCATTCAGGGGTGCTTGAGAAGAAGGCATGGCCTTCTGAAAACACAGTCACTCAAAGCTCTGTGGATCACGTTTCTAGCCCAAGGAGGAACGGGCATGACAGACAGGTTGTTGTTAAATACAAGGGCTATCAGATACGGAGCAGGGAGACAGAGGAGTGACGGCTGCCAGCCATTCTGTACCTCTGAGCAAACTCAGAAGCACAGAAAAAAGTTAACTGAAATATAGTAAAACTGTCAATATGATCACAGTAATTATTAGGTCATACACTGCCCACCCAAAGTAATAGAAGTCTGCTCTTGCAACAATGTGCTTGCTACAATATGTAAAACATAAGATTGTCTTTCATGTTTCTGATATGTATAGCTGGGAGGTGTGAGGTGCATGTTGACAGTTCCCTTCTGTTCGGGTAGCACACTATAATTTAAACTGTCGACAAGCCCCAAATTATTGCCAAGTGCTGTTGGTTGTGTGCATGGGAAGAAGCTGACAGAAAGGCAACACTTCATCTTTTAAAAATTAATCTGGACTCCTAAGAGTGCTATAAGGTTCCTCGTGTGTTTCTTGAGTTTGGAGAACCAGAGTACAGTCTTGGCTGGAAAAAAACCAAAATCCTGAACCTTAGCGGGACCATTGGAAATGAGCAGTTAAGCTAAGGAACTAGCTTCTACAATCTTCATAAATAGTCAGAGACCACAAGTCACCCTGTAGAAATAACCCAGCTGCTAAGATTGGAGCTATGTCCATCTTTCTCATAGGTATTTGTGAATGAAATAGAAAGTTTTAAAGTCCCACGTAGGCATACTTCTCATGCATAGGTAACTTATACTTAATTTTCTGTGCACTTGAATGTTTTGGAATGTTTATAGCCACGTTAGAACCTAGATGTGATAGAGAGTTGAACAAATTGGTGTTGGAGGAAGCACGCACACACGCACATGCACATACATATTCACACAGCGTGCACATGCACGCGTGCATACATAAACGATATCTCACCATTTGATTTTGTTTGTTTGTTGGAGATGACTGGTGCTCTTTCTAAGCAGTTTGCATATCTGGTGACACAATCAGAATGTAAATCCCCAGGGAGTGTTTCCTGTCCTGCCGCCCTTGCGTCTTGAGCTGCATGCACGTGAAAGCTGCATGCACGTGACCAGCAGGCACTAGAAGCATCTGTGTAGTCTTTCGTTAGGCATCTGGGGACATTCTTATTCATACGTTGTACAAAGCTATGCATATCCAGGGTGCCAAACCCCTCATGATCACTCTCAAGGAAACATTGTGGGAGATCATTGGCATGAAGAGAGGTGGAAATGACAGATCTTTCCCTTTTTAGAGAACAATTCATTCAAATGTGGATAACATTGGCTCAATTCTTTCATATTTTCCCTCCCCACTCAATACTTCTCTTAGTGAGGTGATGGCTAGCTGGAATCCTCTTTTGAGATGATAGAAAAAGCAGAATGTACCCAAATGGAGACCTAAGAGCGATGACACCAGAAGGGAAATCGAGGGAAACAGATGAATGGGCCAATCATGGGGGCCCCAAAGAGTGTTATTTAAGGAGCTAAAGAGTGTTTGCTAAAACTGAGTGATGCTTTGTTTTTGGGTCCACCTAGCTCTTTTCTGAACAAGCCACAGGAAGGAATAATTTGATGCATGATCCGTTACGGTATATTATTTTACTTTCTCATAAAATCAAAACCTGAAATGAGCAGGCTACCTTGCACATTTTAACCCTGTACCCACCAAGACTACAGAACATCCCAGCTTTGGCCACCCGGGAATTGAAATGGGTTGTGAAAACTTGAGGCTGAAGATGTACGGAGGATACCTAGGATGTAGGAGATGTGGTCCTCTTCCACAAGAAGCTCATAGTTTGATTATGAAAGAATTTGCTGCATCTCTGCACGCACATGCCCTTGAGTTATCCTTGAAACGGAGAGGAATTATTAGCTAGGGTTCCTTGGGAAGAAAGAACTTCTTCCGCATGCTGAAATTGCCACAGATCATGGAAGTATAGAGTAAAAGGACAGGAAGGGATATTAGAAATCATCTCATCCTATCCACATGAAGTACCAATTGGGGCAATAGTTCCTTTGAAACATTTGAAGGAGGTTTTCAGAACTTTTTTTAAAAAGGAAATTAGCAAGTTATCTAGGATCTTAATCTATTTTTCTTGGGTGATTTGGAAGCAACCAAAATGTCTAGGCCAAGCTGAATGCCAAGGTCAAGCAGAGATTTTAATCAAAGGGATTTGTGCCTTTGACCTTATTTTGTTGAGCACAGGAGAGGAAATTAGACAATTAACCTGAGAGTAGCACAAGTGGGAATTATATCTGTAGACCTGTCTGAAAATTTTAATCCTCAAACTTTGACTGAAGAAGTGTTGTAACTGACACCTTAAATCAGGAAGTTATAACAGCAGTTACATTCCATTTTATATGCTCAAAAGATTGTATTTCTCTGAACTAAAAACTTTCAGCAACCCAAAGGGTGTAGTTAGCCTATTGATCCTGCATGGCAGTGGTCTGTTATTATCATTGTAGTGATGAAGTAAAGGAATTTCAGAGAGATGAAGTGACTGTCAAGGTTATACAACTTCTGAGTAGCACATCTACCATTTGAAAATGAATCTGTCTGAATCCAAATGCCAGGGCTTAGCCTATGCACCATGGCCAACCTGTTCATACGATTATAGTGCACAACATCTGACATACACGTTGGTCACCCAAATTTATAAAGCCCAGGAACTGTTATGGTTAGGTGCTATCAAGTCCGTTTTGACTCATCGTGATCCTGTGTGCAATAGAACTCAACGTGATCCTGTGTGCAATGGCCTTGTGTGACAGCCTGCACAGGAGAAACCACACTTGAGGAATGGCAAACTTTGGTTGTCAATTCCCTACCCTCCAGTAGGGGCAGTATTATCTTCTCAATGTGAAACTAGCCAATCTGATTTAATGCCTCTTTCAAATTGTATTAATCTTCAAGCTGCGATCCACGTGGTGGGCAGTTCGAGACCACCACCAGCTCTGTGGGAGAAATACTAGGCTTTCTACTCACATAAACAGTCCCAATCTCAGAAAACCATAGGGGATCGCTGTGAGTCAGCATTGATTCCGTAGTAGTTGTGAATATGGGATCTTCATTGATTGGAACACACTGTAGTAAAGTCTTTTAATTTAATTTTCATTTCATTGCCTCTTAAGGGACATTTCTTCACTTGTGCTGGTAGGACAAAGGTCCAGCAAGGGCCCCCAGTGTTAGATGAATTAATTGCCTTGAAAATTGAATCTTTAAAAATGTGATACTCAGTTTAAACAAAGTCAGGCCATAGTAACATTGGGGAAGATAGATCATACAGAGTCATTCTCAGCATCTGAG
>NW_022103908.1:6403906-6405606 GCF_000313985.2 Echinops telfairi | reverse complement strand
GGCACCGACTCCACGGCAGTGGGTTTGGGTTCAGGTTCTCATGTGAGATCTGGATCGGCTTCTCCTAGGCGAGGTGGTAGTAATGATTTTGAGAGCTGGAGATAGGCACAAAGGCGGGACATTCCCCACCCCTGTTTTAATTTTTTAAAGGCATTGGTATTTTTTTTGCCTATTTCCCTGCAACCCTGGGTGCTAAATCTCTGTCTTGAGAACACGTTCATTACAGACTCCATTCTTTTAGTGTTCAGCTACACCTAAAGCCATTGCAAACTCCCCTTTCCTTCCTCCTCCCATGGCAGTTCAATACCGCTGAGCAATTCCAGGGTTAATAAGCAGCCAGGGCAGCCTTGTCAACACAGGGAGAGTGACAGGGACACAGATGGAGATGTGATTTGGTGTGACGATAGTGGAAATAACTTTAGGTTCTATTGTTACACCGCCTACAGCCTAATCTAACCTCACAGCCTTTGTCCCCAATCCTTTTCCACATCTGTCATTTCGTTTTGTAAGGGGAACAGTACTGACCGTCTACCTTTATGCGAGGGATGCTTTTGCACATAAGGTCACAGATGTGGTTGAGTGACCAAGGCAGACTCAGGCAGTATACCCTTTAGTCAGGCGACTGGAAGGTACGCGTGAAGAAAATAAAAACAATGCATGTCACGGAGCAGTCGTCTGTGCTGGATGGCTGTGTGCGGGCCTTGTCAAGAACAAGGTCTAAAAGCTGGAAATTGCCTGACAGATGTTTGTTCTGCTCAGACACTGCACGGCATCATTAATATTTTAAACCTACTTGCCGTCACCTCTGTTTGAGCTGAAGACAATGGGCCTGTGGAAAAGGAGGTTACCACCCAACTGTGGTTTAGAGTCCCAACGACCAGGACGTGTCTTGACTTTGAAGGATGGCAAGAGCAGTCAATCACTAATGGGCCAAACTCGATCGCTTGAAATATTAAGCCAAATCTTATCTTTGTACATGGTCAAGCGTTTTCCTTTCTGCTCAGAAGGAAACAAACAAACAACTTCTTGAACTGACAACCAAAGAATGGCCGCCACAGAGTTCACGACCAACCCTTTAACTCCTGGCTTGAAGCACTGGATGATTGCACATCTTAGTAATCCTCAGAAAATTCATGAAGCATCTTGCATGGGTCAAGCTGTTAGGCTAGAGGCCCAAGAGGTACCTTACAAGAGCCCTGGTGTGGCAGTGGATTCAGTGTTGGTCTGCTGACTGCTAGGTCAGAGGTTTGAAACCACCAGGCACTCCTAGGGAGAAAGATAAGGTTCTCTAAGAGTCACTGTCTCAGAAACCGGCGGGGCCCTTCTGCTTTGTTGTATTGGGTCGCTCTGAGTCAGGAAGGCCTTGATGTGGTGAGTTCAGAAGTCCATGTTTTTGTGTTGTTTGTTTTCCCAGGGCAGATGGTTTATTTGGGAGGCAGTCGCAGAGTGAAGTGGGCAAGCCAGACAGAGACGCTAAGCAAACGGTGAAAGGTATAATATTCAGCAAATTCCCACTGTGAGAACCTGGGGCTTACTTTTGCTGGGGAACCCTGGGAAACAGTGGAGATAGACATGAACCCCGCCCCCCCCCAAGTCATTCTACATATTATTTTTATGAACAGCCTCTCATAAATGGCTCAAAAATACATCCATGGGTGGATTCTGGTTTGGACTTGCACAAAACTCCAGAGAAATATGCA
>NW_022103908.1:6399197-6402784 GCF_000313985.2 Echinops telfairi | reverse complement strand
TGTTTCCAGTTCCTATCTGTACCAGTGTACGTCCTCTGGTCCAGCCAGACTTGCAAGGTAGAATTGGGATCATGATAGTGGGGAGTGGAGGAAGCATCTCACCTTCCCGACACAACCGCTGAAGACAAAGCAGGTGAATAAGCAAATGTGGTGAGGAAAGCTGATGGTGCCTGGCTATCAAAAGATATAGTGTCTGGGGTCTTAAAGGCTTGAAGGTAAACAAGCAACCATCTAGCTCAGAAGCAACAAAGCCCACATAGAAGAAGCACACCAGCCTGTGCGATCACGAGCTGACAAAGGGATCAGTTATCAGGCATCAAAGAACAAAAATCATATAATTGTGTGGTGTTCTTAATATTTGGATCACTCACACCAAAAGAAAGAAATCTATTAAAAACCAAGATATGTCTTTCAAATTAACTTACCATAGAGGCTTATGGCATTCAGATCTTAACAAATGTAAGCTTTTTCAAAAATAAAGGACATTAAAGAAAAAGATATTTCAAGTCAGAGTTGAATTCAGTTTCATGTGTGTAATGACCTTTCTTTTGAATTTGTTTTTGTGGGAAACCTTCTCAATCCTTCAAGCATTGCATCAAATTTCAATTTAGCTCAGATAGCTCTGCCTACAGAACTACGAGTTGTTTTTTCACTTTAAAAGTTTCTGGAGCCGCCAATGCAAAGAATTCCTTTTCAAAAGGTTGGGTGAGTTCCTCTAGGGTTCCCCAATTTAAGCACGGAGTAGCTAAGCCAGAGAACGACCTGGGGGAGGGAGGGCATGCATTCTAAACATGAGGGGCACTTTATGTGGATGCATATATGATAAGTAACTTAAAACTAAAATATAAAATAAAATAGAGAGTAGTAATCGTCTATGAGCTTACAATATAGATGCCAACATATGCTATAACAGAAGAACTGCATGTCTTTTAGGTAAGGCGAAACAACCCTCTTTTGTACTGGATCCTACTCTTTCTTTTTGCCTTCATTCGTTAAACTTGTCAATTAGGTGAGGGCTTTATATTTCCGTTCATCATTTTTGTATTCAACAGTTTATACTTCTTATCAATCCTACTCCCTTTGTTTTTTTCTTTTTTATTAGTTGGGATTGAATACATATAACATATCATTCCATAGTTCAATCACATCAAGAAGAATTGTACAATTGCTACCACAATCAGTCTCCAAACAATCTTTTCCTGCATGGACTCCTTGACTTTGTCTCCGTTTTACACCCCTCCCCCCACTGTCCCACCCCCACTGTCCCCACCCTCCCCAAACCCTTATTCCACTTGCTGGCCCTATAGGGTCATCCATCCTTGAACCCCCTCTGATGCGCACTGGACCTGATATGGTTTTCAGTATTTTCTGTATTTTTGTTCATATTAGGGTGTACCTCAGAGGTGTTATGAAGTTGTTTTATATATTTTTTTCTGTTTTTTTTTGGTATATCAAACCAAGGATGGATATCATTTTGGGCAAACTATTCATATCCATGACCCATTTTCAATGAGGTTATTTGTTTTTATCTAATTGAGTAATTATAGTTTTCTGAAGATTTTAGAGGTTAGTCCCTTCTCTGCTATGTCATTGCCAATTCCGCCCCACCCCCACCCGCGACTCCATGGGTCCTTTTTTGAGAATTTTATGAAGTCATTTGAGGCGCATAAGTGTCTAAGGTGCTTGTTGGAATATTGTTAGGTGTGGTTGCATCGGTCTGACACACAGACACCTTATGAGCAACAGAGCCAATCACTCTCAGTCCTGCACTGTCCTCAACATTGTCCTTAGCCTTGAGCTCATTGCTGCAACCAGTGCTGGTCCTTCTCCTGGAGGGTCTTCCACTTTTTCATTGCCCTCCACTTTATTAAGTATGCTGTCCCTTTCCAGCGCATGCTTTCTCCCAATAACATGAGCAGAGTGAGACTATGTCTTGCCATCCTTAGTTCCAACACGTACCGATAGACGTGGATTTTGTGGATACACTATTAAAATTCGACCAGAAATCTCCTTGGAGGTAAGGATGGTGAGACCTAGTTGCATATTTTGGACATGTTATTAGAAGAGACCAGTCCCTGGAGAAGAGCGTCCTGTTTGGTCCAGTAGAGGGGCAGTGAAGAAGAGGAAGGCCCTCCGCGACATGGATTGACACTGTGGCTGCGACAATAGCTACTGCTGCAAGCATAGCAATGACCGTGAGGATGGTGCAGGGCTGGGCACGGCTTCCTTTGGTTGGGCATGGCATCTGTATGGTTCAGAACCAAGGTGATGGCATTTCACAACAATATTAAACTCATTATATTTTCTGGAGAAACCTGCGTATCATCATCAAAACATCTTATTTCACATCCTTTAAAGCATCCGTTCTGCCCTTCCTCTTCCGTTGACTTACTTATGTTTCCTGTCTTGATGAACGCCTTCTTCGCCTCTTTTATCCTATCCCGGTCAGACCCCATCTGCATTCCTGAAACGAAGCTTCATTGTTGTCGTCACCAGTAACTTCCACCTTGTAAACTCCGGGTCGGTCCTGTGCCCTTTCTTACTGGGTGTCTCAACAACTCCTGACGTAGTTAGTGATTTATTTCTTTTCCTTCTGGGACCATTCTTCAGTTGGTTCTCAGAAAAATTCCTAGCATTTTTACTTTCTTCTGGCCCTTCTTTCTCCATTTTTGCATCAGTTCTGTCTACTCTTCCTGGGTTTGAATGGATAGAATTCCTCACTCCTCACTCCTCCACACTTTCTTCCCAAGTCTTCTCGCCCTCACCACCCTCTCATCTGCCACTAAGACTTTCATCTCCAGAAGCTTCTCCCTCTCCTAGTCCCTTCCTTCATCCTGTTTCTTCCCAGAGCTCAAGATTTCTATACCCATCGGATGAATCCTCATTTCCATCGAGTAATCGAATTGGAATTTCACTCCTAATTTGCCCAAGGATAATTCCTAATATTTCTCCTCAAGGTTTTTCCCAACTAGCTATTTTTCATAGTCACTTTCTGTTGCTCAGGTAAAAAATGTTAGAGATATTATGACCGCTTCTCATTTCCCGGTCAATCTTCATGGTCTGTTGGTTTTGCTTTCAAATTATATCCTGAACCCACCACACATTTTCAGTTATTTACTGGTGTGCTTCTTTCCCCGAAAGTTAAGAGATAGCCTTCTGAGTTCTTTTTTTTTTGTTCTTAAATTCTTATTTTTTTCTTTGAAGCTTGGTTTTTGAAATGTATGAAAGTTGTTTTGCACAAGAGATGGAGTTGGGCTCTAATCTTCCCTCTCTGGCTCTCTTTTTCTGTTTGGCAAGTTTTCGATGCCTTCAATCTGCTCCTGTTTGTGTTCTTGCCCCTCACTGCGCATCCAGTCACAGAGGCAGAGCTGACCTATAGTCCCTACCTCCCAAGGCTCAAAACTTCCATTAAGCCCACACCCTCAGATTGACTTTTTTATTTTTCAGCCTCACTTCAGGAGAAAGAATGCTGCACTTGGGTTCAAGGCTCCAGCAATGAGCTTGACTCTTCTTCCCGGCTTTTAGAACTCCCGTACTCCCCGTGTCCTCCAGACTCTCAGTCCTCCCGTGCTCCCCGTGTCCTCCAG
>NW_022103908.1:6374974-6396681 GCF_000313985.2 Echinops telfairi | reverse complement strand
GTCCAGGAGTCCGTGAAGCCTGGACTCAGAACCCATTATCTTGGTTTTATATTTGACCCCGGAGATACTGTGTTTTTTCTGAACCAATTTTGTCCCATGTTTTCCCCCTGTTGATATTTTACCTGTGTGCCATTTGTTTTGTGCCTCATGGGCGGTGTAAGGCAGGCACACAGAGCTCTCTGGATGGAAGTCAGAGATGAGCCCGTGCCACCGGCTTATAACAGGAACTTCTATGCAAACAAGAGGTTCTAACACTGGTGTTTCTAGGCACCAAAATAGACGGGCGGATAAGGTACTTTGAGCAAGGAATAGCTTCATATTGAAGAGGTGAACAGAATTACATCTCTTCATGATGTATCCTTGGCAGTGTTGTTAGTGATATGACACCACCTTTGGACCGATTGCTTGGATAGAGTCTTCGATATTATTTTTATAACTCAGTAGCAAGATTTTGGTTCTTCGGAGTTCAAAATTGTTTCTAAAATACCGATTCAAATGTATGGAACTTTATGTGTTAGGCTGGTGCTGGGAGTTTTCACTCATTACATATTACATTTTCACTCATTACATGTTACATATTCCTAAAGGGCATTTCAAAGGGGTAAATTATTTACCTCCATTCAAGTCGTCTGAATTTGGGCTCCGGATTCCAATGCACTCCCCCCTCACTCTGCCTTCAGATCAGTTTTAGAGGGAGCACAGCCCAAATCCTCCTTGGTGACAAGGATGGTGAAGCTTCTTCTTTAAGACTTTGGGCCTATCACCAGCACAGAGCAACTACTAGAAAATGACATTGTGTTTGGTAAAGTGTAGGCTCCATGGAAATGAGGCAGGCCCTCCATGAGATAAGGGGACCCTGTGGTGGCAACAGTGGGTTTGAACAGACCCACCGTCATGAAGACGGCACAGGGTCAGCAATGCTCTCCTCTGTGATATAGAAGGTTGCCCTCAGTCAGCGTCCAGTCCACGGCAACCAATAACAGCAAACTTTCACAGATGACAATGAGAAGCCACAGCTTCTCCACTCCACTTAGGAACCCAGACTACGGGCCTCCCATAGTCCTCATTCGTTCAACATGTGTGTCCCACACTCTGCTGGACATGGGGTGCAAACTCAAGTAAGATGTGTGTTCCTGGCAGCGCGTTAGAAATAATGAGCCAATCATATTGCCCATTTAATAGCCTAATCGTTGTGAGATATTTTTGCATCTCCAATAAAATCTAATACACACTTTTATCTTTGGATCATTTAAAAATCTATCTATCCACTATTTTATACGGAATTGTCTAATGACAGTGAGCAAATAGAAACCTTTTAAAGCATAAACTTTTTTCTGGAAATAATACTATAGATATATGACATTTTTGGTGACAATATATATGTTAATTCTTATATATATTACATATGTGTATTCTTTTACATATACACACATACATGTTATTTAATCAGAGTAAATAATGCACTATGGTAAACATGCAAAATTCTCTACAGCAATAACCAAAGCACCCATACTGAATATTAGAATAAATAGCATAACTCCTAAATACGTAGATCCATGAACGTTTTCTACAGATTACATGTGAATTCCCTCAAGGCACAGAGTAAATCAATTGTCATTCTCTTTATCTCCACCCCAACTAGTTCTTTTGCAGCTACTGGGTACTCCAAACATACTTGTAGAATGTATTGCTTATTGAATGAATATTCAATGTTGTTGAGTATTCAAATGTATGGAAAATTTGGATAGATGAATGTTGAATGAATGAGTAGACTGGATAGAAAAGTAGATGAGTAAATCAATTACTGTGCTTACATGCAACCCTCAGTAAGATACCCAACATTTCATTGTGTGTCTTTAGAAAAAATATCATTGCCTTCCTGGGGGCTGTAAAGTTCCAACTTGGCTTCTTGTACTTTGTGGCAGAAGGGAGCTACCAATAAATGGCAATTCCCCTTTTTGTATATGACTACCAGAGAAGTTCCATGATCATAAAATTGAAAAGATGATTTCAAATCTAATTTTTCCAGTATTTATCTACTTAAAGTCTTCTTAAGATAAACAGACTGATAAGCAGAACTTGAATTTTTTTTCTTATACAGAGATCTCCATTGAAGTGGTGCTTGATATAACAAGAGGATTTTTTACAAATTGTTGACTGGATATAAATAAGACAGATACCGTGTAACCCTCCTTCCCAGGGTGACTTTTATTATGTTTGCATATATCATAGCAACCTGAAAAGGAACCTTTTTAAAAGCAAAACTCAGAGGTGAAGTGACTTGTTGGCTGTCATTTATACCACCACTCATGCCATAAACTCTCTTGACAAAACTCATCATCTCTGCAAGAACTATTGGGTCTTGGGAAGTGCAGAGGACAAATGGAGAAGTGACTACCATAAGTGGGGGCCATAGTTAACATGTGCACAGCGGGCTGTGTCTTCCTATACACAGCTCAGAGATCAGAGACACGTGGCCAAACCTATGGTTTCACACCTAAGAGTTGTTCCAGTAAAACAAGCCTTTATCTCTGTGACCCCTGACCCTTTAACCTTGTGGATGTTGATTTAAAAAAAAAATTGTGTGAGAAGTGAGAAATGCAGCTTCCAGAGAAAAGAAGCAGAGAGCTGGGCCTTTCCAAGGCTTGCCCTTCACCAGTCAAGGCTTCCAGAGAAGGCTATGGAACGGACCGGAGGAGCAGAAAAGAAGAAGCGTGGCAGACGTCCCTAGCAGCAGCAATACTAATGCTCTACCTTTGAGCTATAATGAGCCTATAGGACAGTTTGGTAAAAACCTGTTACATGCGAACATTATTTTAACTTTTTCTTATTTCTCATTTTGAGGGACTGATTTCAAACTGAAAAAATTTATAAAAAATCTTTTATTTCTTAAAAGAAATTTTGAGATATAATTTATATACTGTAAAACATGCTCTTTTAATAATGTAATTCTATGAATTTATTAAACATAAAAATTCATTCTTCTTTTGGTTTGTCATACTACGATGGCTTGTGCGTTCCTGTGACGCTGGCAGCGATGCCTCAGGTATTTCACACCATGGAGAACAGGCTTCAGGAAGCTCAGTCTCATCAGTCAAACGCCAGGGCAGATGATGCAACAAAGTGTCAACGGCTCATTCACATGTTTTGCTTGAAGCTGAAGAAAAGGGAAACAAGTCCAGAAGAGTTAAAGTAAAATTTTAGTAAATCCCACCTGGATTTAGATAGAATTCTAAGAACAGATTTGACACATTGAACTCTAATGACAGGTGACCAGACGAGTTATAGGATGACATCAGAACATAGCACATGAAGAAAGAAACCCCAAAATCAAACTCCCTGCCATCGAGGCCATGCTGACTCCGAGCTTCTCTCCTGTGGGTTTCTGAGACTGTAACCATTTATGGGAGTAGAAAGCCCAGTCTTTCTCCTTAAGAGCTGCTGGTGGTTTTGAACTGCTGGCCATGTGGATCACAGCCCTACGAATAACTACATCACCAGGGCAAAAAGGGTCATTTAAAAGATAGGAAAGAAAGAAAAGACCAAAGAATGTTGGAGGAGACCTTTGAAACTTGATCTTGAGAGTAGAGTAGCTAAAGCTAATGGGAGAAATGACTGAGTAAAACCTGAACAGAAAATTTCAAAAGGCAGCTCATGAAGACAGAGTAAAGTAATATAGCGACATACATCAAGACCTGGAACTAGAAGCCAAAAAGCCTGTGCTGAGCGCTTCTCAAGTTGAATGAACTGGAGATAAATAGTCAAGCCTTGAGTTGGAATACTGAATGATTCTATGGGAAAAAACGGAATGATGCAGAAAGCCCAGAAAAGAAAATGGAAGGAATAGAGTCATTGTACAAAAAAGAAATGATTCATGTACCACCATTTCAAGAGGTGCCAATGGTATTGAAGGAAGAAGTTCAACCTGTGAGAGAAGTTTATTAGTGAAAAAGGAGATCCCAGGAATTGATGGACTACCAACCGGAATGTCTCTAACAAAGTAAGGCAGCACTTTTAAGGTACTCCCTTTTTATTCCAAAATATATTTTAGAGCATTATTTGGCCAACTGACTGGAAGAGCTCTGTACTTGTGGCCCCTTTCAAAGAAAGGTTACCCAACAGAATGGGGAAATTATTGAACAATGTCAGAAGCAAATAAAATTTTGTTCAATATAATTTAAAAACAGTTGCATCAGTACATCAACAGGGAGTTACTAGGAATTCAATTTGCATTCCATGGATGATGTGGAATGAGAAATATTGTTGTTGAGGTCACATGAATCTTGGCTGAAAATAGAGAATACCGGAAATATATTTACTTGTATTTTATTAGCTATGCAAAGACATTCTACTCTGTGGATTGTAACCAACTATGCACAGCCATGTGAAGAATGCGAATTTCATAAACACTTCACTCTGCTCCCACGGAATTTGGACATGAACCAAGAGGCAGTCATTCTAAAGGGAAAAGTGGATACTGCATGTCTGAAATCAGGAAATTTGTCTATGTGGGTTGTATCCTTTCAGCGTCTGTATTTCCTCTGCGTGCTGAGCAAATAACCTCAGAAGCTGAATTATATGAAGAAGAATATGGTGGTATCAAGGATGGAGGAAGGCTCATTAACAACCTGATATATGCAAATAGCACAGCCTTGACTATTGAAAGGGAGGAGGGCTTGGAGGCACTTGCTGATAAAGATCAAGGAAGGTGGCCATCAGAAGGGCGTGCAACTCAGTGTAAAGAAAACAAACAAAACAGTTTACAACTGGAACAATAGACAATATCATAGTAAACAGAGTGATGAGTTAAGCTGCCAATGATTTCACTTTACTTGCATCTATAGCCATTGCTCCTCAAAGCTACGGTCAAAAAAAATATCAGAAGATGTATTGCATTGAGGAAAGGAAAAAGAGGAAAGGCATCCATGAGCTGGGCTGCCAGGGCGGCTGCAATGATGAACTCAGACACAAAAGCACTTGTGAGGACGGACAGTGCTGCCCTCTCAACAACACTTTTCAACCCACTGCCACTGAGCGGACTCTGACTCGTAGCGATCTTATTAGTGGACAGGGGAGAACTTCCCCTGTGCGCTTCTTACAGAAGAAAGTCTCCTCTTTCCCTTTCTGAGCAGCTAGAGGTTTTGAACCTTTAACCTTCTGGTTAGCAGCTCAACTGGTAACCATTAGGCCACTGGGTTTTTCTGTTTGTTTGTTTTTAGTACAAAGGGTTGCTACGAATTAGATCTGACTTATGAAACAACAACAAAAGCACAAAGTTGCATATCATTATAGCCAAGCTTCAGAGCAAACACAGTCATCACTCTAAAAAGCATGAGGGAGGGGTTGGGGAGGGAGGGGAAAAATGAGGAGCTGATGCCAGGGGCTTAGATGGAGAGCAAATGTTTTGAGAATGATGAGGGCAATGAATGTACAAATGTGCTTGACACAATGGATGTATGTATGGAGTGTGATAAGAGTTGTATGAGCCTCCAATAAAATGATTAAAAAAAAGTGGTCCCTTGCCATCTTGCAGTCCATCAAATTTCTCCTTCAACTTCCAATCTATTTTTCTTTTGCTAAAGTGAACCCATTTAAAGCATGTTCTATAAATGAAATAATTTAGTCTGCACCTTTTTGTGTCTGGCTTCTTTAAGAAGCATGATAGTTTTTGGATTCAATCATGTTGCAATTTGTATCTTTTTTGCATAGATAAGTGATTCTATTACATGGCTGTTTCACATTTAAAAATCCATTCAGAAGTTGATGAACATTTGGGTTGTTTCCAATTTTAGTTGTTATGAGACGGTTGCTATACACATCTGTGTACAAGTTTTTGTTTGGAGAAAGGTTTTACTTTTCTTGGATATGTATCTATGAGTGGAATTGCTGAAAACATATGTTTAAATTTCATTTTACTTCTGAAGAAACTGTCAAACTGATTCTCAGGTGGCTATAAAAATTGGTGTATCTGTTACTTATGTAGGAGCATTTGTATGGTTCCACGTTCTTGTCAGCACGTGGTGTTATGTGAGTTCTTACAATTTTAGCTATTTTAACAGGTATGTAATGGTGTCTTATTGTAGTTTAATTTTCATATTACTAATAACTCATACTGTTGAGCATTTTTCATGTAATTTTGGGTTATTTCTAAAATCTATATATTTGGTGTGCTTTGTATGTACATTTAATACTTTGTGTGTCCTTTGAGACAACATCATGGAATTTTGTGGTAAACATATAATCATTTGTCAATTTGAGGATTAAGAGTGTAGGGGTGGAGTCTAGCTTGTCAATCAGATCATAGCCAATGAGGCCTCTGTGTGGGCCTGGCATTCCCCCTAGAACTCTGGGAAATCCAGTACTTCCTCCTTGGAGTTGGGATACTCTCTGCACACACCCTAGGAGACATGGCAGCTGACAAGACATGGACCCACCCTGATGCAGAGACCATCCGCGCTGAGATGTTTCGAATGACACTGGACCCAAAGACTTTCTACCCACTCCCACTGGCTTGTGATCTACATTCGGTGTCATTGCATGTGTTTTGTGATTCTGAAGAGGACTTTAATAGATCGGTATTGGACATATGACCTAATATCAGACTTATGGACTTGATCTGGCCTGGGCTGGGATGTTTTCTCAATGTTCAGTTACTCTCGTATAAAAATCTCTTTCTTATACACAAATGTGTGTCCATGGATTTATTTTTCTAGTCTACCTAAACTAACACAAATTTTCTCTTATTTTGCTACTAAATATATTGCATAAATAGATTTTTTAGATGTACATCAGACTTGCACTGCTGGTGAAAACCCCAGTTAACTTTTACATGTGGCTACATTAAATTGTCCAATAATTTGTTAAATAATTTGTTTCTATTTTATGAGAGGTGTTGGTCTGCAGTTTTGTTTTCCTTTAGTGTCCTTAGGTTTGATATCAAAATAATACTAGCCTTATAAAGTGAATTAAGAGATGTTACTCTGTTTCTTTATAAAGTTTGCAAAGATTTATCACTATCTTTTCTTAAATATCTGACTGAACTTACCAGTGATGCCTGCCGAGTTGGGTTTTGCTTTCCTCCTTTTGCTGTTGCTTTGTTAGTGCCACCGACTCGGTTCTGAACCATCGCAACCGTGTGCACGACAGACGTGTGCACGGCAGACGTGTGCACGACAGACGTGTGCACGACAGACGTGTGCACGACAGACATGTGCACGACAGACGCAGCGGCCTGTTCAGTTGTTCCAACTCTTGAGTCCGATGTTGCGCCATCTTTCTTTGTGGGAATGTTTAAAATCACTAAGTCTACCACTTTTCTTCTTGAGACAATTTAAGTAATTTGTGTCTTTTAAGGAATTTACTTAAGTTGACAAAATGTGTGGGATTAACGTGTTCATAATTTCCCCTTATGGTCCGTTTGGATGTTTGTAGGACCTGCTATGACGGTTCCGTTCTCTCCACCCCCATTTTCCGCATTAGGTTTCTGATTTTCTGAATTGGGCTCCCCGGAAGTTTTGAATGACATCTCTGGATGGCGAGTGATCGTGAGAAAGTTTTCATTAGGCATTTTTTGTAAACTGTCTCCTCATTTCTTTTGTCCACTTTTTAATTGGATTGGCTTTTTTCTTATTGATTTCTATAATAATCTAGAGATTTCTTTAGATTTCAGCAATTAGTCTCTGTTCATTGTTTCATTGCTAAAGATTTTCCCGGGGCCATGGGCTCACTTTTGCTGAAGGTTTTGAAGTCTACTGTCTGAAGATGATGTTTTTAGATGGTTGCATGTTGCCTATTAGAGTATATAGAATTTTGTAGAACACACAATACTGTTTTCCACCAATTCTAGCGTGTGGTCAAGCTTTAGTGTTCACTTTTTGTTTTCTGGGGACACATTCTTTTTTCTACTTAAGTTAAAGTGCTTGATAGTTTCTCACAGATTGCTAAGCTTCTGTTAAAGTTTGTTTTAACTTTTTTCTTTCTGATTTTTGAATGAACTCATTGTGATTTGTCTACAACCAAATTAGCTAATGTATTTCTTTTGTCACTTCTAATCTGTTGATGAGCTTTTGAAGTTGATGGTTTATGAAATCAGTTACTTTTCTATCTCTAGCACTTCCATTTGGCCTTTTCATGGTTTGTAGTTCTATGTTTGTTGACTCATCATAGCACATTTAAAAAAAATTTTGAAACCTATTGATAACTTCATTGAAGTTATAGCCATGAACCCACTGGGGATGTTTCTATGAACTTACTTATTATTCTGCAGTATTGATCTCACTTTCATTTTCTTGAATGTCTTGTCGAAACGAATGTTGTGTAGCACATTTTATACATTCCAACTTACCCTGTGTCCTTTTGATACATCCTGATTTTTCATTTGGAGAGACAATTAACATTCAAGACCTACACCTCCAATCCATGTATTATCTACATTGTAAAGCTGTGAGAGTCCCTCATCAGAATTATTTTTAAGCTTGTCTTTCTGTCGGTTTTTCCTGGCCCTGAAGAAGTTCAATGGTCATCAAATGAATTGAGAAGAGATTACGCCCACACACCTTGAACAGGAAGGATTTCACACTCTCTTTCCCAAATGTGGTTTTAGGACCATGGTCAAAGTCTTAGCAAGTTTACAAGTATCCGTGGGCTTTACATTTTGCTGAGCTCTCTCATATTTCCTACATATGTCTAAGTAGTGAGCAAACCTGCGGTATGTGAAAAGTTCATTACCTCAGCCCTTCTCTGACTCTCTCAATTTGATCCTTTCCCCTGACTATTTTTAGCTGCATTACTGGCCACTGTGAACCAAGAGGAAAAGAATAGGAAAGGTGCTAGACAACAGGGATCTGTTGGTTGGGTTGTCTACAGAAACAAAGCCAGAGACACCCATATATGTCTAAGAAAGTACTTTACAGCAAGAAGTGATTTTTATATTAAGAACACATCCTAGGCCAGTCCAAGTTCAGTCCATGTGTCCAAGGCTAGCCTGAGCCCTCTTAGGCTCACGTAGCTGCAGAAGCAGCAAAGCAAAGCAGGATGCAGCAAGATCACAGGTTGCAGGGGTGGCGTTTTGTGGATCCAAGGTTGATAGGAAGATGGTGGGGTGCAGTTCCAGGGGTTGGGGGCCCCACAAACCATGATGTAGATGCAGGAAGGTCACAGGCCAGTATGGGCAGAGTCTTGAGGATCCATTGGTAGTGGAAGCATTGCAGGGCTTTGGCCGGTGGCTCCTCAACAAGAAGGTAAACGCAGAGATGGAGAGAGGAACAGCCTCCAGAGGGTCAATCATTTGGTCACGCCTCCAAAGGAGGTCCTCAAGCTGTGACTTACTGACAGGCCAAACTCCACCCATCTCTTCTCACAGGTGCCAGGTTGGCACAAAACACCTAACTATCACATCCTGAAATGGTCATTTGTGATAATTTTCTCTAGATTTATTTATTTATTTACTAAAGAGAATTATCCGAACTCCTTATCTTGCCATTTCCAGAATTAGAGATCTGGGTAAATTTTAAATCTTTTTGTATTTGCTATTTTTTCTCAGACATAGTCACATGCTTGAAAGAATTCCAAATGGGAGAAGACATATGGCTGGAGAACCCTTCCTTCTGCAGTTTTCAGCCCAGATTCTGTTCTTTTACATCCCTTAGAGGTTTGGGAGTGATTCATGATTTGCCCCAGCTAGTTACCACGGGCTACTTTCAAGGCTTTCAGAGCCTGGCAAGTTAATTACTATGAAACCATTCATGGAAATAATTATGTCGAGAAACATAGTTATGGGCTAACACTTACCACCAAATGCATATGTTGTTCAGCAATGATTAATGTATTGTTAATATTAACAAAAGTGATGTTTTTGTTTTTGTGAAATGAAGGGGAGATACATAACTAGGTGTTCTCAAATTTTTCCCATACCATATTTCCTAATATACATCTTAGTGGCCTAGTGAGCATTGTGCTGCTGAGCACAGGGCCAGCACTTTGACTCCACAGTAGTTCCATAGAAGAAAACCGAGGCTTCCTGCTCTCCTGACGATTTATGGCCTCAGAACCCAAAGGGGCACTCTGCCTTATGGACTTCTCTCAGCTGGACTTGACTAGATGTTTGTGGGTTGTTTGCTGTATATTCCACAATAATACTAACCACCCTTTAGTTATAGCCCCATAATGTTCTGTTCAGACAAGGAATATAAAGCCCATCTCAGCTCTATCAAATTCCATAATGATACACAGCACCACCATCTAGCATGGTTTCCAAAGATTCATTTCTCACTCATCTTCAACTCATTTAATAGATAGATGGCTTCAAAGAAAAAGTATATATTATATATATATATATATGTAAAGTTTGAGAATGTGGTCATTGTTTTCCTCCAGGTTAATAGATTTTTTGGTAAGTTGTAGGTACATATATACACACATATAGAGCTAGGTATAGGTGCATTTTGATCCATGCACATATTTGATTTATTCTTGAAGCAATTTTGTTAACTCAATTCAACAAAATCTTGTGATGCAAAGCATTTTACTAGTGCTTAGGATAAAAAGGCACTTTTCCTTACCAAAAGTCCTCTGAAAACATATTTTCATAGGCAAAACAGAGTAGTAATAACAAGTGAATATGGATTATGGATTATGACACAATGTAAACAAGTATGGATTCAGTATGGATTATGACACAATGTAAACCAGACCAAAATCCTCACAACTGGACAAGTAGGTAACATCACGATGAATGGAGAAAAGTTTGAGTTGTCAAAGATTGTGTCTTGTTTGGGTACACAATCAATGCTCATAGAAGCAATAGTCAAGAGAGCAAGGAACATATTGCATTCGGCAAATCACTATACAAGACCTCATCGGAGTATTGGATAGCAAGAACGTTATTTTGAAGACTAGGATGTGCCTGACCCAAGCCATGGTATTTCGATTGCCTCACTATGCATGTAAAAGTCGGACATTGAAGAAGGAAGATCCAAGAAGAATTGAAGCATTTGAATTGTGGTGCTGGAGAAGAATATTAAAAGTACCATGGACTAATAAAAGGACAAACCAGTCTGTCTTGGAAGAAGTAAGGTCACAGTGCTCCTTAGAGGCAAGGATGGCAAGACTTTTTCCTACATACTTAGGACACATTGTCAGGAGAAACCAGTCCCTGGAGAAGGACATCATGCTTGGTCAAGTTGAGAGGCAGCAAGATAGAGGAAGGTCCTCCAGAAGATGGGTAGACACTGTGGCTGCGTTGATGGCCTCAGGCACAGGAACAGTTGTGAGGACGGCACAGGACCATACGGTGTTTGGTTCTGTTGTGCATGGGGCCGCTCTGAACTGGAGCTGACTCGATGGAACCTAACAACAACAACAACAGAGTTGTAGTCAATGATAGCCATAATTCCGTAGGTAATTTACTATAATCCTGGACTTTATATGCCTGTGGGTATAATCTCATTTTGGAGGGTATTCTCAACTCTACGGATAGACATGATCAGAGTGGGCTTAAGACCAGCATCAACAAAAGGGTTGTGAGTTTGGTGGATTAGGACAGAGGTCATTTATCTTTGAGGTCCTCTTTAGACTATACCTTAGTAAACAGTAGGAACCACTCCATGCCCTTTGTTTCTCTATGGGCCTCTTTAAGCCTTCACTTAAATAAGTGAGGACGTGACTTCAGATACCACCTCTCCTTTTCCTTGGGGTATGACCTGCTAAAAGACAGCCATACCCTCATCAAAACCATTCCTCGGTGATTCAGAGCTATCAGGGACACACAGAAATGGCTCAGGACCATTGGGAAAGCACATGCAAGAGCTCTCTCTGAAGGCGTGTTGGCCACGGAGACCAGATATACCAGAGATTATGGCAGCAGGTCAGATGAGCAGTCCTGAGACTATAGAACTGGGAGACGGAGTAACAGGCAGGCAGGCTTCCAGGCCTATGGAGGCGAAGCCCAAGAGATCACGTGGCTTAGAGGCTGAGAATTACAGAGACACTTGGCTGTGGAGACCAATGACTGCATCTTTACTGATGGCTGATCCTTACTTGTGGTAACCTACTGATTTCTCCTTAATGGTGAGTATTGTCTTGGACTTCTGCATGGCCATTGCAAGAATCATTCAACCTAGCATAGGAGAGTAGCATGGGAGGAATGGTTGGTGTCAGAATAGGTACCATGGGGTGGATCATGGAGGGTTGTCCGACTCCTTCCTCGTGGCAATAGGGAAGCGAGAGGAGGTGAGATATGGCCACATCCACTGCTGTTTACTGCAGGAGTACAGAGTCAACTGAGTAAGCAGAATGATTTGTTTGCAGTGTTAGCACTAAAACAGTTCTTTTGAAATAACAGGCTTTGCAGGATGGATACATTGGACAAAGAAATAGAAAATTATGTGAAAAAGATCCAAGAAGTTAAAAATAAAGGGTAGATAACACTGTTTGGATAAGCTAGGTTCAATAAATATTTGATTAATGAACGGTGAATGGATTTGACTGTCCTATTTCTAAACCAGGTACTAATAAAACAAATTTTAGAAGGATCTGTAGTTAATAGTCAATGTTGAGTAGGAGTGTTGAAATACAACTGTAAAAAATCTCTCTCCCACATCTAAAATTGATGGTGAGGAGGGTGCAGAATGCCTGGTAGGGTTTGATCAAGTCCAATGTATCCAAGAGGAATTACTGTGAGCTGAATGGAGGGTGAACCTGATAGTGGGACAAGAAGAAGGTGAAAGGAAATAGAGGAAAGAAGTAGGAGGCAAAAGCTATTTATAGAGGCACAGATATAGGAATGTATATATGTAAATATTAATTAATAATGAAAAGGATAGAGGCCAATGTACATCTATTGATATATTTAGTATTAAGGTAGTTGATGGACTCTGGGGCTCTGGTCAAGGCCCCCCTACACACAAGGACACTTTGTTCTAATTACCTGGCACTCTTTGATACTCACCTTCCCAGCACAATCACTGAAGACAAAAACGGGTGCATAAGCAAATGTGGTGATGAAAGATGATGGTGCTCAGCTATCAAAAGATATAGCATCTGGGGTCTTTTCTTCTTTTTTCATGTCCCTCTGCGTTACCAAGCACGATCCCCTTTTCCAGGGGGATGGCCGGGAGAACAAACGATGTTGTCCTCGCAGGAGTACCTACGCTCGTCAGAAGTAGGGTTGGTGAGACTTGGCCTCTCACCTGTTTTGGACGTGTTGTCAGGAGAGACCGATCCCTGGAAAAGGGCATCGTCCTTCCTGAAGCAAAGGGTCAGCGCTGCAACAACGGGTTCAAGCCTAACTACACATGTGAGCCTGCTGCAGGATCGGGTCACGTTTTCATCCCCAGCGGTCGGTTGTTCCAGGAGCTGGAGCTGACTGGGGGCACCTGACAACAGCCACGATTGGCCAGGCCTCCTCGATGGCGAGCCATTCAATAAACATTTACTAAGCACATGGCTCACTTGTCACTTGCTTTGGGGAAAAGCATGCCGAGTGACACGGTGTGGATAAATGTAATTTGGAGGCAGAGAAATAATAATAATAAAAAAGGAGTGGGTCAGAAATATATATCCTCTAGCAAATTATAGAATTTCACACAAGTATCTGGAATTTTGCTTTGTTTCTGGAAACCTCTATAGCAAGCGTGAAAGCCTTTTGAAACGAAGAAAATGATCCCCTGAGGACAGACATGTTTCCTCAGCACGGAAGATGGCTTTCACAATTCTGTAGTTTTCTTTGCAATGATGAGCATGTCTCTTCAGTAATTACCCAGTGACTAATTTGATGGTAAAGCTCACCCTTTAACTTGAACTGTATTTGGTTCTGCAGATCAAGGGTGGTTTTGAAAGCCTTGAGTGGAGAGAGGCTGAAGTCTAAGAGGGAGGGAAATGCAATCTATGTGTCATTTTCTGCCCCTTTCCCACATAAAGACCCAACCTGTGAAATTCATTCCTCATTCCCTGTTAGCCAGAGTTCCCACCTTGATGGTTCCCGAAGGTCCTTAGAGACTCATGCTACCACTGCAGCTCGTTGCAAATATTTCCTGTTTTTCCTGTTGGGCAAAGCAGAATGCATTTAATAGCCTTCCCACTGGACATCCAAACGGGATCTACTTCGAAAGCAAAGGGCCTTCATGTTAATTCCATGCAATTTCCCCCCAGCAAATCTGAGGGAGAAATATGAATATTAAAGAATAATTTAACGCTTTCTGATTTGCACCTGTGCCTCACCAAGTTGCCTGGGCTTTCTGAGGCCTGGACCCCTCCTCTCCCTTGGAGAGTGCTTGCCAGGGCACCGGACCCCAAGCTCCACCCAGGATGAATCAGCAGTGCTCTAGATAAAGATGATCATTTGGGGGCAACTTATTTTGCCATAGCTGTAGTGATGGTTTTCATTAATGGTTGTTGATTTCATGGTGATCTCTTGCCTAGCCCCCTTCTTACTTCCTGAGTTCATTGCTCCATCTTCTCAGGAAGACACCTCTAGAGAACTCTCATGGTACCCCTTCCCCAGGTAAATGTGTAACTGTGTCACTGTTTTCCTACTAGCTTGTCCCCCCTTTCATGTTCCTTTCGCCAACACATCCTTCCTCTGCCCTCCCCTCAGCGGTCCCTTTCTTCTCTTACAGTCCTCAGAACAATATAGCAGCGATTTCTTACATCAGGCGTCTAATCCATCCCTTTTGTTTGATTGCCTCGGTTGGCTCTGCTCTCTAAGCTCATTTCTAAGTCAGGGACCCGGTGACATCTTTGATGACATCTTCAAGATTGACAAAAGGGAGGTGCTGGCGCTTTGTCAAGCAGTATTTTTTTTTTTCTTATCCACATTGGAAACTTGGCACTAACCGTGAACTACAAGGTGGAACCACTGTTTCTTCTCCGAGGAGGCTGTTGGAGGCCCGGGGAGCATTTCTGAAGTGCTTTTGCTGTGAATGTGCCTCCTTGCGTGGAAGTTCCAGACCAGGGACCTTGTTTAAAGCAGGAGTTGATCTATGTTTCTGGAAAGACTGAGAGGGGGGACAAGGCCGAGTGCTACTGAACAGGAACGCTGGCCATCATAACTTTCTGATGGATGTTATCACTGATAACTAGCGCTGACAATACCATTACCGTCTGCCAGGCAGATGATTAGGTTAATGTATTAAAACCGGATTAGGTTAATTTATTCTTAGCAACAGAGGCTTGAAGGAAGAGCTCCTTCTACAACTGTAGAAGGCTATCCTAAGTGAAAAGCTGCTCTTTGATTTGGGGATCCTTCACCGTCTTCCTCAGAAGCTTCTGCCTTTGATGTGTTTTGTACAGGCTGTGGAACTGGCTCAAACTGGTTCCGCCATGGCCAACAGAGCAAAGCAAGCACACGACATGTAAACTTTAGGGAATCTGGCCTGGTTCCCAGGACAGCAAAACCTAACAGGTGGAAGCCCTGGCATGGGAGGCACGGAGGAAGCCTCTGAGCACTTGACCGTTGCGCCACCAAAACTCCGCATCTGTCACAAGATATCTAATAATGACTTCATCATCCATGGGACTTTGACCAGCTGATTTGGGGACGTAGGTCACCTCCATTTTCTTCCAAGGTTGTCTCCATTTGCAGCAAGAGAAACTGACCAACAGCAGCTGCCGCCCCCTCGATGCCCCCGGCTGACAGATGCCTAGAAGGCTAGCATTCTCCCAGTGAACCACCGCTGCCCTCCTTGTGAGCATAAGTTTCCTTGGTGTGAGGGGCCCTGGTGCTGTCAAGGCTGAGCACTCAGAGCCTAACCAAAAGGCCACTGAAGGGAGGCTTGGGAGAGGGAAAGATAGAGCAGTCTACATGTCTAAAGAAGACCAAACACAAGCAAACTCACTGCTCCCAAGTCCATTCTGACTCATAGCCACCATAGGATAGAACCATAGGATTTACCATACCAGAGGATAGACCATAGGATCGAACTGCCCCTGTGGATTTCTGAGATGTTAACTCTTTACAAGAGTTGAAAGGCTGGTTTTTTGCCCATACAGCAGCCGGTGGTTTCGAACTGCATGCTTGCAGTTAGCATCCCAATGCATAATCCACTACATCACCAGGCATCCTGAAGCATACAGGGGTGCTTCAAAAAGTTCATGGAACATTTGAATGAAAACATAATGGATTCTCCCCTACAAACTTTTTTGTTACAGGCACACTAACTATATAAATAAATGTGGCCGCTTGTGGTTGACTTGGAGGAGAGTCATGTGTTGGGTGTGTCACCTCCTCTCAGAGAATGTCACCCTCACCCCCCCACCACCACATGATTTGTTTCTTTATAGCTTCCAGAGCTGCAGGGGACCCTTTGGTCCAAGTAGGGAGAAAAAAAATGGCTTTTGTTTTACTCTGGCCCTGAAGGGTCATGGTGAATTGTGCTTATAAATGGACTGTCCAAAAAATCTTAAAGCTGAAAGTAGCATAGAGAATACCATGAAACTTCTCCACGAGGACATCTAATCGTGTAATCCAGCTTGCTTACTGCTCTCCAGAACTGAGGTTTCCTGGTGTGCAGTGGTTACCTGTGGGGCTGCTAACCAGAAGGCTGGCTTTTGGAAACCACGGGCTGTTCCATGGGAGAAAGAGGGGGCTTTCCAGTCCCATAAAATGTATAGATGTATAGTCTTGGAAAGCCAGAGGGGCACTTCTACTCTCTCTGATGGTTGTCTTTGAGTCCGCATTGGCTCAATGGCAAGGAGTACATCCTACTGCCTATACCTGAAGGACCCAGACTTATTATTGTAATGAGAAGGTATTCCTATTCATAGACAGGAGCCATTGAATGGTCATAGCTGTTTCAATGAAACTTTGCAAATGCTAAATTCAGCCAATGGACTGTAGTCAGTAACCTTTGCTCTAGATTGCCAGACATGGTCAATTCCCATGGGTATCGACAGGTGTCCCACCTCACTAGCTCCTGTCTCTGTAGCCCTGGTGATATTGTGCATTACGGCTTTGGCTGAGAACCACAAGGTCAGCAGTTTGAAACTACTGGCCATTCCACAGGAGAAGGATGAGGCTATCTCCTCCTGTAGAGATTTGCAGCCAAAACAGCCGTAGTGTACACCACTCTCTGTCCATAGAGCGGGTCCGATTCAGAGTGGACTCTGAAACAGTTATTTTCTCCTTTGGGCATGTGTACCCTTCAACTTCCAAGTCAGAGCGGGGACCTCTTTTCTATATATCTGAGGCCTTGTTTCTTTTCTGGTTCAATGACATGACACATTACCTTCTCTGACCATCTCAACTGTACTCTACCTCTGTAAGCCTAAAATAGTATACTCCTGCTAGTTGCCAATGCAAGAATTGCAGTGATATTGTAAGAAGACAGCCATCTAGTTTGTAACCAGATATACATTTCCTCATGAAAGTTTTAGAAGCATAACACAATTTTGCTAATTAATCATGTTGGATCTGCTATTTATTCAAGACATGCCATGAAACTATGGAAATATATTTGCCTGGTATCTCACAGTGAACTTTGTAGGATCTGAATTGGTTTACTGCTCAGGTCAGAAACATGTACGAGGCAGTACCCCCCAAACCGGAATTGAATTTGAAAACCGGAATTGTTTTCAAAGCTATGTATTTAATTTTTTTTTTTTTTACAAAACAACCTCATCACCTGCAAAGTACTCTCTATTACACTTAAATCATCAAATCTGCAATTCCATTCTTGGAAACATTTTCCAAACTCATCTGTTTGGATGGCTGACAGCACCGCCCTCATTTTTTTCTTCACCTCTTCTGCATTATCAAATCTCTGTCCTTTCACATCCTTCTTCAGTTGTGGAAACAAAAAGAAGTCACACAGAGCGAGGTCAGGTGAGCAAGGTGTGTGGGACAAGAGAGGCCTGCTGTGTTTTTCCCTAAACTGGCGCACTAAGATGACTGTGTGAGCAAGTGCATCGTCGTGGTGGCAAAACCAGTTTCCCATCTGCCACAAATCAGGCCTGTTTTTTCACACACGGTTATGCAATCTTTTAAGAACCTCTAAATAGAAAGCTTGATTAACAGTTTGACCTGGTGGAATGAACTCCAAATGCAGAATGAGTCAGCATTTTGTTCATTTGGGAAGTTGACGATGTCCAAAACAAGGTTTGTCATCAATCTGCATTTCACCTTTTTTTGAAAGAAGAAAACCACTCAGACACTTGAGTTTTTCCCATAGCACTGTCCTTTTAAGCTGTATTCAACATCAAAACCATTTCTGCGCCATTTTTCCCTGTGTAGGAAACAAAATTTCACAGCTGCACGCTGTTCTCTTAAATTGGTCATCACAAAAAACGAGGTTTGTGCCAAACTGTTTTAATGAAAACATTCACTGTGACCAGAGAAAACCTTCCCAGGCAATGCCATTGGGTGCTCTAACTCAGAGCAAGTTGCTGGATGCTCTCCTAGTGGGAAGAATATGGGCTATGAAAGCTCAGTTTCGCCCAGCACAATTCCGGTTTTTTGGGGAGTACCCCCTCGTATGTGTACAGAGGACTGAATGGGGGCTGAATTAAGGTTGCAGATGGGAGAATGAACATCATTTTCATTTATATTTCACATACTCTTCCACATCTGCTCAGTGATGGACTTTGTACCCTGGAGGTAATGGGGTTCTCGCTCAACTCTTTCCCTTCTTTATTCTGGAAGAGTATAAAAAAAATCCAACTCAAAATTAAATGAAAAACAAATAAAACATAGACCAAAAAAAGCTTAGTTTTGTTTTGCTATAAGAAGAGACAACTGGAAAGATATGGCTCTTCCTGTGGCGATAACGAGACATAAAATTATCCTTGCAAAGTTTACTCCTTTAGAGGAACATGCCAGGAAGTCCAGTTTGTCTCTGCCAAATTAGGCGCAGCGGTCGCTGCAAACAATGTCCGGGTCACCCTGAGATCTCAACCTTCGGAAATGGCCTGGTTTTCATGTTCTGTCTTGAAAATATAACAGATTCAGCAGTAGCCATAATTGTATTATGTTTTCAAAAATGCTAAAAGGACATGTGTATCTGGTTCCTAGCCAGATGGGTTTACCTCTTGTAATGTTCAACAGCAGCAAGAGTCATGGTATTACGTTCCTCAGATTTCCACAAGGAGATGTGTATTCGCTTACTAAGTAGATGGGTTTACTTCTTGCAACGTTGCTGCTTTTCTTGCATTAGCAACCAACAAAATCATGATTTTCCCTCCTTTAGGTTTAAAGAGGTAGAGACCATTAGAGGTGGAAGAGGGTGACTCACCTATATATGGAAGCTGCATTCAAAAGATCAGACAACTCACAGCATTGGGTAAACCTGTTGCACAAGAATTTTCTGCATGATTTAGCTTTATAGAAAAGTACAAAGGCAGTACCGAGAATCCCTTTATATCTCACGCATAGTTTCTTTTGATTTTAACATGTTACACTAGGCTGTACTTTGATACAATTAATGACAAATGACTATCCACCAAGTTCATCATTTTTATTTAGATTTTTTCTTAACCTCACCTAATGTTTTTTCCTGATGACATTTATTGCTCTGGGATCTCACTTTTTTTTAAAACTTTCTTGTCCAGGATGCTATTTCATTCAGGCATCATGTCTTCTGAGATGCTTTTTGGGCACTTTTTCAGATTTTCCTTATTCTTGATGTTCTCAACAGTTTAATAGGTACTTAAATTCAAAACCGACAGGACAGAACGACCCCTCTGGGTTTCTGAGACTGTAAATCTTCACGGGTGTACGAAGCCTCTTTTTTTTTTTTTTTCTCATGGAGAGGCTAGTGATTTTGAGCTGCTAACCCTGCACTTAGTTACCTGACCTGTAACCCATCACACCATTACTAGTCAGGTATTATGTAGAGGGTACTGTACTTGGGATTTGTTTTCTACTTTTCTCATATTTAGACCAGCGTGATGGCGTTTAAGGAGGAAGATCACAAAGGTAAAACACATCATATCATGCATACCTCCTCCCCAAATGACTTCCCTCTGTTGATATGAACTTTAATACCCTGGCCAAGGCAGTGGTTGTCAGGTTTTCCCAGTCAGAAAACTCAAACAAAACAAATCAAAACAAAACAAAAGCATCATCAAGTCCCTTCTGACTCATAGTGACTCAATAGGTCAGCGACCCAATCGAACTGTCCCATCGAGTTTCCTGGGCTGTAAGTCATGATGCAGGTAGAAAATCTCATCTGGGTAGCAGATTTCCACCTTGTGCTTGGCAGCAGGACACATCCCTTCCAAATGCCATCCGTGAAATGCCTCTTCATTTCACTCTTTTCGCATTGCCCTTGTGGCAGGTGAGACTCCTGCGTGGGAATGGGGAATGATGCCCCGCCTCTTTGAGGATGACCTGGTCACATTCATTACTTGAAATTGTTCTGAATGAGAGAGCTTTTCTATCATCAATCATCTTTTTGATTGGTTGCAGATTTGCTTGCCAATTTACACATCCCATCATTTATGTCTCGATGAAGTTATGTTGTGCGTTGAGCTAGAATTGAATACTTCTTTAGTTTATTGCTCCTATGGGTCTAGCTTTCACCACCGGGAGTTTTCAGTTAGTTGCCTTCCATGTCCTTTCGACCCATCACCGTCATTGTGATTTGTGTTGTGCGTGTTCTGACTCTCTGACAACCTAAGGGGCTTCAGTCGTATCTCCTCGACTTCCTGCTCCAGTTCTGGAATTAGCCATTCCTTCACGGAGCCCTGAACATGTTCTCACAGCTCTGCCAATGGAGCCACTGTGCTTCTGGTACCTCTGCAATCTGCTTCGACCACTGTCTCCTGAGGTTAGCGTGCTGCTCCGTGTGTCAGGGAACAGGGGGCGCTGCTGTGGGACCGAAGTCAAGCACCACGAATCATTGCCCCCTCCCCACAGGTCTGATATGTGCCTTGAAAACGAGAACATATTTGCGGCAAATGCTAATTTATTGATTGATTCTACTTCAAAAGAGATACATGGGTAGACTATGAAGAGTTGGGGTCTCTAAACTGAAGTGCTAAACACTGTCTTCCAGGCTTCATACTTCTGGTAAGGAGCCCCAGTGTTTTGTGATCATGGGCTACATGCCTTTGGTATGTAGGCCAGCAATTCCAGGGGGAAAGATGCCGCTCCCAAGGAGAAGGATGAGGTTTTCTACTCCCGTAAAGATTGACAGTCTCAGAAACCCACAGGGCCAATTCTTCTTTGTCCTATAGGGTAGTTATGAAGTGGAAACGGCTCGATGCCAGTGAGGGTTTTTTATTGTTGATACATATCTATGGTAAAGATCCCAAGTGGAATGGAGTTAAGTGATTGGCTACCAAGAGGAAGACCAAGGGTTTGAATCCACCAATTTCTCAAAAAGAAAGATGTGTCAGTCTCTCATAAGATCCCTTGGATCCTCCTCTTTCTCCCCTTCTCATGAGCAGCAGGATAAATGTTTTGTAATAAATCATATTATTTGGGACTCTTACAGCTCTTATAACAATCTATACATCCATTGCATCAAGCACACTTGTACATATGTCACCATCATCATTTTCAAAACATTTTCTTTCTATGTGAGCCCTTGGCATCAGCACCTCTTTTTCCCCCTCTCTTCCCTTCCACCCTTGTGAATCCTTGATAAATTATAAATTATTATTATTTCATATCTTACACCATCTGCTGTCTCCCTTCACCCATGTTTCTGTTGTTTGTCCCCCTGGGAAGGGGAGTTATATGTTGATCATTGTGATCAGTTCCCCCTTTCCCC
>NW_022103908.1:6371336-6372788 GCF_000313985.2 Echinops telfairi | reverse complement strand
GATTTTAAGGATGGTGCAGGAACGAACATGCAGTGTCTGGTTCTGATGGGCATAGGGTCACTTGGGTTGTCGCCCACTAGATGTCACTTCACAACAAAAACAACAACTAGACCTGCACTGCACGGAAACCTATCCTCTATATCTCAGATAGAAAAATACAACTTTTCATGAACCTTTTGAATCTTGCTCCCTCCAGCCTGTTGTTAGTCCTTATCTGCCTTAGTCTGGAAGCTCCGATGAAAACCTGCCCATCATGGGTGACCCTGCTGGGATTTGAAATATTGATGGCATATCTTCCAGCATCATAATCAGCGGTAAACCACCATGGTATGAAAAACAGCTGGTAAATGCTATTAAATTACTCTTTACATAGAAGCACATTCGAATAGAAAGCCTATCAAGTTTTGGCCACCGTTTTGCAAATCAGCTTCGTGTGAACACCGTTACATGAGATGGGGTTCAAACCAGTTGTTACTGCGGTGTCTTTTGATGTAGTGACTGGTCCTTAAAGGAGACGGAAACTTAAGCCCAGGACCACTTCAGCCAGATGCGCCCATAGGTTAGTTACACCTTTCACATCCATAAAAGTTTATACCAAAATAAATGGAAGGAGGAAAATATGCAATTTGGTGATGCTCCCCCCTCAACACCCTTTCTTCCCTCCCCCAGTGCTAGGGTGTGCTCTGGCTCTGAAAGTGAAAGGTCTGAGGCACCGAGTTAAAGAGATCTAGAAGGTGCTGCTGTCCTCAGTGTGAATCAACATCAATTGCTGTCCATCTCTAGTCTTGCTTGTACCTTAATTGGCTTTCTGTTATTTTAAAATAGGAGAATTTAGTTTTAAGATGTATCTAAAATATTTGAACACGTGATCAGGAAAGATCAGTTCCTGGATAAGAACATCGTGCTTGGTAAAGTTGAACGCTAGAGGACTGAGGGAGACAGGAAGACATGCAAGGAGAGGGGTTGATATGGTGGCTGCAACAATGAGCTCAGACTTCCACGTGCTTGTGAGGAGCAGCGTTTCGTTTTGTTGGACCCATAGGCCCTGGGAGCGGGGATAGATTCCATGGAGACTCTTGCTGTCGTTACGTGCTGCCAAGTCTGCTGCGACTCAGCCACACTATGGACAACAGGCAGAAACCCTGCCCAGTCCAGTGCTGTCCTCCCACTTGTTCTTATATTTGAAACCATTGTGGCAGTCACGGTGTCAATCCATCTCTAGCTTACCAAGTTTACCAAGCTTGATGTCCTTCTCCAGGAACCAATCTCTCCTGGCGACATGTCCAGAATTCCTCAGAGGAAATCTCTCCACCTTTGCATCTGTTTTTCTCTGGGTATTTTAGAGAAACAAATCCACAGAAACTCATATGTATAAGAGGGAGTTTTATATAAAGGGTAAGTGCACATCAAGAAAACATCCCCACCCAGCGCTGCCCAAGCCCACAAGTCCAA
>NW_022103908.1:6356477-6370957 GCF_000313985.2 Echinops telfairi | reverse complement strand
TACCTAACTAACTACCTAACTAACTACCTCAGCATCCAAGGAGCATTCTGGTTGTACTTTCTAGTAAGGCCGATTTGTTTGTTCTTTTGACAATTCATGGTACTTTCAATATTCCTTTCCAGCACCACAATTCAAATGCACTGATTGTTCTTGACAAATAACAGCAACAAACATTATATTCCTACAACAAAAATATACTCCTAGAGTCCTTCTTTTGTCCCTTCTTGTAAACAGACCCTTGACATTGAAACAGCACAGAACTTCACTAAGCTGTAAACTTAGTGTGTGTCCTTCCTTGATACTCAACTCTGTGTTCCTCTGCTTTATAGTCAAGGCAACATAATGGACATTGTTGTCTATTTACATTTTTAACTTTTAAGCAATGCAGAAAAAGATGAATTCATAAAGAGAAAAGAGCTATTCTAAAACCTGAAAAGGGATCTTGAATGGAAACTTTTTGGAAGAATAAATACAAGTGCTCAAACACTTGGGAAGGTCTTGAAGATCAGTGGCAATCAGGTAATGTGCATTTATAATATCGTTTCAAGCGATGAAATGACATATTCTTAAAAACAATAGTACTGTTTAAAGTACTATTAATACTGTTAATAGTACTGTTTAAAGCTGACGATAGAGGGATGAACTATATAACCAGCTCGGTAGGTAAAAAACTGTAAGGATATTTATGAAAAACAATAGAGCAGTATGTACCAGGATTTTAAAAAGTATTCTAAGAATACCTTCCAAAATTTGTATCTATTTCTGTAAAAATAACTTCCCTTAAGAGTGGAAACCTGGGTGCAAGAGAATGTGTAAAAACAGAGAAATACATTGTGAGCATCAATGAATGGGGTATTGTTATATGGCCATTTCAAATGATCTGCGAATAGGGTTTTAATCCACTGGTCACAATAATGACATAACTGAGTCTATCAGCAGCACAGTACAACTTTAATTTTGTAAATTTATTTTTTTTAATAAAACTAAATTACAGTGATCTTTTTTTTCCCTGTGAGGGGTGGATTTAGAAAATTTCTCTTCCAACTTCCTTCCAATACAGATATAGAATGTGTGCTTTGTTGGTTTGTTTTTTTGGTAACCATGCAGAAATGTTATAAAAGGCACTGCTTAGAATTTAAAATACATTATTTTTATATTATAATGAATCAATTTGTACTATGATGCACTTATTGATTCCTGGTCATATTTTGCCTTTTTAAAAAATAAATTTAAGCTGTACTCACCTCAAGTCAAATGTGTCACAAGCTGTTAAAGCAAACTCAGAGAATATATTGAGAAACGTTATCCTAATCGATGAATGCAAAATTGATAGTGCCAACCAGAAAATAATGGAAAAGACACAAAATATGTGATAATTGTACTCCCATTTCTTTTACTATAAGAATGAATCAGTGTTTTTATTTTATTTATTTATTTTTAAAAATCATTTTATTGGGGGCTCGTACACCTCTTATCACAATCCATACATCCATCCATTGTGTCAAGCACATTTGTTGCCATCATCATTCTCAAAACATTTGCTTTCTATTTGAGCCCTTGGTATTAGCTCCTCCATTTTTCAACATGTATTAATCTTGTAGGCATGGTTTTGCCTTTATGAATGAGTTCTTTTTTATCATTTTATTAGGGCTCATACAACTCTTAACAGAATCCATACATACATCAATTGTGTAAAGCACATTTGTACATTCATTGCCCTCATCATTCTGAAAACATTTGCTCTCCACTTAAGCCCCTGGCATTAGCTCCTCATTTTTTCCACTCCCTCCCCTCTCCCCCCTCCCTCACGAACCCTTGATAGTTTATAAATTTATTTTGTCATATCTTTCACTGTCTGACATCTCAGCCTTCACCCGCTTTTCTGTTGTCCGTCCCCCAGGAAGGAGGTCACATGTAGATCCTTATAATTGGTTTCTCCCCTCCAACCCACCCTCCCTCCACCCTCCCAGTATCATCACTCTCAGTACTGGTCCTGAAGGGATCATTTGCCCTGGATTCCCTGTGTTTCCAGTTCCCATCTGTACCAGCATGCATCCTCTGGTCTAGCCGGATTTGTAAGGTAGAATTGGGATCATGATAGTGGGGAGGTGGGCGGGGGGAGGAGGAAGTATTTAGGGACTAGAGAAAAGTTGTATGTTACTACATCGCACCCTGACTGGCTCGTCTCCTACCTGAGACCCTTCTGTAAGGGGATATTCAGTGGCCTACAAATGGGCTTTGGGTCTCCACTCCGCACTCCTCCCTCATTCACAATGATAAGATTTTTTGTTCTGATGATGCCTGATACCTGATTTCTTCCACACTTTGTCATCGCACAGTCTGGTGTGCTTCTTCCATGTGGGCTTTGTTGCTTCTGCGCTAGATGGCCGCTTGTTTACCTTCAAGCCTTTAAGACCCCAGACGCTCAGTGTTTAAAAAATCATTTTTTATTTGAATTAGGTGAGGATTTACAATTTATTTTATTTTAAAAATAGTTTTATTGGCATATTACTCACATATCATATAAGTATTTTCTTTCTTTTTTAAGTGATCATTTTATTGGAGGCTCTTACAGCTATTTTAATAATCCATAAATCAATTACATCAAGCAAACTTGTACAGAGGCTGCCATTATCTTTTTCAAAATATTTTCTTTCTACTGGAGCCCCTGGATATCAGCTCATCGCTATTCCCTCCATCCCATATCCTACCCTCATGAGCCCTGAGTAAATTATATATTATTATTATTTCATATCATATAATTCACTAGTGTAGTCATAGTAAAAAATGTGTAATCATCGTCACAATAAATCTTAGAACATTTTCTTCTTTCTTGCACTCATTAGCTTTCCATTTTCCCCAACCTCCTTCACCCGAGAAACCATGAACCATTAATCCCATTACTGTCTCTATAGATTTGCCTGTACTGGGTTTCATAGGGAGAAGCAACAACAACAACACCACCACCACCAACAACAACTACATCAGTCAGTCTACTTGGATCATACCATTCTTTGTAATCCAAGGCTTGTAAATAATAAAATCTAAAGCTGCAGGAAGGAATGGTCTTAGATCTTAAACACCAAGTTTTCAGAGGCCTAGGGACGACAATGAAGCCCAAGATTCATTTTGGGGGGTCCGCACATTCATTAAGTCTCTGGTGAATCCCATCTGACTATAGTTGAAGGATGCAAAATTGATTATGGCAGATGTAGTTAGGTTAAAATGTAATGTCTTATCACTTGATCTCCCTTTTGACCCATCGTAAAGTTGCGTTGGAGAGAAATGAAAACAGTGAATGAGAAATACACATGGATGAAGCCTCCACGGAATCCCCTGTTACCAAAGAGCAGTGGTGTGACTAGCCTTGCTCTCGTGCAGAGGGTGTTGAAAAGCAGAATCATGTAAATGCAGTCACGTTAAAACTGAACACCTAGTCAGTTGATCTCCCTTTGGCCCACTTTAAATTTGTTTGCAGTGTTTTCTGATTGCTTTTTGATTGAGGTTTTTCTCTGTTATTGTTGTTGGAAAGAATCACTTTGCCAGTAACATACATTTTGTAAATCAGTTGAGATGCCCTTTCGAGAACTACTGGACCAGTTAGAAGGGGTTCATGTAGCATACAGGGTGCTTGCCATGCTTACTTAGGTGAAACATTCTCTCACACAGTAACTCACAGGAGGGTCACTACTGGCAGGCGTCCAAACGTTTAAGGAAAGATGGAGTTAAGACATAGTGAATCTAGTTTAACTCCACTTTCCATGAATTTTTTTAGCCTGCTACCCTTTCCTTATGTTTTTAAAAATATTTAGCACTGACACGTTGTCAGTCAAAGATGTTCAAGTATTGGATAATTTCAGAGCTGATAAAATTGTCCAAAGGAATAGGGTTCTCACATTTTAGTTGATTTCCACTCAGACTTGCGTGTGGGTATAAATATTATTTAGAGCAATATGCTCCCACTAAGAGGGAAATTCCGTGCCTATGCACCTCACATTTCCTCAAATCACAGAGTTTGTGATTTGGTGTTACAGTGATTCATTTTAACTCTTGACTAAATAAAAGCAAGAACAGCAGAGCTCTGAACCTAATCTTGAAATTATTAAAAATACACGGACCAGATGGCAACCCTCCAGGGCTCATCATCTGACACAGATATTTGGTTAGGCATTTTCTTTCATAAACACACTGTTTAATGACACATATTACCTAAAGCTCCAAAACAAGCAAAACAAAAAAGAAATTGAAATTCATGTAAAATTGTCTAGGGGCCAATTACGATGAAGCCTGACCCACCCCACAGGAAATAAAAGATGTATTAGCCAATCCGTACCAAACAGAGGTGCTCGGTAAATTAATACAAGTACAAAAATAATACACAGTGCCACCCATAAAATATGTATTGGTTTATGAAGACATCATTTCGCTTCGTTGGAAGCTTCTAACAGCAATGCATTTAGGGTATTTTCTGTGTCTCGTGTGTGACTGTTCTAGTTGAAGGAGAAACTCAGGTGTTACAATCATGAATTACCGGGAGGATATTTTGGGGGAGTAGAGCTCTTTTGAAGCAAATCGAGTTTTCTTTCCAGTTTGCTGAGACTAACCCAAGGCTGCATACTCAGTCCTTTGTAAAAGAAAAAAGAAAAAAAAAAGAATAAAAATCACATAAGGCGTGTGAGAGGAGTGTGAAAACTAATTTACCTTGCACCTTGATTTAATTCTCTTGCGAACATACCAAACCACCTTGATAAGAACTCAAGTTCCTCTCTGAGAGAGTAAATCAGGAAATCCTGGATTCAGTTGGAAGATTATGTATTTCATCTGGAATTAGTTCCTTTGCTTTCCTTTCTAGATCTGGAGTAATCTGAAGGGTTTGTTAGCAGCAACACAAAGGACTGGGACTGTCGCTGCTGCTCTTTTGTCTGTGGATGGCACTCAAACACGATGAGAACACACAGTCTCTCTCTTCCCTTGTCCCACCACGTACCGAAACTCAAAACTCAGTTTGTGAAGAAGATACCCTTTGAAAAGATAGCAAAGCTTTGCTTAAACAAATCCAAGGACTGATGACTCAGCAATCTTGCTCCTGGGTATAGACCCTAAAGAAATTAAGAATAGAACGTGAATAGAGATCTATGTTTATTGCAGTAATTTATAAATAGCAAAAACATGGAAACAATCCAAACCCCCAAGTATACAGGAATGTATAAACAAGGTCTGGTACATTCATACCATGGAATTTTATGCACCAATAAAAACAATGATAATTCTGTTAAACACTGCAAGGCATGGACAAAACTTGAAGCTATGATGCTTAGCAAGCTCGGTCAATCTTAGAAGATGAATACTTAATATCATGATTGTTGGAAAACAAAGAAGAAGAGATGTGGTTTATACACCAATAGACACGAGACTTTGATGAGCATGACGAGGCCGGGGTGGGAAGGCACAAGGAGAGGGGAAGGCTGGGGATGAGCACAACTACAGAGGGTTTAACAGGAAAAAAAATACAAGTAAATAAAAATTGCTCCCTGAAAAAAAATGACCTCTGGATTCCTTACCCCTCAGATCTAAATATTGGCTGAAACGGTAGGGAGAGTAAAACGGAAGTGGACTTGGCGTGTTTCACGACATACAGGTTCATGTCAAACATATGGAAAAAGAACGAAAAGCTAGCAAAGCTTGTGCAGGGTTGCCTTCCTTCTTACCATCTGCTACATCATAAATCTTTTCAGTGGCTCCTGGAGCTGTTTTATTTAATTTCTTACATTTATTTATTGCAAGGCTTTTTCAGTATTATCTCCTCACTATTCTACCAGGGTTCGGAATATTTCTAAGATTTGATTGCTCTCGCGTTATTAGAAAAGGTAGATTTTATTTTTCAGAGCCGTTCTCGGCTCACCGAGTGGTTGTGCAGAATACGGAGTTTGCACCATTCCCTTGTCTCCCAGGCTCTGCTTCTCCTATTAGTTACATCTTGCCTTTGTATTCTCCATTCATTACAATGGATGCACCATGGTTGCTACCTCGTTATTCACCAAGATGCAGAGTTAAATGAGGGCTCCCTCATTGGACAGTCTTATTTTGTTGAGTTGTCTGGTACAGTTTTGGCAAATATATAATATTTTGTAGCCATCGTTACAGAATAATACAGAATAGTTTCTCGGCACTTCAAATTCCTGGGCTCCCCCTATTCGTCTCTCAACTGCCTTTCCCTAAACTTCTGGCAACCACTGGTTTTGCCACCATCTCTATAGTTTGCCTTGTGCAGCATGTCCTATGTTCGGTATGTTGTATTTGTTGAGAAGTGCTGTTGAGTTGGCTCCAATTCAAAGCAACCCTGAGCACAACAGAACAGAATGCTGCCTGCTCCTTGGCCATCCTCACGTTTCCTTTGTTTGAACTCTTGTGGTAGGCACTCAGTCAATCCATCTGGTCCAAAGTCTTCCTCTTTTAGCTGTCTGTCTAGTTTCCCAAGCATATGTCCTTCTCCATGGACAGTCAGGTCTCTCTTGGCCACATGTCTACAGTACATGTGACAAAGGGTGGCCCATTCAGCATCCCAGTCAAAGGAATAGGCTCTCCTTCAGTGTGTCTGATAAAATATTTCAATGATTAAAATAAAGGGGGAACACAAAATACTGCTGTGGCATTTCCCCCTCTCTTTTAAAAACATTCTCTAAAGTGGGGAGCATGCCGCTCAAAAGGAAGCTTTTATGGTTTTAGAAACTTAGATAAAAAATTTCCCTCAAATAACGCAGAACTGAAAGTTCACCGTGCCCGGTAAAGCACAGGCAACTGAAGCGATTCAAAGCCTCTAAGTCACTTTAGTAATATAGTGCTGGAATCTGTGTGCTTTCCATTTGTCCTGTGTCAGAGTGGAGAGGTTTCTCAGTGTTGGCTATTTTCCATGGGGCATCTTGGCAAGAAAAGAGGAAACTTTGAGCAGAGATGTTAGTTCTGGGGTTCTTTATGTCAGTGACATTAGCAATACAATCACTCTTTCCAAGCTTATTATGTGCCAGGAACTTTTCTAAGCACGCTCGCTATATTAATCCTTATCATTCCCTTCTGGAGGCGCCATTATCAACTCTAGTTAACTAGGAGTAGCTGAGACCTAACCCAGATAATAGGTAGCAGTATAATTTAATTAAATAATATCTTAAAACTTATAAAAACCATATGGATGTCAAAAGAAGAGTGAGATAACATCAATAAATTAAATTCTGAATAAATGATCTTAAGAGCATCAGTTAGTCAACCACAAGTTTCCTGGTTATAGTTAATAATTTTATTATCTTTAAATTTTTAATGAGGGGAGGAAAGGGAGGGAGATGATGATGATCAAGAAATTTGTCAAAATAGAGTCAAAATATTTATTTATTTCAAAACCACTTTATTGGGAGCTAACACTGATATATCATTCCATAGTTCAATCACATCAAGCAGTATTGTACATTTGCTCCCACAATATTAACAAAAATTAAGGCCCTGAAAAAAAAAATCTAGTTGACTCTTCCCAACAAGTAGAAAGCCCATTGTTGGGTTAAAAAAATTTAACGTACAAAATGAAATAACATTTAAAATTATAGTTTTTATTGTGGTAAAAATATGCCCAGCAAAACATATGCCCATTCAATAATTCATACATGTATGAATTTGTGAGTGTTATATAAAGTTATACAATAATTCTTCTACCCTTTCCCAAATTATTCTACCACTATCATCATAAATTGAATGGCCCCTGAGCAAAGTCACTTTTCCACCTCCCTTTCACTCCTACTAATAATTTTTGGATTCCTTATATTTGCTTGAGGAGCTCTTTTTGTTTAGGCAGTTACTAACCACAAGGTCAGCAGTTCAAATCCAGCTGCTCCACAGGAAAAATATAGATAGTCCAGGAAACCCACACAGGCCGTTGTACCCTGTGCAATAGGATTCCTATGAGTTGGAATCCACTTACTGGCGTGATGTTATTGATTTGCTTGAGCTGCTTAGATAGTGTGAAGTGGTTAAGTTTTCTGCTGCTTTCCAAAAAGTCACCAGTCCGTAATTCGTGCCTACTTGCCAGTCCATGGGAGAAAGGTGTGGCAGTCAGCTTCCAAACAGATGAGGACATTTGAAATGCCATAGGACAGCAGGGCAGTCCTATGTGGTCCTGTAGGATTGTTATAAGTTAAAATTGATAGCAATGGGTTTGGCTTGGGTTATATATTTGTCTACTTCATATACAGTAATTCCTTTTTTTTTTCACCCTAAGATGTGGGATAACAATTTGTTTTCCAATGAGAACCTCTTGTAATTCATACAGTACAGTCGGACCTTGTATTTGCTATCCTTCATGTAAATTAGTTAAACTCAATGCTGACTTGCAGCAAACCTGTTGGACAGGTTTGCACCCAGGGAGTTTCTGAGACCACAATACTGCGCTCCCTCAAAGCAGTTGGTAGTTTTGAACTACTGACCTTCTGGGCAGTAGCCCAGTGCATACCCTTGTGTTACCAGGACTCATATCAACAAATAGTAATACAAAAGCACGGATTTATCTGACAAACCTGTTTTGTGGTTGGGATGAAATATGCCCTTTAATATAGGAAATGTCATCTTCTTTGTAAGGTTCTCTGTTCAGGCCTTCCTTGCATTTGTAGATCTTGTCTATCTGGAATGGGCTAAGCTTCTCCTGTTCCGGCTATCAGACTCCTGTCTGTTATATATATATATATATTTCCTTTCCATATATCTATATATATATATATATATATATTTCTTTTCTTTCCTGCCCTGTATTTTCTTTTTCACTATCACACAGACCTTGCCTGAAAGCCCCTCCCTGGTTGGCTCTTTGTCACCTGTTCCCAAAGGCTATTTCCCTCAGTGCTCCATGTGGGCTGCGGTGGGTTCTTCTCCTCGAAGCTTTGCCCTGGGACATCTCCTTCTCTGACATCTAGTTTTAGGTTAAGATTAGTCACCTCTGGATTCTGTGCTCAGCCCAGACCTGTATTCTCAGACAGTGGAGAATGATTTGAAACCAGACTTTAAAAAAAAAAAATAATTTCCTGATGTGTTCTCAGCACTGCATAAAATTCCTTTTCTGATTGACTTTATTTTGCTTTCCATAAAGTTTTCAAGGTTCATCCACGCAGCATACACCGGGACTTCCTGTCTCTTTATGGCAGAGTAATATTCCACTGCATGTGTCTACTACATTCTGTGGTCTGTCCATGTTGACACCTGTGAAGAGCTCTGTAGTGAACCTCGGCATGTGGACTTCTGTGTGTTTCTCCTTTCATGTCTTTGAAGCACCTTCCTTGGGTTGGAACCGGTGGGCCACATGATCATTTAATGTGAGACATTTTGAGGAAACACCAACAAGGTTTTCATAGTGGTGGTACCACTTTGGAAACAATAGTCGGTGTTGTGAAACTTAACTTTTTTTTTTTCAATTGAGAGAAAAATCTCATGTCACTTTTTAAAAATTATTATTGTAACCTGAAACAAATGAGGTTTAATTTATAATCATACACTACTAAAATATATATACTTTTCTAGCTGTTGAAATTTGGTTATGGCTCCTATTCACATACTGCATTTTAGAAACTTCTGTTTTTGATTAAAAAAAAAAGGCAGAAGTAGAATAAATAAAACAGAGAAATGTAAAATGTTTGTCTGAAATCAGGTTTGGGTTGGAGAAAATAATTTTGTTTCTTAGAGGCAAATAGAGAGTTTCCTCATTTGCTAATTTCAGCTATATCAATATAATTCTGTAAAAGTTGTGAATTGTATTAGTAAGACCTGGCTTTTACTTACTTTCCTAACAAAAATATCCCATAAGCAGTTTCGTTTTTGCAAACAAATATAGATATCCTCAATGAATTTTCATTTTTTTCTTTCAAAAAATTACTTGATCTTCAGAAATTGAATCATAAAGACAAGATTTAGATAGTAATCACCAAGGTCCACACTACAAAGACAGCATAGGCCATTTTTCATAAAATTTAAAACACGTTGCCTAAAATTTAGAACATTTTCTATAGGTTCTTTATGTAGTTACTAAACACAAGGTCAGCATTTCTAGGCTCCACAAGAGAAAGATATTTTCTACTTCCTTAAAGGAACCCTGGTGGTGTTGTGGTTATACATTGAGCTGTGATCGGCACAGTCGGCAGTTCAAACCCCCAGCAGCTCCTCTGGAGAAAGACTGGGCATTCTACTTCTGTAAACATTTACAGGCTCAGAAATGCACATGGGCTCCCTATGAGCCACGCTGGCTCAATGGCAGTGACTGAGAGTCACAGTCTGAAGCCCACATGCCCAGCTCTACCCTGTATGCTAGGGTTGGTGTGTCAGTCTGGGTACATTAGAGAAACAAATCCACAGAAACCCATATGCATAAGAGAGAGTTTTATAGAAAGGGTAAACCCACATCAAGAAAACATCCCAACCCAGTGCTGCCCTAGCCCACAAGTCCAACATTAGCCCATATGTCCAACACCAATCCACAAAGTCCTCCTCCATCCCACAAAACACACACAATGATGCCCACTGCAGGAGGAAAGCCAAGTCAGTGAATGTGTAAGCATCTCAGGGCTGGCAGGGGTCTCCACACGGCTGTTCCAGCACCTAGGGCTGCATCGGGGTAGGTCCATGTGGCTTCTCCTCAGGGATGTCTTACAGGAAGTGAGCCTTGCCAGCTGAAGCAGGGAACTGGCTAAGGCAGTTGCACCCTGGCCTGACCATCAGAAACCAAGAGACCCGAGAACTAGAAAGGCAAGGCTCCCTGAGCCAATTATCTCTCTGCCCTTCAATTAACCCCACATGTGTTTATCAGCCAGGTTGGCACAGTAAACTTTAACTATATCGGCTGGGATCCACTCGATGGCAGTGAGTTCCTATATTTTCTTGAGGTGCACCTCAGGATAATGAATGGTTAAGTGGTTAAGTTCTCTGCTGCTATACAAAGTGTTTTAAATTTTAAGGGAGAAAATAGATATGATAATGAATGTTTTTATATTACTTTTGGATTTGTTTTAAATGTATGATTGTAATCGTTGATTACTAAATTCAAATAATAATTAATACCAGATTGTTTTATCAGACACCTGTCTATCAAAATATGAACTTTTTATTTTGTATACTGCTAAACTTAAATACAAACATCTGATACAAATTCAAATAGTGCAAACATATACATACTCTAAACAGCATGTCTTCTATGGGCCCACCTTTTTTGTTTTGCTTTTTTTGTTAAGTAAGGTATTAAAAGGTAGCATGCACCTTGTAAACATCATCATGATATGGTCCAAATTCAGATGCAGTTGCACAGGTTCAGGATTTCTGGATGTTTTGTGGACTCAAAGCTGCCAAAGCGTGAAGCTGACAGAGGAGCTGGCAAATGTTTGGTTCTGCTGTACATAGGTCATAATGGATTGTACCCAACTCCAGGGTGAGTAACAAAAACAGCAATAGCAAGGCAACAACACATGCACTTAGTTGTAGGAGAATGTGGGGTCATGCTATAGCTACTTTCCAACCAATTGTTTTGTCACTAAGTTGTACCTCCATGATATTTGCTAATATGTCTATTTTAATTGCAAGAGTTTTTTTTTATTTTCCAATTGTTCATTGAGGGACGGTACAACTGTGTAGCACAGTTCTTGTGCATGAAGGTATTTGAGATACAGAGAAGTACAAGTTCAATGGAAGCACCAGTGGACTCCTTGTTACACATTCTAAAGAGACTGCAGGGAAGTCTCTTTAGAGATCCCCTCTCTGTGTTAGTCTGGGTAGACAAGAGAAACAAAATTCATAGACTCTCATGTGTATAAGAAATAGATTTATAAACAATTTTCTCAATATTGAATGTTGAGAAAACATTCCGACCCAGTCCAGATCAAGACCATAAGTCCGATATTAGCCCATCTGTTGGATACCAATCTATAAAGTCCTCTTCAGATTCATACGACACTTGCAATGATGCCAAATGCAGGAAGATAACAGGCCAGTGGGTGGGAAGTCTTGTGGATCCAGTGACATTGTAAGCATCTCAGTATTGTCAGGAGTCTCCATGTAGCTTCTCCAGTTCAGGGCACTAATGTAGTGCCATGTGTCTTGTCAGTAGAGAGAGAATGTCTCCCACCTCCAAGGAGGAAATATGAGAGTTCCCAGAATGCTCAGGAGAAGGCCATGCCCACATAGAGGCTTCATTGACTATGACCTGATTGACAGACTAGACTCCACCCCTTTACTCTTAATCCTCTCAAGTCCCAGATTATGTAACTGCCACACTCTTCCTTTCACACTCCAGCAGCGTCCCAGGGTCTTTCTCTTCACAGGCTCTGAAACCACAGCCTGTCTTCCGGCCAAGGTTCTCTCAGCCACCTTCCACAAAATATTGACTTTCATGGTGTCCTCTGTGGAAATCAGAGCATTTACCCAAATCCCAAATCATCCATTAGTCTTTACCCTCTGTGATTCTTGGTCATGTTCCCGGTGATGACTCAGCCGTCATAGCCTTAGATTGGAGCATTCATTTGGACATATTTCCTTTTCTTCCTTTGAAAGTGGACCAACATTATCAATCGCATCCTTTGTCTATCTAGCAGTGTCAATACTATTTGCTAAACCACAAAGCTAACTGCAGAAAGCGAGGCCACAGCTGAGTAAACAGGTCTTGTTGCAGGGTGTCCTCAGCCAAGGATCACCTGCTACATAGAGCACACTTGGCTGAAGCGCCTGTACTGTTGGCTGGAATTCTTGCTCGAATGTGCCTTGCCAGTTCTCATCGACTGAAGTAAACAAATATGCATTCACTGACACATGTATTATGCATATCACAAACCTTTACAGTAAACAATGTGCACATGTGCGTACTGTTAATTTACTTTACAGGATTGTGATATATTTAATACATATATGAAGGAGTTTTGGAAATGTGTGGAACATTTCCACTTTCTTTGAATTCCATGTTTCTTCAACCTTTTGAAGTCCATCATGTAAGTGTTTTTTTTTAACCACACACATATATGATATGTATGTATCCATATATTTCTTAGAGAGTTGAAATAAGAAATCCTAGAGGTGCAGTGGTTAAAACACTTGGCTGCCAACTGAAAGGCCTGCCGTTTGAGCCCACCAGCAGCTCTACTTGAGGAAGATGTGATAGTCTAATTCTGAAAATCCAACAATCTTAGAAACACCATGGCATTGGGTTGGTAATGGTAAAATGCTTTAGAGATAAAGAAGAGTATCCTACATGTGCATGGGATGAGCATGGTCAATGGACAAGGGATGTTGGGGATTTACCAGCTGGATACTGCAAGTAGAAACAAATCTTTTTAATGACCAGCTCACTACTGTCTCTTCAAAGCAGATCACATCCACAATATTCCCATTCACTAGTTCAGCACTTTAGTGGACTTGTACATAGGGAACAATTGGTTTGTATCTTCAAGGATGTCCCAATCCACTTGGGAAAGAGAAAAGCTTTACATTTAAAGAAGTAAGCACAAGTGAAAATTCTGATTTATGTTGCATTGGTTATATAATAGAAGCACAGCAGTGTGGAAACCAGAAAAGCTGTAGGGTCAAGGAAAGCCTCCATTGAGGGATGTGAAAGTGTAGAAGGGTGAGTTTGTTTCAGACCAAATGTCTGAGGAGTCCACTTAGTAAATCACAACAAAGCTAAAACAAGAAATATGTCTGGCATCTCAGAGGGCTAAGTGCAAGAAGCTAAACATCAGGGACCAACAAGGAAGAAGGACCTGGGATACATTCCAGACTTCCACTTGGCTTTCCGGGAGCACTGCCACCTGGAGTAAGAGTGGCCCCGACGTAGAGCAGCCATCCAAAGCCTGAAGCCCAGCTTTGGAGCAGCTTCATATTGGCTGATGACACTTTCTCCTAAATGCCTGTCAGAGAGCTGCTCCAGGGTCTCCAACCTCTCCAATAAATTGTGTGGGTCTTAATTATAAATGGTCAAATATGGGAGGAAACAAGATTACATTATGAAAACCTATGGATATACACATGGGAAATAGATACTCATAAGACATCCAGATTTCTGGCCCACCAAGCCCCGAGGACGATATTACTGCTCAGAGCAGCCACTGCAAAGAAGACCATTTGGTTGGCCCCACCATGAGACACGATGTCCTCACTGACCCATAGTGCTATGAGGTACAACACTGAAGGAACAGTGTGGGAATTGTGCCTGATCTAACCCCACCAAACCAGGGCGAACGCTAAGGGCATGCAACAGAGCAGCAAAGGGAGCAAAGCAATGAAATTCCGGAAGAATACCAAAAATAGACTTTGGGTCCAGGGCATGGCACCCCCACAGACTCAAACAGAAAACACTCCTAAAGGTCAACAAACAGGTTATAGGTTTTTCTTTCTTTTGTCCTTGGTTTTGTTGTTGTTTTGTTTTGCTCTGTCTTTTTTTGTGTGTGTGTTATTGTGTCTGCATGTCTATATAGATCAGG
>NW_022103908.1:6353016-6355327 GCF_000313985.2 Echinops telfairi | reverse complement strand
CATCAGTCAGTGTAAGACATGAAAAAATAGTAATAGTTTATAAATTATCAAGTGTTCATGAGTGAGGGAGGGTGCTGGAGGGAGGGGAAAATGAGGAGCTGATACCAAGGGCTCAAGTAGGAAAAAATGTTTTGAAAATGATGGCAAGAAATGTACAAATGTGCTTGACACAATGGATGAATGTATGGGTTGTGATAAGAGCTGTACGAGCCCCCAATAAAATGATTTTAAAAAAGAACACCCATATTTCCAGGTTAATAACCAAGGCTTGTAAAGAAATTATTTGAAAATAACTGGGTCACTGGGTACTTCCGTTTGCCATAGTTACCACAATTCTCTGGGGCATTGGTGTGAGGTTATCGCCAAGATCACCGATTTCCCTTACTTTCCTGTCTCTTTAGGCTATTTCAGTTTTCTCCCTTGCTTTAAAGGAGCCCTGGCAGCATGGTGGGTTACGTGTTGGGCTGTTATCAGCAAAGTCATCAGTTCAAAAGCACCAGCTGCTCTGAGGGAGAAAGATGAGCTTTTCTTCTACTGTAAAGGTTTCCAGGGTTGGAGAGCCCCAGGGTCCATTCCATAGGGCTGCTCTGAGTCCGAATTGGCTGGACGGCAGAGAGCTCAGCTTTGGCTTGTGGCCCTGGCTTTAGGGGGAGTGTGGAGTCGAGACCCAATGCCCTTCTGTAGACAATTGGACATTCCCTTGCAGAAGAAACTCTTGTGAGTTTCTATTTCCAGGTTTCTTCCGATCTTCTGTCCATATGCTTCTAACTTGTCCGTGATGGTTTCCCCCAAAACCCTGCTTGTCGATCTCTTCCCTTTACTCTGCATTCATTTACTAGCACTCTCCAATGACTTTCCCTCCAAACTATCATTCCCGTTCTTTCCAGTAAAAGACAAAGTATTCCCAGGGACCTTAGGGTACATAGTACAACTCAGTTGTTAATTAGAAATATCCTTGGGAATTTTCTGCTGAGATTGGATAACCCATCTAATACTGCACAAAAGTGGAGGTTGGGGACCCCAGACACTTTGGATTACATGTGTCTATTGATAGCACCTTTGTCTAATTGTGAATACAGAGCTGGAGAATCTGGGTAGACTAAGCCCCTTTTGTAGCCCACCCATCTCTACCTACACCGTTGAAACAAGACCCCATACCGGAGAACCTCTTTTTCTCTTTGTTTTGAAGTTAATAATTGGGATTGTCTGTATCTATACCTTGCCTCCTGCTTTTATGATGGAGACGATCATATAAGGACATGACCCATCACTGAAGAACAATTGCAATGCACGCATTTAAACACATACAAACACCCATGGAGGCCTGTGAGGGAGGGGGCAGTGAGAAAAATTATTTCACCCCTGAAGCTGGTTTTGACTGAGACCAGTTCTAAGCCCGACTTCTAGATGTGTGAGCCATCACACTGGTTTTCTTTTTAAGACAGGTTTAGGTTGGTTTTTTGGCGCTTGTACTGAGCTAGTGCTCACAAGTTCAAATCAGAACGTGGATGGAAATTGTGCACGTTAAAGAGCTGTGTACAGAAGGACCTTCTGTAACCAGAGGAACAGTGAAAAACTCATCAAGTCGGGAGCAGATGGAACATAACTCCAGGTAGAGTTGAATTCCAGGGTCTTTACAAAGATTTCAAAAAACAAAAACAAACAAAATCAAAGATATCACTAAATTAGTATATATAATGCTTCCAAAGAGTATACATATTATTTAAAGGTATACTTTTAAAATTCCTTATTAAAAATACATTTTTAAGAAAAAAATCATCTGGGAAAAAACAGAGCTCAAGAAATCTAGCATCAGTTTAGGATGCTTGAAAGTTATGTGTCAAAGAATTACTTTGTTTTTAAAAGAGTTGTGTTATCTTAAAAATTACTACATAATAGTAACATATTTGAAAATATTTTTGAAGCATTAAGGTCTTTACCTATTTTCACTCCTTTATGTGTTATTTAGCATGCGATATTTAAAAGAAATGAAACCGACTTCCACTGTCATATTGCACTACTCCCCATTATTTGGCTATAGAGGGATTTAACTGCAATATAAACCCACTTTTCACTTATTGACATGATCCTGTCCCAAATAATGGATCTATGCAAAATCTGGGTAATGCAAAACCTGGCATCATGGAAAATGGAGGATGAGTACATCATTATATGATTGCCAAATCAAATCTTTAAATAAAGCCAATCCACTGAGAATCAAGGCCCAGTCAAGTTGATGTACCTGTAACCATCATAGCCAATGTCACTCTGCGCTGCCCCTTCATCTTCATTACTGCTCTAAATCTCCATT
>NW_022103908.1:6349579-6351600 GCF_000313985.2 Echinops telfairi | reverse complement strand
GCTAAAGCCACATGTGGCTAATCACTATCATCTTGAGCAGGGCAACCCGTGGGGTCCAAAATCATATTAAGTGTATAGGCCCAGTCAGCGCGGAGAACTGCCTTTTGTGGACCTTCTGATTCTGGAAAATAAGGCTGACAGATAAGTAGCCCTGGCTTCTATGGAGGTACCACTCACTTCCGGTTTACTAGAGCTGTAGATGTAGGAATCTTCTTCATCAGTTACCGAAGAAACTCCATCAGCACAACTGTTTGTGGAAATAAAAGACATTTTTACCAACGATTCCTTGAATAAAGTCAAGTTTTTTGAGAATCCTTTTTTTGTCTTTCATTTGTTTCAGTTTGATTGGTCCTATAAGTAAGAACTTGTTTACTACCTCTCTAAAAGCCTAACTGGACAGGGACATTTCCTCAAATGGAGTTATACATCATTTAAGACCAAGCACAGAGATTTGAGGAATCTACAAAATCGCAAAGTCAAAGCATAATATCTCTGGAATTACAACCAGGGAGACCCTTCCATGACAAATGTGGTTCATCACCACTGAGACAATTTGCTGCATTAGTGAACATTTGACTTCATTTTTCTAAACAGACATAGAGGTTTAGGTAGCTGAAAACATTGACATAGGGAAGCTATTTGGGAATTTGTGGCAATTGAGTAATTATTTAATCAATCAACGAGAAAACCATCATTGATAATTTCTTTATCCATACATAGCCCAGGTGGTGTGGGGAAGTGGTGATCAAGTCACATCGTGCTGTTGCTATGCCCACGGGATCCTCTGCCAGCAGATTGCAACTGTTTTCTGTCAAAGAAAGAGCACTTCCTTTTTAAATGAATGTCTTGCCCCTCCCCTCCAGTTTTTAATAAGTAACTATAGAGAGTAGAAAGAAGTGGTGTAGCAATATAGAAAAGAATACCTAAAATATGTCTGAAAGGAAGAAGTCTCAGTAGAAAGAGTTTAAATTACAGATAATCAGACAGAGCCCACAAGGGTTTTTGGATTTGCCTCAGGCTTACATGAGTAAGATGTGTAATTTGTAACATTAGTAAGATAGCGAGAGCAGAATGAGACAAAAGAACAAAATTAATTATTTACTTTTTTCATTTCCTATGATCCTGGTTGTATTTGATTGTCTTCACATGTTTATAAAGAAATTCGAAAAATGATAAATGAGACAAATTTGAATTATTTCCCTTGAAATGCTCTCTACTCAGTTCTTCTAAAAGAGTAGCTCTTCTTGATTCAGAAAGATCCAAAGGATCATATTACACCAGAAGTTCTCCTAGGTCCAAAACAAATATGGAAAAAAAGAATGAATAAAGAACAAGAATATTTGATATGTTTAGTGCATTGCCAGGAATACTAAACATCTTAAAAGACCCTTGACTAACAGATATAGAACTGTCAGATGAAATATAATCCATATTCTTTTAAATGCATAACTGAGCCCAGTAAAAATATGGGAGATTCTCTTGGGTCACTAATCATGAGGAATTTGAAAAGCAGAGAGAGAGATTTAAATCTCCTCTACTATGGGCTTGAATGGGGTAGTATCACACATTTTGAAAATCAAGAGAGGCAAGATGGTCTATTTCGGCTTCTCCTTTTAAGAGGCTTTAAAAAGATCCCTGGATAACCTGTCACCACAGACTACACATTACCGTAGGCAGGTGATCTTCTGCTGCATTTGTATTTGATGCTCCTGTGATCTTAGTCAATAGTAATGGATATTTAAAAATGATGCTTGATCGGCAACATGTGTGAGATATCTAGTAGCAGCAATGGTCAAGTCTTTTTGGAAGACTCACCCCAAGTTTAGGTCCCACGTGCTTTCCATGCGTGAAATTGTCTCACATGCGTGTTTCAATGCCAACCTAAGAGGACAGAAGGAAAGCATCGTCCATCAGATTAGCCATTAGAGACAGCACAGAGTATACCTGTACCACCAAGAACTTGACATGATGAAGAGTACTGGTTATGAGTTATGAAATTAATATTAAAATACCGGAAAAAA
>NW_022103908.1:6338941-6347580 GCF_000313985.2 Echinops telfairi | reverse complement strand
AAAAACAAGACAGAGCAAAACCAAGCAACAATGTACAACAAAACAGCAACAATATCAATCCACTGACGAAGAACAAATTAAAATATACCAAGCAAGAAAAGCTTGTGTTTTCCAGTCTAGCCTGTTGGGGCACCAAGGAGCATTCTGGCTCTGACCCATAGCAACCCTACGTACAGCAGGAGACACAGCACATTCCTGTGCCCTCCTCCCAATTACTCATTTTCCAGTTTGGGAAAATATTATGGCTACGGTCAAGTTCACGTTAGTATTCAAAGTGCTCTTTAATGCTTCCAGTGTTCCTTCAGTCTTCCTGATACAGTCACTGTGGATTTCGATTGCCTTTCAATTCAGAGGCTCATCTTCCACTATTTTGGAAATAGTCTCCTGATATCCATAGGCTTTTCCTTAGGCAATTTGTGGAAATTGATTGCTGGACCTTTCTTGATAGCGTGCCTTTATGTGGAAGCTATATTCAAATGACGATGGATCACTGGAAGAATTTAAATATTGATGGCATAACTTCCGGCATCATAGCGATACACAAGTCATCATACTTGACACGTAGGTGGAGGTCTGAATTTTTAGGCAATGAATAAAGTAAACTGGAGAGGGGAAAAAAGATGAAATAAAAGTATGAGAAATCTAATATTTATCTTTTAATTGTTTTCTGTGATATAATCCTTTTACTTCATTCTGTAAGCTTCAGTAAAGCCTATTACATGCCATGTCCTTGAGGCTTGTTGTATGTTTGGTTTTGAATCTGAGAAATAAAAGAAACATCAGTTATTCTGGTTCCAGGTGGCCAAAGAAAAAGGATTAGTCACTGAGAGAAACTGAATGATTCACTAGAATTGTAGTAATAACTAAAAGAAATCATAAAAGTATTGCTAGGTTGAATTTTCCCGATAAATATAATGTGACATAGGCTCTTATAAATAAATATCAAATAGTAATGTAATATGACAAACAATCTACACGACATATAATATGGAAACCCTGGATGACATTCTTCACTGCTACCTAAAAGGTGGGAAGTTCAAAATCACCTAAAAATGACTTGGAAGATTTTGAAAATTTAATCATTAAAGACCTTATGGGGCACTATTCAGGACTCAACAGAAACTTACTTTGGGATATATCATACAAAGGGGATTATTGGCCTCCCCCCAACAGAAATAGCACTGGGCGGAGTGGAGCTTTTGTAGGATGCATTTTTCCCACTAGGTGAGTATCAAGCAACTCGCTCTGAGTTAGTGCACCCAGTGGCATCACTGGTGACGTTTCTTTCTGGTCACAGTGAATTTTTTCGTAAAAGCAGTTTTGCTCGAACTTCATTTTTTGTGATGGCTGATTTAAGAGAAGAGTGTGCTGTTATGAAATTTTGTTTTCTGCTCAGGTAAAATGATGCAGAAACTATTTTGATGTTGAATACAGCTTACAAGGACAGCACTATGGGAAAATCGCAAGTGTATGAGTGGTTTTCTCATTTCACAAAAGGTGAAATGCTAATTGATGACAAACCTCATTGTGGACATCCATCAACTTCCCAAGTGGATGAAATTGTCCACTCATCGTGCATTTGGAGTTTGTTCTACCAGGTCAGACTGTTCATTAAGCTTTCTACTTAGAGGTTCTGAAAAGATTGCATAAAAGTGTGTGACAAAAAAGGTCTGATTTGTGGCAGCAGGTGGACTGGTTTAGTCACCATGAAAATTCACGTGCTCATGTAGCCATCTCAGTGAGCCAGTTTTTGGCCTCTCTTGCCCCACACACCTTACTCACCTGAACTCACTCTGTGTGACTTATTTTTTCTCCACAAATGAAGAGGGACATGAAAGGACAGCGTTTTGAGGACATAGAAGAGGTGAAGAAGAAAAAGAATGAGGTGTTGTCAGTCATCCAAACAGTTTGAAAAATGTTTCCAAAAACAGAATCACAGATTTGTAAAATCTATTAAGTGTAATAGGGAGTTCTTTGAAGATGATAACGTTGTTTTGTAAAAAAAAACTTTAAAAATCTGTTTTTCTTTCAGTACCCCCTTGTACTTAACATATAATATTTATTTAATCTTAACTTGATTGTGGTGAGTATTAGAAATAAAGAGGAGGGAGCTGGATGAGCTGTTGATTCCTAGGGGACTGACATGGCTAATAGACTAACTCATTGTATGGAGTTTGAAAACCTCCCTAGAGACAGTAACAGGGAATGAATCTCAATCACGTTTGAACTCTGGCAGCCTGCTGGAATAGTCTCTGAAGGAGAATAATAAAAAATGACAGAGGATTAATTTTGAGGTGGGGGCAGGGATGAATCACCTAAACCAAGCCAATGAAAAGAGAAAAGAGGCATTATTGCTAGTCTAAAACACACAACTACTTAGGGGTGCAGTTGAGTGAGCTTCCAGCTCCTAAATTCAGTTCTAGTATTTCTGATGTATAACTTAGCTCTTTGACTTATGATTGATTGTGCGTCTATTATTCCCAACTATACAGCAAGTAAAGCCGAGGCTCCTGTTTACTTCATGTATTTCCAAAGTTCCAGACAGAAAGTAGATCTTCATATTTAATAAAGGATCCATTAAAAAATTAAACACTAGACAGTGGTTGGGATGGGGGTGTTCATGTGGATCACTGTTTAATTCTCCTGCCTTTGAGATTGATTGGGTCTGACAGTGTGATAATTCATCCATGGTTCTGAATCTGGGAGGAAAATAAATTGCTGTAAGAATACTGGTCTCTCTATGTTCATATGAAAACTGACATCTTGAAGTATGTAAAGAGATAAGTATTTTGATTAAATACAATAGAAACATGAAAGAAATAAGAGCTATGTACCAGAATAATTATGATAGTGGTCATTTCTGAATTGCATTGATTTGTCAAAAGGATTTTCGTATGCACAACTTTCCCTCAGGGCAAATCAGGGATTTTAAAAGACATCTTTTTTTCTTTTAGTGATGCACTGTACATATGAATTTTTAAAATGTCTAGGCAAATAAAATTATTACTGATTCAATTTAAGGCATAAAGACGTATAGAAGGCTATTATGTAAAATATTTAGAAGTAGAAAAAGGTTTTATAATCTATTTTTTGACATCTTTCAATGTATGGTTCAAAACCATAGAGTTAGCTAAATAAGTACTTACTTTTATGGTATCTTTTGCATAATTTAAGATTCTGTATTTTCCTGTGGTGGCTTAGTTCAAATTTTACCTGTGTTTCCTTGGATACCATATTATTAATAAAACCCTTATACTAAGCTGAAATGTGTTGAACTTTCGTGTGGTCATTTTGATGAAGGTGTTTAAATGCCTTTTCTTCATTTGTTTTGTTCTCGGAAATAAAACACCATGTCTTAGAGACTATTTGCAAAGGAAGCCTAGGTCTTCTGGCCTTTAGAAATTGTAATCATTACCTGGAATCTATAATCAGCGGAGTTAAATCACAGTCATTTGATTCCTGTGGTATAGATAGACCTTGACTACACTCTGCTCTTTTGATACATTCACGATTTGATTTCGTTTTCTGATGCATGTTTTCCTTCTTTGAGAAATTTCAAGATATTTTAACATAATTTTAAGTTTCCAGATTGAATTCTGTTCATGTTTTTCTGAAAGTTGTAAGAAACCACACAGCCTAATTATAAGGCACTTAGCAATTTTCTCATCTGAAATTTCAGTAGCTGTCATAAAATTAACAAAGTCTCATTTTAAATACAAAGAAAGGGATTCATTACCTGTCATTCTTGAATCGCTCATCTTTCACCATAAAATCTCTCCTGTTCCAGGACAAACCATTACCAAAGTTGTTTGGCAGATAGCTTGTAACAAGATAAAGTAAGAAGAAGAAGAAAAATACGTTACAATTTTTTTTGGTAGGGAAATTTAATTCTCTACTTAACTACTTAATACTTATAGGGAGTAGGGATGATTTTGAAAATGATTATATATAAAATAATTTATATAAAGTTGTAAGATATATATATCTTCCCATACCCAAAAGTTTCCAATGTTTGCTTCTTAGCTACTTAGTGAAAAAAGCGATACATAAGTAACCCTTCATGTAAGTCTAACAAAGACAGTAACTATCAGTAAAGTAACTTGTTAGATCATTAAATATTTGAGGCCTTTCTTTGTAATATTTAATAAAAAGAATCTTTGAGTTACTTGAGAAGAATATAAAAATGCATACTCCTCAAGGATTTCTATGAAGACTTTCAAATGTAAGGTCCTTAGTTCCTTATGATACAGTGTGTTAGCAGGCAGTCGCATTGATGCAACTCAGCCTGTGTCAAATGACTCAACCAAAATGTGCTCGATTATCAGCCACATGTTACCAAGCTCTCCGGGTGCCTGCCATCCACATTAAAGCACGAGGAGGATTGCTTTGTTTTGTCATCTTAAATAAGGACCATCTCTGAAAGAGAATTTTTTTTAACAAGAGGCCATTCTCTTATGAATTACATCTAAATACCAGTTTTCATTATTTATGCACACAAGTTTTACATCAGAACAATAACTGTTAAAGATTCTTGGAAAATAAAATTAAAAACACTTATGGGTAAATGCTTTGGGGTCTTTGATCACTGACAAATGGTCCTATTTCCTTGATCTTTGGAATAAATTTGGATGGCCTCATTTAAATATATTGTTCAAGCCCTAGGTTTTGTTGAGTCTCCGGTGTGTGTGTGTGTGTATGTGTTGCATTGTAATTTGTTTTAGCAGGTAATCAACTTGATTATGTTCAGATTACATCTTCAGTGGACAGTAGTTCTAATATAATTTTAAGCTTCAAAGCCTTTGTTATGAAGTTTGGCTTTGTCCTGAACATGCTCCTTCCAGGACTGCTTGGTGATGAAGTCCGAGGCTGCTAACCTAGAGCTTGATGGTTCCAACCCACAAGTCACACAGAAGAGGAAAAGACCCAGCTCTCTGTTTCCTTAAAGATTTTCCATCTAGAAAACCCTACAAGGAAATTCTACTCTATTCTGTAGCATTCTTATACTTTGGAGTCAACTGTGTGGCACACACGACATTGGTTTCTATTATATTTCAATTCTCGAAGACTTTGTGATAATAGCTTACTACCTTTCATTGCTGAGCATAGGAATGCCCTCAGGGCTTCTCAGGGTCATGGGGATAAGTAGAGTCAGGGTTTCTACACAGGATTTTCTTTACTCGCTTCAAATCCCAGGGACACATTTTCCTGGTGATTCAAAATCTGTGATTTCCCTCAGAATTTCAGTTTCTGAGACGTCATGTTTTTCTGTGTGACTGCGATGACAGTCAGGGAAAATACCTAATGAAGAGAGAAAAATAAGGAATTCCCCTTCGCTCTTGGGAACATAGGCCATGTTCTTGGTTTCTCAAATCCCAGCGAGGGTTTCTTCAAGTTTTAGACATCCTTGTTGCAACCGCACCTGTGTAATTCCATGATGGGGGCTGTCTTCAAGAAGGGCTGGCTGAGGATAGGAGGGATAATAATAAGGGAGAAAAAAGGAATAAAGATAGACAAAATTACCTTGGCGGGGGTGAGGGTGGGGTGGTGACCCCTACACTCATTGATTCACAGGGAGCCTCTTTTCCCAAAGAGTTATTTCTTGCAGAATGTTTGTAGTCTGCACCTGCTGTGAAGTTTTGTAGCTCACGTTGCCTCCAGGAGATGAAGGAGAGGGAGAGAGGGAACAAAGGAAAACCGGCAAACCCCCCTGTGTAGCAGCTGTTCTTCAAGTTTGGACTTCCTTTCCAAGTCTCGCCGTCCTCACTTTCTAAGGGACATCTGCTATACTCCCTCCAAGGGAGATTTGTTTGTTCTTCTAGCAGTCTGTGGTATCTTCAATATTCACCAATACCCTAGTTCACATGTGTCATTTCTTTAAAGCGAAGCTTTAATGGGCTTATTCCATGCTAACACAAGAAAGCAGTAGAAAACTTAAATTTCTGACTATTTAAAAAAATATTCGGATGTATAATGGTATATATATATATACATATATTCCTATTTCAGTTAGTTTTGGTAGATCGCTATTTCCAGAAATTTGTACATATAGATGCATGTCATTTTTTTCAATTTATTAATTTTCAAATTTATTACAATTCTCATTTACTTAAAAATATCTCTATTTTCTCTCATAATATCCTTCATATTAATTATTTTGTTTGCACTCTTTATTCCTTGAATCATCTTGCAAGAAGTTTATCTTTTTTTTTTTAAGTTTTCACAAAGTATTCTTTACTGATATAATCTTTCCAAATATTTGTATGGAAATACCTAACACTTAGTTTTTGTAGGATATTTTCCTGAGCGCAGCCCGGTTGAAGATTGTAACCAGTGTGAGCAGTTTGAAATTGAGCAAACATGTGATCAAGACCCACTGATGATTATGAGTGATTGTAATGCAAACGTTGGAAACAACGAAAAGGGACCCTTATTTGGAAATTATTGCCCTGGTGATAGGAGCAGTGAGGGATATTGGGGAATACTCTGATATAATTTTGTAAGACCAATGATGTATTTAAGTAGCCCTGGTGCTGCTGTCAAGTAGCATTGGGCTGTTAACCACAAGAATGTCAGTTCAAACCCACCAGCTACATTGTGGTAGAAAGTTGGGGTTAAGTCCTCCCAGAGAGATTTATGGCCTCAGAAAGCCAAAGGGATCGCTATATGTCAGGATCTACTCTATGGAATTGTGTTTGGTTTGCTTCTTTTGTTAATGATTTCTTCACTGCAATTTTTTCAATAACATAAAGGGCAACTTTCCAGGTAGACCGTGCTAGATGAATGCACATAAATGAAATCAATGGCATCTGAAGAAAGAGACAACAGAGAAGGTCCCTATCAACAATCAATACAAGGCTGGATCAGATTATGGAACAGACAATCTATTGCTCCTATACAAGTTCCTGTTGAAGGTGAAGAGAATTAAAAGAAGTCTATGAGGGACAAAGTAGAGTATATCTGGCATGACCTTAGAGAGACTGTCTGAGAAATAGATTTGATGTATTGCATTGGATGCTGGTGACTGAAGATTTGATGAGTTGTGGGAAGACATCAAAATCATCATGCATGGAGAAAGCAAAAGGTCATGAAAAGGAGAACAGAGTAATAAAAGACCAATGTAGATGTCAGAGGAAACTTGTCCTTGAATGTAGAGTAGCTAGAGTGATGGAAGAAATGAAAAATCTGAACAGAGGATTTCAAAGTGTGGCTCAATAAGACAATTACAATGAAATGTACAATTAAATGCAGTTAGAAAACGAAAGTGGAAGAACATGCTCAGCATTTTTCAAAGGAAGACATTTAGGTCTCAGTTTGCATTACCACTATTTTTCTATGAGCAAAACAGTGAACCAGGCAGGAAGCACCCCCAAAGGAAAGAAAGAAAGAAAGAAAATGGAATGAACACCCAGAGTCACTGTACTGAGAAGAACTGGTTTACATTCAACTATTTCTGGAGAGAGCGTGTGATCAACAACCAAAGGTGCTGAAAAGTGAAGTTTAACTCCACTGAAGGCATTGGCAAACTATAAGACTCTAGGAGTTAACAGATACCAAAGGAGACATTTCGTTTTTTGTTTTTATATATTTATTTTTAAATCATTTTATTGGGGGCTTGTCCAACTCTTATCACAATCCATGCATACATCCATTGTGTCAAGCACATTTGTACATTTGTTGTATCATCATCTTCAAAACATGTTCTACTTGAGCCCTTAGTATCAGCTCCTCATTTCTCCCCCTCTCCCCCACCCTCCTTCAATCCCAAACCCTTGATAATTTATAAATTATTATTGTTTTGTCATTTCTTACACTGTCCGATGTCTCACTTCACCCACTATTCTGTTGTCTATTCCCCAGCGAGGGGGTTATATGTAAATCATTGTGATTGGTTCCCTTTTTCTCCACCACCTTCCCCTTCCCCTCGTGGCATCACTACTCTCATTATTGGTCCTGAGGGGTTTATCTGTTCTGGATTCCCTGTGTTTCCAGTTCCTATCTGTACCAGCGTATATCCTCTGGTCTAGCCAGATTTATAAGGTAGAATTGGGATCGTGATAGTGAGTGAGAGGAAACATTAAAGAACTAGAGGAAAGTTGTATGTTTCATTGGTGCTATGCTGCACCCTGACTGGCTCATCTCCTCTCAGCGATCCTTCTTTAAGTGGATGTCCAGTTGCCTACAGATGGGCTTTGGGTCTCCACTTCACACTCCCCCTCATTCACAATGATAAGATTTTTTTGTTCTTTGATGCCCAATACCTGATCCTATCAATACCTTGTGATCACACAGGCCAGTGTGCTTCTTCCATGTGGGCTTTGTTGCTACTCAACTAGATGGTCACTTGTTTATCTTCAAGCCTTTAAGACCCCAGATGCTATATCTTTTAATAGCCGGGCACCATCAGCTTTCTTCAGCACATTTGCTTATGTACCCGCTTTGTCTTCATTGATTGTGTCGGGAAGGTGAGCATTGTGGAATGCTAGTTTAATAGAACAAAGTATTCTTGTATTGAGGGAGTACTTGAGTAGAGGCCCAATGTCCATCTGGTACCTTAATACTAAACCTATAAATATATGCACATAGGTTTATTTCCCCATAATCATTTATAAATATATTTACATATGTGCATGCCTTTATTT
>NW_022103908.1:6328829-6338039 GCF_000313985.2 Echinops telfairi | reverse complement strand
TGAGTCAGTTCTACTCTGTCCTTTATGGTTGTTGTGAGTTACAATGGACTCTCATGGCAGTGAGTTTGAGTTTGAGAACCAAGATATTGGTGATTGAAGTTACCATGAACTCTGGCGAATGAGGAGGCTTTGTCTTTTGTCTTACCTACTTTGGACCTATTGACAGGAGAGACCAGTCTGTGGAACAGGAAATTGAGCTTGGTAAAGTGGAGGTATAGTGAAAAAGAGGAAGGCACATGTCAAGATGGGTTGACTCAATGGCTGCAGCAATGGGCTCAAACATAAGAATAATTGTAAGGATGGAACAGGACTGAGTGGTGTTGAATTCCATTGTCTGTGCACTAGTGCTGTGAGTTGGAAGCAACTTCATGGCCCCTAAGAACAGTAACAATGCAGACTACATGTGTGCATGTGTGTGTGCATGTGAGTGTGTGCGTGGGAATCTGTCTAAATGTGCCTAGGCAAAGTACTAGAAGACTATAGAAGCTACTTTGGGAAACTCAGTAACTTGGTGTGGATAAAAGGAAAACAGCTTTTGTCTTTTTATATTTGGGAGTTTTTCTTCCTTAATTGTATTCTCCAACCATGCAATTTTCCATTACATTTGTAATTTTAAATTTACAATGAGACCTCACTCACATATGAAACAAAACAAAATTAGTCCAAGAAGGAAAGAGGATTCATAATTCAAAAATTCGATGGCATGAGCATTTCTAGGTCAGTTATTTTACTATTCAGACACTGTTAGAAATAGGGGCGCATACCAAATACCCTCCGTGGTTGTCATGGTGACTTTATCTAGTTTATTTCATATTTTCTGTTAAAGTAATTGCTGATGATGCAGGAGACTTGCCTCTAGCTTGTTTGGATTTTGTTTGGAAGTGATTGACAGACAAATTCATGGGGAGACAAACACAGGTAAAAATAGGATTTGACTGTATTTGTTTTTCTGTCCTTTTTATTTCCTTATGTTTAGCCATTGTTGAAGGATAGGCTTGGTCTACAAGTGACAGAGAGACATAAACTTCCCCCAAACCTAATGTAGCACATTATCTTAAAGGATATGTAGGAACTATGCTGCTCCGGGACTCAGTTGACCTAGTTTCTAATCTCAGTTCTTAGAAAGTATCTAACTTATCTAGAACTCCACAGTTCACTAAATGCTTTTCAATAAACCATTCTCTTTGCTACTCATGATTCTCTGTGAGATGCACGGTCCCTTCCTCCTCATTTAAAAGATAAGGAATCTCATTCTAGAAAGGCTAAATTACTTGGCCAAGGTGAAAACTGCGTACAATTGGAGTTCCAAGAGAAATGACACCAACCTTAAACTCCGAGCTCAACACTTGTTTGAAGAAACCTATGTCTAGCAACTCATGCTGCTTTCAAATAGCACTTGGGACAAGATAATAGTAGGGACCTAAAAAAGTTTGTGGAAAAATAAACGGAAAATTGGTGAATTTTCTCATGAGCTTTTGAAAGCTCCCCTCAAGCAACAGGAGGAAATGCTTTGGGTATTTTGACACCCCTGTCAGTACATTGTTTGTCTTTATGGTACATTGTTAGTCGAGGTAGAGTTGGGTCTGACTCATAGTGACCCTGTGTAAGACAGAATGACACACTGCTGATGGCTGCACTGTCCTCGCAATTGTTCCCACGTCTGAGCCCATCGTTGCAGCCACTAAGGCAATCCATGTCCAGGAATGTCTCATCTTTTCGCTGACTCTACCTAATCAAGCATGAAGTCCTTCTCTAGGGACTGGAGATATATTAGAATCGGTTTAGTGTATATAAACCTACACAATAAATATTCATTCTAGCTACCCAATAAATACACGTGATTATAAGTAGATTAAAATAACAGATATAGAACATAGTAGAATTACTAACAAATATTTCACCTTGAACAAAGTATAATCCAACACTAAAAGTGTAGGTCCTGACTTAAAAAAAAATTCTTGAAGATAGCTATTAATGGGGAATAGAAGACTGCTTTTATAAGCTAAGAATGTTCAACACCACAGGCAATTATTGTATCTAAAGTCAAACACTAGGAACACTCTCATTAAACTTCTGAAGAAGAAGATTTTTCCCTGTAGGTAGGTACCTCTCACTCTCCTGAAAGGTAGGGAGAAGGTGCCCAACTCCATTCGGGACTCCTATGGGCCATTTTAATCACTTGCAGGAGTTGTTGTTTTTGTTTTTGTTTTTTACAGATACCAACCCATGCTTGAGCTCAGCTGCAGGAATGTTGATTGCATTTCTCACTAAAGAACTGGCATTGGTCATAAAAGCAAGCCAGGAAGATCTCATGTGAAGCCAGGGAGTACACTAAGGAAGGAAATGGAAACATAAAGTATGTAACAGGAAAACCAAACAAAAACAGTAGTTTTTGTCAATTACACGGATAGATATTTAGAATATTAAAATAAACCAATGAAAAGGCTATAAAAATTGAGACTAGAGTTCATGGAGTCCAATAGATAGAAGAAAAAAGTTAAAGGTTTCTATATGCCAATAATGAATGGAAGAAACATAATGTAGCCAAATATTCCATTTCAAGTTAGACTATGAGCAATAATACGATGGCCAAAATGAACATGAAATACAAAGGATATATATGAACATCAGTACAAAATATTTTTCAGTGATAAAACATTTGAAAAATTGCCATTTTTAAAGTGTTTATTTTTTGGAAATATTGCTATTCCTTAATGGCATGCTCAGTATTATGAGGAAATCTATTTGGTTCTAATTTGATTCATAGTGTCCCTATGTAAGACACAATTTAATTTAAAATTTAATTTAAAAGTTTAGTGAAATTTCAATAGTTGCTTCAGTGGAATTTCAGGGTTCAATTTGAAAAACTGGAAGAAAATTTTAAATAAGAGAAGAAATGTGCACTACAGTGGCACATTATTTTAATATGGTGAAAAAGAAGAAAAAAATCTGACATATTTTTCTCGACTTTAAATTATGCAGTATGCCCTTGTTCCTCCTGTACAGACTCCACATGGGCAGAATTAGGTGCTTAGAAATTTTCATTCTTTGCAAAATAATCCATCGTTGGCTATGTTTTACACACTCAAATGCCTTGGCGTGGTCAATAAATCACAAGTAACCAGCTTTCTAGTGTCCTCTGCTTTCTACAAAGATCCCCCTCATGTCAGTAATGATATTCCTCAGGCCACATTCTTTTCTGAATCCTGCTTCCCTGATGACCAGATGCAACCATTTAAAAATTATTTTCAGCAACATTTTGCTTGCTGGTGATATTTATGATATCGTTTGCTAATTTCTGGATTCTGTTGGGTCACTTTTCTTGTGCACAAATATGAATCTCTTCCAGTTTATTGGCGAGGTAGCTCTCGTCCAAATTTCCTGGCTCAGACTAGTGAGAGCTGTCAGTGCTGACTCAGTGTGAGGAAGCCGTCCAGTGGGTTCTGTCAGCTCCAGGAGCCAGGTTTCTGCTAAGGCCTTCAGTGCAGCTCAAAGTTCTTCCTTTACTACAATTGGTTCTTGATCATGTTCTACATCTTGAAATGGTTGAATGTTGACCACGTCGCTCTGGTATAGTGAGTCTGTGCATTCATTCAATCTTCTTTTGATTGCTCCAGTCTTCAATATTTCTCCCATATTATCCTACAAGATTGAAACAGGAGGCTTACATGTTTCATTTCCTTCAGTTTGAGATATGGTTCCCTTTTGGTTTTCTACCTCCAGAATTTTGCACACTGTATTATAATATTCAACTTTTTCTTATGGAACTGCCTTTTGGAAATTTCTGCGCAACACATTTATGATTTCTTCCACTCGTTTCAGCTCCTTTAATTTCTAGGGCAAGTTTCAGAATCTTTTTTGACAGCCACTTTCCTCTTTTCTTTCTTTCCTCTTTTAAATGACTGTTTGCATTCTGCAGGTATGGTGTTCTTCATGCCATTCCACAATTAGTCTGGCATTCAGTGCTCAAATTCAAATTCAGGTGGAATATGCCCAAGGTCATATTTTCACTTTTCATGGACTTGCTTTAATATTATTTAGTTTTAATTTGGACTCGCATATTATCAATTGATGATGATCTTTTCCACACATGACCTCTAGCCTTATTCTGAATGATTATATTAGGATTCTCCATTGCTTCTTTCTACAGATTTAATAAATTAAATTCCTGTACATTCCATCTAGTAAGATCTGTGTGTATAGTCACCATTTATGATTTTGATAAAAATATATTTAGAATTAAGAAGTCTTTGATAGCAAATTCTACCATACAATCTCCAGCTTCGTTTTCTAACACAAGGCTATAACTTCCAACTACTGATGATTCCTCTTGTTTCCATAACATATCTATAACTTAACTAGCTATTCTCAATACATCTTGATTGCACGTTTGGTCAATGTCAGTTTGAAGAAGTTGGTAGGAATCTTTTATTTATTCATCATTGGCTTTAGTATGAAAACAGTCATATTAACTGGTCATCCTTGTAAGCATATAGATATTATCCTATCTTAATTGCACTTCAAGATGTATCTTATATCTTGCACGTAATTGCACTTCAAAATATATCTTAAAACATCCTTTCTGACAATGGAGGTGAAGGCATTCCTTTTTAATTAGTCATTCCCTGCTTAGTAAATCATGCAATTATCCAATTCAAGATGACCACTACCAATCTACTTCACCTCAATAATGTCTAGGACATCAATCTTTATGCATTTCATTTCATTTTTAATGACTTCCAGTCTTCTTAGGTTCATCTTTCGCATATTATTTGTTTCCAGTACTAATGGATGGTTGCAGCGTCTTCTTCTCATTTGAGTCATGCTGATTATCAAATAAAAGTCTTGAAACATGCCTTCATCCACATCCTTCAGGTTGACTCTACTTTGAGGAGGCAGCTCTGCCCCAACAGTATTCTGCGTGCCTCCCAAACAAAAGGGCTGATATTCTTCTCACATAGCACATTCACACATCCCCCCCTGCAATTCACAAGGTTTCTGTGGCAATCCCTCACAATTAGACCACCTCTTCCTTCTTCCTCGTTTGTCTTAGTCTGGAAGCTCTGCTTAAACCTGTCCACCATGAACGTCCCTCCTGGTATTTGAACTAGACTGATAGCAAGCCCCGACCATCTGACACACAGACAGATGAGTATTACAGAATACATTTCTAGTTGTGAAAGCCACTTTTCGGTAATGGCAGCATTGGAGAAATAGGACTAGATGGGTAAGAGCTATTTTTATTTATTTTATGTGCTTTACAAATGATTCTTATTTATGTGCTTCTGTATCCTGAAAACTATAGGTGTTTAACAATGTTTGCTTTGTATGTCTGCATGAGGGATATGTGTATGGTGGGGAGAGAACCAGAAAGAAAAACACAGTGGAAATTTTCTTTGCCTTTTTTGGAGGAAGAATATGGCTTAATAGAATATAAAATCTTGGTTATTTTATATGAATATGCCTAAAAGTTCGGTAGTAGATATCAGTATAATTGATTTGACTCAACATTACCACATTGTATTCCTATTACAAACCAATGAAGTTATTTATTTATGACCTAATTTTACACACACTTAAATAGTGTCACAAATAACTCCCTTCTCTGCAAACTAAAAAAAAATGATCTCACGCTGTTACTATGGCGGAACACTCTGTAGCTACTGTGGATAAGCCATCCGGCTGCTAATTGTCATGTTGGCATTTCCAACCATCGGAGAAAGAAGAGGTATCTTCTCCCATAAAGATGTGTAGTCTCACAAACTCTGAATAGGGTTGTTATACATCATAATCAACTCGTGGCTTTGAGTTTGCCTTTTGGGGTTTTATTATTATAGTTATATGTTCAGCTGAGAGGGGTCTATGAATATATCATGATAGAATTATAATTGAATTTGTTGGGAAGAAAATTGAACCACTAGAGATGCACTTATATGCTCTTTTAAAAATATAGTTAGCACTTAGCACAGACATTTGAATACAAAGGATTTTATAATAGAATTTGATACATTCGGAACTTAACTGATAGGACCCCAAAGGACAAAACATCTTAGTGTTGGAATATGGAAACCAAATGAAAGGAAAACACAGAAAAAACACTAAATCATAGTGGTGATTAACTTCATATACTATGGGTAAGTATATAGAGCCCTGGTAGTATAATGGTTATACCCTGGGCTATTCACCAGAAGGTGAGCAGTTGAAAACCACCAGCCAGCTCTACAGGAGAAAGACCATGCTTTCTATCCCATAAAGAGTGAGTCTCGGAAACAAATAGGGGCAGTGTTACCTTGTCCAAGTGCAGTGCTATGAGTTAGAATTGACAACGGCAGTTAGTGATGGATAGCTATGAACAATTAGAAATAACACAGTAATTTGAGATATGGAGTTCTGTTAATGCCTCAGTCTTTTATGTTTGAACTTATTATTATCATTCATAGCCTAGAAACCAGAGAGACTGTGTGTAAAGCTTTAGATTCACATTTAATTATAATGCTTCATGAAATAACAAGGTAATAGGGCTGCCACTGAGAAATATGAAGCACTTAGAGAAAAATGAGAAAGTAAAATGGCCTAGGTGTGCCAAACACAATGTCTGTGCAGAAAATGCAAGGTGATCATTAGGGGAAACCATTCAACGTAGATATCAGATTAAGGGATTTAGCAATTGACATTCATCTATTACGTTTGAGAAAAATCACCAGAGTATTGCTTTAAAAAAATCACCAATCCCGTGGTCAGCTCAATTACAAAGACAAATAATCTTGTATAGCAAGAGAGAATAATTATAGTCATAAATTGCTACACTTGGTCTGGGATCAATTTGAGATTTATATAACTGAACTTGTTAGGAAGAAAGTTGGACCACTGAAGACTCACTTATCACTGATTTCAGGAGATTGCAACAGAAGAGATAGGTAATCTTAACAAACAACTGTTTAAAGAATTCAGATGATGTTGGATTGATATGGGCCGTAGGCATCAGAGGAGGTGGTGTACTAGTTACGCGTTGGGTTGACCATGCTGCCTGGGAGAAAGACAGGGCTTTCTACTCCGGTAGAGTTACCGTTGAGAAAAACCACAGGGGCACTTCTCGCCTATCCTTTAGGATCACGTGAGTCAGAATTGACTCGATGGCAGTGAATTTGCCTCAGGTTCTCAGTAGGCATAGACACGAAGAGGGAGGAAATCTCTTCTGCAAGAGTACGTAAAACATGATAAGATGCTCTAAACAAGAGACAGAGTGAAATTATTTCGGAAATGTGCACACAATAATACCCTGCTGCTACTGAGTAGTATTTATGGTTTGAATAGAAGGCTTCTGTTTCACACGCAGCAGATGCCAGCGATGAAGAAAGTCAATGGGATGCCAGCAGAGGCGAATGACGATCAGACTTTGGGAAGAACCATTGACCTACGTTGGAAGGTGATGCGTCCCACGTCCAGAGGTTGGTGATTGTTATTCCATCTTATTATGTAGTAATATTTTATTGGAATAGCAGTCTATGTTAGAATTCATTAAATGTCCTTCTTGTCGCCTGGCTGTGTATGAATATTCAAAGAAATGTAAAATATATCCTTCCAATGTGTGCGATAGCATGATTTAGAAATCCTGCAAGTATATTACTTTCTTTCTGCATCATATTATTTTTACTGAGGTCTTTGTTGAGAGGCATATTGCATAGCTCTCCATATAGAAATTGGTTCAAATCATGTTGGCTTAATAATATGCAGAAATCTTACAGTACCCATAAGAATGTTATGAATGTTTACTTGCAAACACATCCTATTTTATTGCTATTGCTGTTGTTGCTGCTGTGGGTAGATACCCTAGGGTCCGTTCCAACTCATAGCAACCCTGGTTTGTGACTGGTAGGTGCCAAGATCCGGCTGCTATTTGTAAGGTTTTCAGTGGGTAATTGCTCAGAGCGGACCTCCTGCTTCTTCTTCACAGTCTGTTCTGAGCATGAAAGCTCAGCTGAAATCCGTTCATTGTGGTATCAGGATGGGAGGGAGGCTTCTTAACAACCGGTGATAGACCTTGCTTGTTGAGGAGGACTTGAAGCAATACCAGATGAAAACCAGATTCCTGCATTCAGTGTGGATTAATAACTCACTGTACTGGCAACAGCGTCCTCACAACTGGACCAATAGAAAACGTTCTGCTAAACAGATGGAGGTTGTTAAAGATTTCATATCAGTTGGATCCACAATCACCACAATCACCACTCATGGAGGCAAAAGTGAAGAAATCAAATGGCATATTCCATTGGGAAAATCTGCTACACGGACGTACGTAAAATGTTAAAGAACAAAGACATCATTTTCAAGACTAAAGTGTGCATGACCCAAACTGGAGTACTTTCCATCTCCTCATCCGTAGCCACGTGCACGCTGCACACTGAGCAGGCAGGCGGCAGGAGCACGGAGGGGCAGTGGTAGCGCTGGTGGTCTAGTGGATTCCGCATTGGGCTACACAGTCAGCAACCCGCCAGATGCACTTCGGAAGAAAGGTGAGGCTTTCGGTTCCTGTCAGGATTTAGTCTCAGAAACCAGAGGGAGGCAGATTGACAAGGTCACTAAGAGCCCTGGTGGCAGAAGTGGTTACGAGTTAGGCCGCTAACTGCAAGGTAAGCAGTTCGAAACCACCAGTCACTCTTTAGGAGAAAGATGGGTTTTCTACTCCAGTAAAGAGTGACAGTCTCAGAAACCCCAGAGAAGCAGCGATACCTTGCCCCGTAGAGTTGCTATGAGCTGGCATTGACTCGATGGCAGTGAATATCTTTCAGGGTCACTATACGTCAGAATACACTGGAAGGCGGTGGAATGTAGAAGATTCTTGAAAGTACCATGGGCTCTCAGGAGAATAGATGTATCTTGGAGGAAGTACAGCCAAGATGCTCCTGAAAAGCAAGATTAGCAAGACCTTGTCTTACCCATTTGGGGCATGTTCTTAAGAGGGACCAGTCCCTGGAAAAGGACATCATGCAGGGTAAACTAGGGAGTCAATAAAAAAAGAGAAAGAACTTTGAGTGGACATGTTGAAGTAGAGCTGCAACAATGAACTCAAACATCAGAACGAGTGTGAGGACGGTGCAGGACCACAGGACTGGGTAATGTTTCACTCCATAGTTCTTAGAATCACTATGGTTTGGAGCTAAGTACCTAACTGTGTGTGTGTGTGGGGGGGGGGGGGGGAGGTCAGATGTG
>NW_022103908.1:6308735-6328359 GCF_000313985.2 Echinops telfairi | reverse complement strand
ATTATTGTATTATCTCTCATGCTCTCTATGACTCTAATATAATACTTATATATCTCAACAGTACAATTGTGCTTACTGAACCCATGGGTAGTATTATTAGTAGTAGTAGTAGCAGCAGGTGGGGCTGGCCCCTCCCCCCATCACCATTTTAATTTAATACTACACCTAACAATAGATCAACAACACTATATATCACCATTTACTCACATATTTCCATGATCTCTGTGAGCTTATATTGTTTTTGGAATGGAGTACAATATTACTATATAACTAGAATTCTTCAACAACAGATAAATTCACTCTTAACAATCAATCTTTGATGATGAACAGTATTTATTCTCCTAAAAAATACCACAAACTCTTGGGCAGTTATGATTCCACAACAACACTTAGGATATTTTTAACTTAATTGGTTGGCCTTGGAAGACCCAGATTTCAGATGCAGAAGAATCATTTGGAAGAACGGTACTGGTGTTAGCTGCTGTCAGGTCAGTCCAACTCATCGTGAACCCATGTACCCCCGGACAAAACACTGCCTGGTTCTCTGCCCTCCTTTCCAACTGTTGTGAGGGGTCAGCCCCTGGTGGCAGCCACTATGTCAATCCATCTCGTTGAGGGCTTCTTGCTATTCTTTGCCCATTTTCTGTTTTACCAAACATGGCATCCTTTTCCAGGGACCAATCTCTCCTGAAAGCATGTTCAAACTGTGAGACTCCTCATCACCCCCCTGTCTAAGGAGCATTATGATTATACTTCTTCCTAACCAAATTTGTTCTTTGGGCATCCAAAGTTCTTCAATATTCATAGCCAGCACCCAAATTCAAATCCAGCAGTTCTTCAGTCATCCCTGTTCATTTTCCAACTTTCACACACATCTGAGGCAATTGAAGAACATGAAGTTCTATGAGACTGAAAGAAGAAAATGCTGTTTTGTGGGCAATACTAGAAGTTTGACGATTGTGGCATGGTTGAATAAACATTGGATTGCTAACTGCAAGGTCAGTGGTTCGAAGCCACCAGCTGCACTGTAGAAGAACCTTGAGGCTATAGGTCCTGTAAAGCAGGGGGTGTGAGCCGCTTTTCTGACAAAGGCCATGTGGATATTTCTAACACCATGCCTGAGCTATACTAGTCAAAGGTCTAACTAACTTAACCTCTAATGTGATGGCTGGAACTGCTTCCCTTTGGTGAGGGATGCGATCGCATTAGCTGTTTGGATTGATGAATTTTCTCACCTTATATGGCCAGGGGCCAGACATTGCCCACACCTGTTGCAAAGAATTACAGCCCTTTTGTATAGTAGTCACCATGAGTTGGAATCAGCTCAATAGGAGTTGTGTGTGTGTCTTCGGTTTGTTTAGTTGTTTATTATTTTGCTACTTGCTGTTTTATTTTTTGTCTTCCCTGATGGTCTTCCCTACTATTTCCATAATTGGTCCTCCGGTCTCCTTAGTAAGTTTAATCTGTGTGATGTGTCAACCGTGCGACTATAGGGCTCTATTTACAGCTTTAGATTCTAGAATTATTGAAACTAATATTATAGACATAAACTAAGTGTGTGCTTTCTAAAATGAAATAAAGGCTGTAGCATAATGAGTAAAATGAAAGCGACAAAAACCTCAATCAAATAAGGCCAATGGCTTGGGAAAATCTTAACTTCAAAGTGGAGCTTCATTGTGGGAAGCACTTTGCATTTACTCAAACCTGCAGAAGCGCTAATAGAAATGTATATTTCAGCTTTAGTGAAGCTGCATATAGGTAAACATCAGCTAGGTTGTGATTACCATGCCGTGACAGTTAGAGAAAACAAATCCGTCCCGGGAACCACTCCAATCACTTGAATTGCAATTATACAGAAAGGGCAGTTGGTGTGAGGTGCCACCAAGTTGGTTCCAACACACAATGAGCTTGTGTGTAACAGAATTCCTTCTGCATGGCGCTGCACCATTGTTTTTCTGTGTGAAACCATTGTTGCAGCCACAGTGTTAATCCATCTTGTATAGGCCTTCCTCTTCTTGCCTGCATCTCTACTTTTCCAAGGATGATGTTCTTCTTTCAGGCTCGCCTCTCTGATGACATGTCCAAGTACCTGAGAGCAAGCCTTCTCATTGTGGTCTGTACTTCTTCCTAGAACTAGAGAGGTCTCTGTGTTCTTTTGGGAGCCCGTGGTACTTTCGATATTCTTCACCAACATCACCCTAATTCAAATACATCAATTCTTCTGTTCCTTATTCAACGCCCAACTTTCATATGCATAAGAGGCGATTGAAAATACTTGCTAGGATCTGATTGAAAAATCTGACTAAGATGATCCCAATTCTACCTTGCAAGTCTGGCAAGACCAGAGGATGTACTTACACTGGTACAGATTGGAATGGGAAACACAGGGAATCCAGGGCGGATGATCCCATCAGGACCAGTGGTGTGAGTGGCGATACTGGGAGAGTGGGTTGGAAAGGGGGAACCAATTACAAGGATCTACATGTGAACTCCTCTCTGGGGGAGGACAGCAGAAAAGTGGGTGAAGGGAGACGTCGGACATTAAGATATGACAAAATAATAGTTTATAAATTATCAAGGGCTCATGAGGGAGGGGGGAGCAGGGAGGGAGGGGGAAAATGAGGACCTGATGCCAGGGGCTTAAGCGGAGAGCAACTGTTTTGAGAATGATGAGGACAATGAATGTACAAATGTGCTTTACACAATTGATGTATGTATGGATTGTGATAAGAGTTGTATGAGTCCCTAATAAAACGATTAAAAAGAAAAATCTGGCTAAGATCAGATGTATCATATTCCTCAAAGTAACACTTTTGCTTTTCAACACTTTAAAGAAGCCTTGCGTAGGAGATTGAACCAAGCAAATGTGCGTAGGAGGTTGAACCAAGCAAATGCGTAGGTTAATATGAAAAGATCTCATCGAAACATTGGTGGTACAATGGTTGAAGCAGCTTGGCAGTTTCAACTGACCAGCAGCTTCATGAGACAAAGATGTGACAGATTCCATAAAGATTTCCCTCCTGGACATCCTACTTGGCAGTTCTACTCTAGTCTACAAGGTCACCGTGAGTTTGAATTGACCTGATGGAGTGAATTTTTCAAGGGGACAGGGGGTGTGAGTTTCCTGAAGCACACACAAAAAACAAAATGAATCTATATATTATATAATATGTATGAGTATATATTTTTTCTAATATAAGTTAGAAAAACATATTTATTTTTCTTTTGACTCATTTAAACATTAGTCTATTTGATGTGTAAGTGATTAGCAAGGAAATATGGAGACACCAAAAATACATATATTTAATCTCTGCATCAAGAATAGGGTACTCTCTGCCCGTCATTTGGACCACCTGTATTCTAAAGAGCAAAGAAAGCATAGAGTATTGCATTAAAAAAAATCATCAGCACTGCGATCTTCAATTATAAGGAGAAATAATCTAGAAATAATGACTATAACAAGAAATTTCCCTCTTTGGTCTGGGATCAGTTTGAGACTCACATAGCTGAACTCGTTAAGAAGGAAGTTGGCCCATTAGAAACTCATTTAGCTCAGATTTCAGGAGACTATGGCTGATGCTTTTCCATACACATTTTTCCTCCTATTCATTCCCAAAGACAAATGCTTTTAAAGAATGTAGCTTCTTCAAAATTTCTCATAACAAGCGGTTGGGTTCTGTTGATGCAGCATCACCAACCATTGTGAAGAAATTCTGGAGTGATAACCCTTAGCTACTATAAATCAAATAATAAACTTTGCTGATGCCTTCCGGTGTCCACAGCAATTGAAGATCGTGTCTCTATTGCCACAAGCTCAAACCTTTGCAAATGGCATAGATATGATGAACAGCAAGCAGCTGACTTTAATGGCAATATGCTACATGTCAACAGCATTTGGAAAATGCAGTTCATCAAAGATAATGTCTGCAAAGTCGTCTTGAAAATGACAGAAACACTCAATCAAATTTTTGAGGCTGAAAGTATGTGAACTATTAATGGGTTTTATCTTTGCCATTCTTCCTCCTAGAAATGTTTCTAGATAATGGTTTGACGTGAGAGCTGGGAAGGAGATTTGGAGAACAGGGATATTTACACTCATTATTTGATTTAAAGAAATCTGTGTGGGTATGTGTGTCTGTGTAGTATACATGTGCATACAGTGTATGGACATACATATACATACCCCAGTAGACTGGTAACATAGTTAGACTTAAGAGAATCAGGTAAAACTCTTTTATTATTTGAATACATAATCATGTCATGTTGGGTAGGAAGTGGTTTAGAGTGCCTTCTGCAATATCTTTGAGAATTGTAGTGACCTCTCCCATTGAAAGTCCCATTTGAAAGAGAGTGGATGAAAAAGATGGATCAATCCATTTCATTACTAGACTGTTCTAAAAAATAGAAAGTTCACATCTTCTTCCATTTCTAGTCTTGATTTTGGTCTAAGGAGCAACAAAATGTTTGACATCAATTAATATACTGTTATTCCTCGCTTATTAACTGTAATTCCATCTGACATTTCTCATTTACCACAATGGTAAAATACCTATTATCAGACTATTTTTCATATTAATGAAGCATGCCTGGCGGTTACCAAAGATGAAGTTTGAAGCAACAGTAATGCTGACTGTGATGGTTAAGGTTATGTGTTGTGTTAGTCTGGGTTGACTAGAGAAAAATTCATAGACACTCATATGTGTATAAGAAAAAGCTTTATATGAAAGAGCAATTATATATTGAGAAACATCCTAGCCCAGTCCAGATCACATCCATAAGTTCGATATTAGCCCATATGTCTGATACTAGTCCATAAGTTCCTCCTGCAGCCATGCAATAATGCAGAATGCAGGAAGATTACAGGCCAGTGGGTGGAAAGTCTTGTAGATCCAATGGCAGTGGAAGCATCTCAGCACTGGCGTGGGTCTTCATGTGGCTCCTCCAGCTCCAGGGCTCTGGTTCCATCAGTGTGTCTCCATGTGGCTTGTCAAGAGGAATGTGAAGCAGAGAGTGTGTATCCCGCCTCCCGGGAGAAAGACAGGAGTTCCCAGAATCCTTAGGAGAAGGCCATGCCCACACAAAGGGCTCATTGGCTATGACCTGATTGACAGGCTAGACTCCACCCCTTTGCAAGTTGACAGGAGATTACGTGTGAACACAGCCACATGTGTTCATTTGACTGGTCCATGATTCTCACTGCTTTGGCGTGTACATGTCAATATGATCTGGTGGTTATGCAATATTGCATTTTGATCGTTAATGAAGAAATGGTGTGGAGGAACAGCTTTTACTCTCTATCACTTCAGGCATGGGTTTTGTACACAGACTGCTGGTGGCATTTCTTTCTTGATGGTACTGAGTTGCTTCTTCCTGCTTCTAAATGGAACGCTTATACCCAGACGAAGAGTGAAACTGACAAATTCCCTCGTTATAATCCTCTACATTTTATTTGGATGCTGCCTCTCAGTTATTTAGTGGGAATTACAAGGATTATGTATAGGAGAGCCACACCAAATAATTTCATTGCACTTCAATTATGTAATTATGTAAGTTGGCAGTTATATAATGATGTAGTCATTCTCCATTTTGTGATTGGATATAAATATCCTTCACTTTTTCTTAATAACATTTTTTTGCATAATGATCCAGTCTTTAGAACGATGGTTCTCAACCTTCCTAATGCCACAACTCTTTAATACAGTTCCTCATGTTGTGTTGAACCCCACCCCCAATCATAACATTATTTCCGTTGGTACTTCATAACTATCATTTTGCTACTGTTATGAATTGGGCAACCCCTGTGAAAGGGTTGTTCCATCCCCAAAGGGGTCAAGACCCACAGGTTGAGAGCCGCTGCTTTAGAATCTAAATTAAATGATAAATGAAGAGCGAGTGCATTTGCAATAATTATTATACAATTATATCTTGTCAACCTCTGTTTTGCTCAATAGAATTCCTAGTTCCTTCAACCCTTTCTCCTAGTCTACGATTAGAATATCCCAGAACATATACTGTCTTATAATAAATGCTCACAATTAAAAAAAAAAGTTCAAATATGATCTAAGCAATTAAGAGTTTAGAGTTTTTTTCTACCACAATAAAACCCCAAACCCCCTACCATAGGGTCAATTGAGTCAAAAAATAATAGGGTCAAAATAGTCTGACTCATAATGACCTTAAAGAACAGAGGAGAACTATTCCTTAGTGTTTCTAAGACTACAGAGTTTGAGAGAAGACAGCCTCCCACAGAGAAGCTGGTGAGTTTGAATCATGTACCTTATGGTTTGCAGCCCAATGTTTAGCCCACAGTCACCAGAAGTGATTAAAACTACTGCCAATAAGTTGTTTCTGATGCACAGAGATCCAAATCGGTCTTCCTAGACTGTAAATGTCTATGTGAGCAGAAAACCCCATCTTTCTTCGATTAGGCCTCATTAGGACATTACAATTCTATAGGTAGACTCTAAATTAGAGTAGAAGTTTTAGAGGCCCTATTACACTGCTGGCTCAAGTTCAGTTTATGTTCATTAAGTATTGCACAAAGTACCAAACAACAAAAACCAAAAACGTGTGTATTTTTCCTTTTGTATGTGTAATAAAAGTTGTCTTATTCTAGTATAATAGTTCAGATATTTCAGTTGACTGATTTCTATCATGTAGGGTAGCATTTGTTGCATAATAATTTCCTCCAAGCTTTAAGTGTTACTCCTATTCCTATTTTATATATAATTTAAATGTCTTTATCAGTCAAGAAAAAATAAAATAATCACTGCATTCTTCTCTAACATATTTCACAATTAAACTATTTAATAATCGACTATAATTTTGACCCTTGAAAACAAGTTATCCATTAATTTTTAGGGGTATATTTTAGAATTTTAAAAACATGTTGCTTTGTTATTTGCTGTCCCTATTATCTATCATTACAAAATATTCTATGACGAAGACCAGTGGCTTAAACTAGTAGCCATTTTGCTATGTCTACTGAGTTTTGAGTTTACAGTACAGAATTTTGGGCAGGGCCTGGCTGGGGGCGACTTCCATTCCATGTGGGATTGACAGGAGATATTTGAGGGTTTGAGCTTACCTGTTGTATCCAAGAAGGCTGCATTCACATGACTGACACCTTGGTGGGACTTCAGACCAGAGTGCCCATATGTGACCCATTCCACATAGTGACCACTGGAGTCAGAATCATTTTTTGCCTCAGAGACCAGTAGAAGGTGATTCAATTTATTAACATTCATTTGTTCATTCATTCATTAACAAATATTACTTCATTGTGTTATACACTATGAAATGCAGTAGTCAATAAGAGATATATTCCCTGCATATTTGGAGCCTGAAGTCAAATGGTGAATGAAATCATTAAATAAATAATTGCAGACAGATAAAGTATTGTGATCACATATTCATATTGAAAATTACTTCCAGTTTGTAGTTTATTGCCCAGGGCAAGTAAGTTTATCATTACAATCTAATGTTTGGGCAAAATGTTATTCCATTTCTAATATACAATTGGTTTTCCTTTAGTTGAAACTCATCCCTTTGTTCCAGCTAAGGAAAACACACATCAATGGTGAAGAGTGCTCCTTTGAGGCAAGGAGTCGAGACTTTGTCTTACATACATTGGACATGTTCTCAGGAGAGTGGAGTCCCTGGAGAAGGACATCATGTTTGATAAAGTAGAGGGGCTGTGAAGGGGAGGAAGCTGCTCCAGGAAATGGACCGACGACGCAGTGGCTGCCACAATGGGGCCAGTGCAGGACAGCACAGTGTTTCCTTCTATTGTGGATAAGGTCGCTATAAATTGGAACTGACGTGATGGCCCCTAACCACACCAACAAGAATGAGGTGTTTAAATTATTTTAACAAAACATGATTTCACAGAAACCAGGGCAACCTGGTTTGTGTTGCTCTTCTCTGTATTTCTCAATCTCCAGAGCCGCTCTGTAAAGAGAAGCACATGATTCGTTCACAATCTTTGTATCAAGAATAACACAACTTAGTCTATAAAATACAGATGTCCCAAATAGATTAATATGATTGTACATTATCTTCTACCTTTATGACTTCTTATTTACCGTATAAATTTGCATCTAACTAATAATGTCTCATTAGTGGTGGGAAGACTAAAGGGTTGTAAAAAAAACATGGAAAGTACTTAAACATCATCCTCATTAGTTAAACCACCTAAATCTCATTTTATAGTATATACCTCATCGTACCGGTAGTTAATCCAAAAAGCAAATTTAGAAGAGCTAATTATCATATACTTGAGAGTAGCTTATGGTGGGAAATGGAAAATTAAATGTGGTTACTTTGGTTTTATGGTTTAACTATTAGAAAACACGGAGATTTTAAGTTTTAAAATTTCAAACATCTCTCTTTTGACCTTAACATTGAGCTAAACAGAGTCACATACTATTAAGTATAGTGGCTTGCTTAAAGAAAGAAAGTGTTAAAAGAATTTCATGAGGAAAACATACCCCACCCACCCACCCACCAGCCATGATCTTGCCCACGCACTTGAACAGCCTTTCAAAGAAGGATGCTATTTGGGCATGGTATAAACTGAAGAGTGCAGAATGCTTTCAAGAAGGGTTCCCACCTCAGGGTCATCAAGTAGATTCTGACTCATAGTTGATCTTTTGGGACAGGGTCGAAGTGCCCCTTTGGGTTTTCTGACACTATAAACTTTTAGTGGAGTAGAAAGCCTCATCTTTCTCCCACAGAGCAGCTGGTTGGTTTTGAACTGCTGAGCTTGTGGTTAGCAGCCCCAAACATACTCTCATATGCCACCCAGAAGGGTTAGACAGATGGAAACACTACCTTCAGAAGTATGGAGGCTCTGATAAAGGGTATATCAAGAAATAGTTAATATTTCTACATTTTGACATTATTGCTTAATAAAGGTTTCCTTGAATTTATGGTGTTTTTTTAAACTAACTCTCATATATAAGATGCCAGTTTAAAAATAATAGATGTGTTTTGCAAATTTTACATTGTGAGTGTTTGCTGTCCTTGGGGGAGAAAAATAAATCACAAAGTTTTAACGTTTGATCTTGATGTGCTGATGTGCTTTTTGTCATGAATGCAGCATCGACAATGACCCACTGTGTAGGTGAAGATGGGACACCTCAAGGGACAGGGGGCATCAACATCAAAGATCCTTGAAGTAGGTCACTTGTATAATGTTTACCACGCAGATTGGCTGTGCATTGACTGTGTCTGAAAATAGACATTTTCTCCTCCGCCTGCAGATTTTCAGATTGCTGGAATTAAAACCCGGGGTCTTAGAAAGTTTGACTTCTGCAGATGGTTTTCCTGATGAATTCACTTAGGAACTGCAGATCATCATGGTAATTCAATACATAACACCTTTCTAATTTGCAAAATCAAATCACTTGAAATCTATAAACCATTATGTCAATATAATCAGAGTGATGCTTCCTTTATATAGCGAGTCACCAAAGCAGTTGCAATTTAAGTCTGGTTCTCTCTCCAGCTCCTAAATTGTAACATCAGGAGAGGTGGAAAGAATGACAGTATTCTCAATTGGGCTATATAGCCTTGGCCTCTTTATTACATTTAAAGAAACCAACAACATCGTTATGGGCTCCAGAAGTTCATGTGAAATACATAATCTTAGTTTTGAAAGGAAACATAAGAAATATATTATGCTATATGCTGATTCCATGACTAGAATGTAAAACGTATGAAGAAGAACATTGTGAAATTGTATAGCATTTCAGAATATATCTTAAAGACAAATCACAGAGAATACTCATCTATGGTAGGTTTTCTTTTCCCTCCTTTGTCTCTGCTACACCACTGACTCCTAGGCAATGGGAAAGATTGATCTGTCTGGGGTAAGAAACTGTAGATACTTTCTGCATATCTTCAGTGCTAGTCCATTACCTTTGAATTCATAAACTGAATCCCCTTCTCTGAGTTCTTCAACTGTGAGGTGCAGTCATGATGGTGACCCCTATTTTGTTGTTGGTTGTGTTAGGGCCCTCCAGTCCATTCTGGCTCATAGGCACCCTGTGTATAATAGAATGAAACACCGTCCAGTCCTGCCCCGACCTCATAATCACTGTACGTTTTAGACCATGCCATAGACACTCTGTCCATTCCTCTTGTCAATGGTCTTCCTCTTTCCACTGACCCTCTGTTTCACCAAGCATGCTGCCCTTTCCCAAAGACTGGTCTCTCCTGGTAACATGTTCAAAGTATGTGAGACAAAGTCTTGCCATCGTCCCTGCCAAGTAACACACAGAATTGTGGGTCCTTCTGTCAGTTCAAGATGCTTTTAGTGTTCTTCACCAATACCATAATTCAAATGCATCAATTCTTCTAAGCTCTTCTTTCTATGTTGTCTATCTTTCACATGCCTGTGACGTGATTGATAATACCATGGCTTTGGGTAGGAATGCGTCAGTCTTCAAAATTCTATCCTTGCTCTTCAACACTTTAAAGAAGTCTTGGGTAGCAGATTTGCCCAGTGCACTATATAAACTCTTTTAGTATTTGTCAAATAGCTTGAAATGTGTTGTTCCCCCTCCCACGTTAAAAAGTGCTAGATAGAATTATTTGGAGCCAATTAGCCACTCAAAAAAAATTGAAACCAAATGTGCATCCTGTCCTGCACACTTGAATGGATACACTTGTCCTTGTAAATAAGCCATAGGTACCTTAAAACCACCAGCTGCCATCATGCCAATTTTGACTCATACTCCCCAACGTGTATCAGATTAGAACTATACTTCATAAACTATTTGATGGGTCATTTTGTCAGGTATAGATCACCAAAATCTTCTTCTGAGGCACCCCTGGACGAAATAAAATCTCTCTCCTTTTGTTTATCAGTTGAGCATGTGAACTGCTTTGACTATCCAGAGACTCCAGTTGTTTTAAGAACTCGGTTTTCTTGTTCTTCATCATATTCCAGTTCTCAGTGTTATCCTCATAGCTCTTCTGCCCACCTCCTGCAATTTTCACTGCTGTAGCAGTGTTTGCTTTTATTTATTCATTTATTTATTTATTTTTAATCAGTTTATTGGGGCTCATACAATTCATCACAATACATAGATCAATTGTGTAAAGCACAGCTATACATTTGTTGCCCTCATCATTCCCAAAATTCGCTTGCCTCTTGGGTTCCCGGAACCCGCTAATTTTCCTTTTTCTCCCCCTCCCCATTCCCTTCCTCCTTCCCTCTCCCCCATGCACCCTTAATAATTTATAAATTATTATTGTATCTTATATTACACTGTCCGGCGTCTCCCTTCACCCACCCCTCCGCTGCCCGTCCCCCAGAGAGGAGGCCACACGTAGCTCCCTGTAATCCATTCCCCCCTACTACATCCCCTTTCCCTCCTGGTATCGCCACTGTCACCCCTGCTTGCTTTTAATACACCCACTGAGGCGGCCTCTGGTTTTAGTTGGAAGGATAGCCTGAAGTTTAATGGATGACAATAAGCCCAGTGGATAAATCAGAATTGTGAGGAAACTTTCTCATTCTCCAAAATAATCCCCTGAAGGCAGTGATATGATCTATTGTGTAAAAAGATAGACCATCCAGAGAAAACTTCATGACATATTAAGTCAGTAAACTCAACATCTAAGCACAAGGGGGATGTTGAATCCTCCCACCTACCATGAAGTCTAGCTTGTCTGTAATGGTCAGTTAGCCACAGTGCTTTTCTTTAGTCTCTCTTAAATCTCATAGGACTATCACACAGAAGCACAGTATAATTTCTACTTTTGAGAATATGTTTGCCACCTACTTCACTAAGTGCTCAATTGGTCTTAGCATCCAACAGAATGGAAAGACCACGTGGTGACTGCTGCTTTCTTATTGGCTGTTGATTCCTTCTTATCTAAGCAGCTAAGACAAAGTCATGAGCCATCAAAGTTTAACAATCTTCTCAGGGCTTGGATGAGTGCAGCCAACTATAGTGAACGATATTGGAATCCTGTAGACATCACAAATTAGGCTGGGATTTACTGAATTAAGAAACTTTGAGCTGGTCAAGTTTTGCTACATTGAAATTAGCCTCATGCAAATGGGACTTGGGTAGTCTTCTAAGGGTGGAAATTCTGGATTCTTGGACAGGCAAAGTTTAATTAGAACTTTTGACCCCAAACTTCCCAAACGAAAGGGGAGTCTGGCACAAAAATCATAATACCAGGTATGTGTATATTTCAGCAATCTAAACGATGGCTGTCAGATAAATTGAGTATAGTGACACATTTAATAAGAACTGATTAAGCGGCAGCTTCCATGAGTTCGCTAAGGTAATGTGAATTCAGCTCAGGTGAGTGAGTGAACTCGCTTGATCTCGCTCTGGCTTCAGGAGGGCTTGACAAGCTTGTGCTTGTAGCATGAGAAATTACAGAAGGAGCCTCAAGACAGTGCAGCTATTAATGAGAACTTTTCCTTTGGGATAGTGATTGGTAATGAGGCAAGGAATTCTGGGAAGCATATTTACCATTATTTTGGTTAATGATTTTGGTTAAGGGTGAATGCACAACCGTCATTGAAATCTGTGTGGATATAAGCTAGGGACAGTTTTGCCTCTCAGAGGGCGAGCATTGTGTTTGTCATGGCAGCAGGGGTGGAGAAAGTTGTACTGGCATATAGGGGTGGAGGCCAATGATGCTGCTAACCTTCCTTTAATACATAAGCTAGCTTCCACCAGCAACAGTAAATGATCCATCCCCAAGGACCAATAGCAAGGAGATTTGGAAACCACACTTTAGACCTAACATAGAGGTCTGCATGCTGGAAAGAGAAATGAGAGGACTGAATCCGAAAACAAAGAAGGCTTTTCAAGAAAATCTGACTTCCAAAAGGGAAGATGGGGCTGGGAACTGAATTGCTGCCAGATATTACATAGCTGTTAGCAATGATCGTTCAAAGATAATTGGTGGAAGAGAGCCAGAGACCAAGTGAAATCAAATGTGTTCTGAATCTAAATGATTGGAAACTGCTAGCCAGAGAAATTTGTGATGAAATCTTGTCAGGTAAGATGAATGCTTGGTGTCTGTATTTAAAAGGCTATCAGTCTTTGTCATTGACTTCAGGTGTTGGGTCCCTCTGTAAGCCCAGGGAGAACACGAGTTTCCGTCATATTATACTGGCTGATAGGAACAGGACTCAAAGGAGACTCTGTCACCATCCTTTGCTCTTTCTTCAGGCCATGATCCTATCGGATCCTGCTCCCACCTTGTTAGAATGGCCTTCTTAAGAGCGCATCCATCTGCTTCCAGAGATGCTACAGTTAAAGCCTGCCCTTAAGGCAGTGTTGGAAAGAGTGCATGGTTCCTTGCTTTACTCAACACTATTTGTAGCATTTATCCACATTGCTGTGTGTTTAACGGAATCCTTGTTGAAACTGCTGCATATTCTATTATATTACATAGGTGTATCCAATTTCAGAGTTGTAGCCAATTCAAGGCAGCTGGGGAATTATCCCAGGCTGTGGGCAGTTTTGAGTTCCTTTGTAAGGAAGTCTTCCTCCCATTCTACTCTACTCTCCCTGTTTGCTTTCTTGCCCTTTTCTCTGCTTCCCCTCTCCCAACCTTGGGCTCTTTTCTGCCCATTGTATTTCCTGCCTTCCCTTCCTCTCTTCCTTCTTTTACCTGACTCCTTTTTTTAATCTTCCTTTCTCTCTCTCCTCCCTCAGTTTCTCCTTTCCTTTAGCTCCCTTCCATTATTTTATCCGGCATTATCTGTTCCTCCTGCTCCTCCAGGAGTGATTTGTACACTGTAGTTAACAACCATTCTCAGTTGTGCTTTTGTTTCCTTCATTCCTGGTTCTTGTTCCCAAACCAATATCCACCATGGTCAAGCATGCGAAAGTGTTTGTTGTTGGCAATCATGCCTTTAGTGACATGGATTATATTTTTTGAGTTGTGTCATCATTATTATCCTCCTTTTATGAGTTGTTCTTTACTCATTAGCATGAACTCAATGGCCTCTGATCTTTCAAGTTGCCGTTGTCACTTTGATTTCACATATTCACTGTCATTTAATTGGTTCCAACTCAAAGTGACCTGATAGGACAGACTGGAATTGGCTCCCGTGGGTTTCTAAGACTGTAAATCTATATGGGCGTGGAAAGCCTCGTTTTCCCCCTGTAGAGTGGCTGCTGCTTTCAAATTGCTGACCTTGACGTTAGCAGTCCAATTCATAAGCCACCGTGCCGCCACGTCTCCTTTGATCCCATAGAAGTGGTCCTGAGAAGAGCATGATGTTCAAAGAAGATGTGTTTTCTTAGTAAAACTCAACTCTTGTTTGGTCTTAAGGAGACTTCAGGGAATATTTTTGGCCAAAGATTTAAGCATGTATCAGAGCAAGAGCTTCGGGGTTCATCCAAATTAGATGGGGGCAGAAAGCCTGGAGTCCAATGTATTTTGAAATCCTGTGTGTCATTTTTGATCAGGATACCTTTATAGAATGCTTGATCAAAAAAAATTCAGTAATGGGAGCAGGGCACCATCCAATATTTCTGGTTTCATGGTAAAGGGGACAGTTATTCATGAAGGTAATTAGTAACCTATTTCATCCTCCTCCTGCTTCTGACTCCTTCTTCTCCTGCGATGCCAAGTGAATAGAGACCAGTGGTTGTGCCCTGGATGACTTCCTGGTAGCTCTGGAGATCTCCAGGTAGTACACAGCACAACAAACCAATGGGAGACCAGAAGCACTAACTGTGTTATTAGGTCAATGACCTCAGTTGTCCCATGAAATCATTACCCTACGCCACCAAATCAAGACACCAGATCTCAAGAGGTGTTGGGTTGTATGTAAGCAGCCTCAGCAGCTGTTTTTGAGATAACTCCATGATTATACATGTATCTTTAGCACGATTTCTTTTTCTCATTTAACTTTTGACAGGTGTGCAGTTTATTGGCTACAATTACAATAATCCATTATATAATCTTACACTCAATCACTGTGATTTTTCTATCATCATTAATCCACCCAACCTCCTGTCTTTGGTAACCTCAAACAAACTGCCTCATCGCCCACTGCCATTGAGTTGATGCTAACTCATAGTGACCCTACAGGCTGGGGTGGAACTGCCCCTGTGAGTTTCTGAGACTGTCACTCTTTAGGGGAGTCGAGTCTCATCTTTCACCAGAGGAGAGACTGGTGGTCACCCACTATGCCCCTTGAGCTTCGTCCAGAATGACAGCTCAGGATTTATTTCTACCCATGGTGTTTAACTGTTTATTTCTTCCACATAGCCTCATAAAAAAATCTAGCATTATTCAAATTCTAAAATTTTGGGGAGTTTTAGAGTTGGAAAGAGAGAGTTCTTTGTGATATTCATGTGTTATGTGTTGCACTACTAATGAGCTATGTAATGAGATATGGAGGCTTAATTCTATAAGAATTGCTTATTTCTCATCTTTGTCCACTTTAAAAAATTGAGTTTGCTGTTCTTTTTATTGGTCTTTTTATTAGCATTCTTTGTGTAATCTGAGATGTATTCTTGACTAATTCTGAGCTTCTAGCTTATCTTCTTTCTAGTTGCCATATTTCTCTTAATTTTATTCATAGTAAACTTTATTATCTAGAAATCCTCCACACCTATCTCTTATTCTCTTCTTCTGCTTATTCCTCTTCCTCTCTCTTTCTGGATTTGGACCCATCTTGGTACAGGAGTTGTGATGAATGAATGGAATAAGACATTCTTATTTTTCTATATATACTGTGAGAGTTTTCTTAGTACAATCTACCAAATTATTGCTTATGCACCCATTTCTTTGAAATGCTATCTTTACAATATTTCCAGTCTGTTGGGGTTGACTTCTGGACTTCATATTCTATTCAGTTTTTCTTTCTCTTTCTGCGTCTATTTGCTTATTGCATGACAGAAACCCACTGACAGAAAATGCTGTGGTTCTGAACATCAGGGACAGACTCAGAGAAGAAGCCAGCAGCCTATGCTTGTTCATAACTTTGTCAAGAACCTACCAGGGTCTTGTTCTGTCACCTTGAATCCCTAAACTACTATAGGCAAGAGGAAAGTCCGGAATAGGAGATAAAATGAGGAGAGAGTAAAACTTCCTAGTGGCTTGGAGCATTTGGACTCAGAATGGTTTGGGTCCACTATTTCTTACTGATCTAAAGATACTTTCCTAGAGACTCACCCCAAAATTACTTAATAAATTAAGATCTTCTTTGGCAGTATAACTTTCTCACAATATCACTCGGATGCACATCATACTTTTGAGGTCTATCGTGACAATGATAGTTCTCATCCATATTATCTATCATTTGATTATATTAACAGACACTTAAATGCTCACCCTGTGGCATCCCCTCTCCACATAAAATTTGGACATGAGAGGATACCTTTAATGAGTTTCCATGAAACACCATTTATACCCCAAACTCCTAACACTGCATTCATCATAACCATAGCCCTAAAGCTTTCATCAATGCTTAAGCTTATTTCTTATTACCTGTCTGCATCCATGCCCCCAAACAAACCATACTATGTATTGTTCTCCAAGTATGCCCTTAGCCTTTCTACCTCTGTTTTAAAAATCATAAAAATTTAGAAATCCAGACAAACCTGCAAGTGATCTAAGGCAACCATGGTTTTACACATATGTGGGAACTAAGTTTGGTGCCTTTGTGTTGTTAGGGTCCTTGAAATGGCTCTGACCCATTGTGACACTCTACACAATACAACAAAACACTGCCCGGTCCTGCACCACCCTTACAATTAGCAATCTATCTCCTTTAAGTCGTCCTGTCCTTTGCTGCCCCACCTCCTTACCAAACATGATGTCCTTCTCCAGGAACTGGTCTCTCCTGTCTCAAATGTGTCAGATGAAACCTCACCATCCAAGCCTCGCAGGAGCACTCTGGCCATATTTCTTCCAAGACAGATTGGCAGCTCATGATACTTTCAATATTCATCTCCAGCAACCCAATCCAAATGCATCCATTCTTCTTTGGTCTTCTTTATTCGTTGTCCAAATTTCACATGCATAGGAGGCAATTGAAAATACTATAGGAAACAAAGTACTTTGCTATTATCCGTAAGTAGAAGGACTCATGCACATACTTATATCTCAAGTTCTTGGTCCAATGCTACTTCTAGTCCACCAAACTTACTTTGCTTGTGTTCTTTATTTCTGCCTCTAAGGTTTCCTCAAAAGTTCTCCCCTTTCCAATCTGCCTGTCAGTCTGCTCTTCCTAAAGGGTCTGAATGTCGCTGGTCAGGATTATCCCTGTATCCTGGGCAGAGGGACAGAACGATACATTCAATTTTTTCATTCTAAAGTTGAATGTATCGCTCTGTCCCTCTGCCCAAGAATTTCTCATATGCAGTCGTCCTGTATTTTGGTATTTCTGTCACATTATTTCACTCCTCCTAAAATGCATGTTTCTTCCAAGAAAGAAAATTCCATTTTGCTTTGTGCTAAGGCGATCGAAAATATTCAAGAAATATTTCAGTGAAGCCATGAAAATAATTGAATGATGAATCGCTCCAGAACGATGGACAGTAGTGCTAGAATAGCGAAGACAGGCCCTGGAAGAGTCTGTCCTCCCTCTCGCCCCCTGCCCCCACTAAAAGTAAACACCATAAAAACTCAGTCAGTTTTGTGATTTGACAATTACTCTTTCACCCTCTTCATATGAGAGTGGTAACAGCTCATAATCACCCCCACCCCCCTTAAAACGGTAAATTCCTCGCAACACAGCTTTCAGAGCTATCATTTGGCCGTAAAAAAAAAAGGTTAAAGTGAATCAAAGGCCTTACAGGTTATTTAATATTTTTTTGTCCCTCCTACTTCAAATTTTCCCTCACACCTCATGTGTGGGTGGATACAGGTTACAAAGGTGTTTAGATGTATACCTCAAGCTGCTGGCCAGGCCTGGAGGACCATGAACATGTCAATAACAAAGGATGAACAATGAGCCAGTCGGGTGCAGTCAACGCCAGCTCCTGCAGACTGCAAGCGTGTCTGCCTGGAATGGCTCTCTGTCGGGTTTTCAATAGCTGATTTCCCCAAAGATAATCACCAGACTTTTCTTTTGATATTTCTCTGGATGGACCCGTCCCAACCCTTTCAGTTAGCACAGAACTACGTGAACTCTTTGTATCACCCTGGGGTGCAAACAACTACTAGACTCATTACTAAAAGGAGGGAGAAGATGGACTGATAGTGAATGAGGGGCGTAAAGACGTGCCACCTCGGATAGGTTGGTGGAAGGTCCAGGAGGCTGTTTCAGGGTCTTGTTGTTACATGAAACACTGGATTATATTTGGCTGTGTCCTAGGTCCCACTTTTTCTGGGAGAGAAGTATTAAGTAGAGAGATATTTAGCAATTTAAGAATTCTGACTCCTTAGGAATTTGGACACTGGTTACAATTGTGTCCATTCATTCCTTGGTGTGTAAGAGAATGATATGCTCGTAAGACAGAAAACATTAGAATAGATTGCATTGCTTCAAAAATGTTTACATTGTGCTTTTTCCTGTTGACTAAAATAGCACTGTTTTAAATTGGTTTGTGTTGTGACTAGCCTTAAAAATATTATTTTTAATTTTGAAGAAAGGTAGATTTGAATTACTTCAGATTCCAATTTTAGATTCAGTATTTTAAATGACTAAAGAAACCCAACCGTAGTTTCAAATGCCTAATCAAACCCCACATTTAGACTACTTTAAGTGAATCAAACCCCACAAGCCTCCTTCCTTTGATTTATCTTCTCCATCTTGTGGATTCCTGTCTTCCCCTTTCTCCAAGTTAATACCCGTCATCAACCTATTGTATTGATATGCATCCTACTGCTTACACTTCCCCCTCCTACCTCCCTGCCCCACTGCACCCCTGCCTTAGTAACCTCCCAAGGTGTTCCTTTTAGAATGAGAATCTTCTTTGTCTCGCTTTTTTTCTTGATATAGTGATCTCATAAAATACTTGTCCTTTTGTGGTTAGCTAATTTCATGCAGCACAATGATCTCCCATTCATTCATGTCATGCTTCTGGTTTCACCATGATTCTTCAGCGATTGACAGTTTGGATTCTACCCCTACACTTTCATATGTCTCCGAATTGACAACAAATCATCAACCTACCATAGGTAGTTGTGTAAGAAGGGAATTCTAAATACTAGCTAGAACCATGTGACCAGCTGATGACATGAGGACTGTATCTATTATGAGTATTTTCTCCATGTATATGTGCAACACATGCAACATTTTGGTTTCACAATTAAAATGTAGCAATTCATCCTGGATGAGATGAGTTCTAGGGTATGCTTTGCTTCCAATATAAGATGAATCTAAGGTGAAAATCTTTCTTTTTGTCGGGTTTGTATTCTATATTTGGCTTATTATCATCGTATCTCTCTTTCTTTGACCTTGAGCCAGTGGTCTGTTGTATTATCTGCTGATCCTGGGAGTTGCTAGCAGTGTGTCATCTTATATGGTGACCTTGGATTCATTTCCCTCTTCATCCAGAATCCTTCTCTCTGATAGGCCAATTTTGGTTGGGTTCATTTGCCCCTGCAGCTACTGGTGGGGACTGAGCATGATAGTGGGACAGGAGGAGAATCAAGGGAAATAGAGGAAAGAGCTGGGAGG
>NW_022103908.1:6307053-6308125 GCF_000313985.2 Echinops telfairi | reverse complement strand
GAGGCATCTCTAGCCTGGTATTTGACCCACAGACTTAGAACTTGCCCTCCTCTCTACAATGATATGAGTAATTTCATTGATATGAACTTATCTCTTTCTCTCTCTCTCTATATATATGTATATATATATGATATAGATTTTATTTCTCTAGAGAATCAAGTCTAAGATATTTAGATACTTCAACATTTAAGAAAATCCTTACAACATAACTGATAAGGATTAATATGATGAATGGAGAAAAGTTTGAAATAATTAAGAATTTATTTTTACTTGGATCCATAATCATTTCTTATAGAAGCAGCAGGCAAAAAATCTAATGATCTGTTGATTGGAAAAATGTGCTACACTACATCTTTGAACATCTTTAAAGTGTTCAAAACCCAAGATATCACTTTGAGTACGAAGATGCACCTGCCCTGAGCCATGATATTTTCAATGGCCTCATATGCAGGCGAAAGCTGGGAATTCAAAGGAATCCCAGAAGGAAGGATGCATTTGGATTCCGATGTTGACAAAGGATATTGAAAATTTCATTCACTGCTACAAGAACAAACAAATCTGTCTTAGAAGAAATGTGGCCAGAATGCATCTTAGCGTTATAATAATGAATGTGAGGATGGCGCAGGACAGGCTGGTGTTTCCTTCTCTCTTACATAGTATCACTGCATGTCAGGACTGACCAAAGGCACTGAGCAATGATGACATCGGTGGTTTATAGATCTGGCTTCTACTTGCAATAGAATACTGTTGAAAAAACATGTCATAGAAAAAAGTTAACCTTTGAATTTTTAAAGTTCTTTGCGACTCTTAGTTTTTTAGGAGATTTTACTCACGGAATATCTTTCAAGGGGGTAAACATGTGATGGTTAAGAGTTTGCTTTATGCAGTTGGGTAGATCTTGGACAGGTCACTGCTTCACTGAAACATTCTTCCTGAGGCCAGGAGGCAACATTGTTCTCCAAAGAACCCTAACTCTGCCTTGAGTCTCCTAAACTGGACACTGTGTGGAGTTCTTGTGACAATTCAATGCCCCCCATGATGAGCATTTATTGAGTGTGGTAACTGTATCAAT
>NW_022103908.1:6294113-6306953 GCF_000313985.2 Echinops telfairi | reverse complement strand
CCCGCATGATGAGCATATATTTAGTGTGGTAACTGTATCAATCCCCGCATGATGAGCATATATTTAGTGTGGTAACTGTATCAATGCACCGCATGATGAGCATTTATTTAATGTGGTAACTGTATCAATGCACCCCATGATGAGCATATATTTAGTGTGGTAACAGCATTTTCCTGACATTTCAATAGCACAGTTTAGTTATATTACCTTATGGTAGTTACATAATCTAGTGTCAATTTGGGACTTGAGAGGATCAGGAGTGAAGGGGTGGAGACTAGTCTGTCAATCCGGTCATAGCCAATGAGGCCTCTATGTGGGCATGGCATTCCCCTGAGAATTCTGGAATTCCTGCATTTTCTTCTTTGGATATGGGAGACACACTCTCTCTATATGCTAACTCCCTGAGAGAAGCTCTACTGACAAGACACGTGGCACTATGCTGATGGACCCCATGCCCTGGGAACTGAAGGAGCCATGTGGAGACCCCTGCCAATGCTGAGATGCTTCTACTGTGATTGGATCCACAAGACTTTGCACCCAATGGCCTGTGATTATCCTGCATTTCGCATCAATGCATGTGTTTCATGAGTCTGAAGAGGACTTTATAGAAGAGGACTTTGAGGTGGAGTCTGGTATCAGACATATGGGCTAATATCAGACTTATAGACTTGATCTGGACTGGGCTGGGATGTTTACTCAATATGCAATTGCTCTTTCTTATACATATATGAGTGTGTATGAATTTGTTTCTCTAGTCTACCCAGTAGTTTAACACTGTACTGAATGTTGATGTACGTAGGACAGTATCTGAATCATGGTAACTTATTTTTTAATGTTTATTTTATGATAGTTGGGTTCATTTCAGCTCCTTCACTGCCAAACCTGGAACAGAGGTTGCTTCAGCTTCACAGCCTTCTCTTTGTTCATGATGATCGGCTGCACTGAACCTTGAATTTCACAATATCTTTTTTCTTCTTTATCTTGACACATTGGGCATCCTTTCACCGGGCTGTGAGCAGAGAGTCCTGGATTCCCTCAATTTTGTGAGGCACGCTGACAAGGCACGGACTGGCATCCTCCATCTAGTTATGGGGTCCCTGAGTTTCACCTGGCACAGAATTGCCCCAGATTATTCTCTCTACCAAGTACTGCCCAAGACACTCACCTCAAACCACAAGAAGTGAAGAGGGTCGATGCTAAGTTCTTAATAAATGATACCTAAATGTCATTACAATCATTATCATTATCATCCTTAGTAGCCTTGTAGTTGCATCTCGTTGTTATTGTGGGACGTTGAGTGAATTAAAACTCCTAGAGATATTATTGGACTGATTAGAACTGCCCCATCAAGTTTCCAAGACTGTCTTCTGTATGGGAATCTTTTATCATAGAATGACTGGTGGGTTTGAACTGCCAACATTTGGTTAACAGTTGAGCACCATTGTGCTATCAGAATTCCTTAATTATAGGTTCCCCAAAAGCTTACTGCCATCAAGTCCATTTGGACTCATAGTGACCCTAAATGTCAGGCAGGCTAGAACTGCCCTTTGGGGTTTCTGAGGGTATATATCTTTTTGAGAGCAAAAGCCTCATCTTCCTCCTGTGGAGCAGCTGGTGGATTTGAACTACCAGCCTTGCTGTTAGCAGCCCAATGTGTAATCCACTATGCCACCAGTGCTCTTTTATTTATAGCTTAGGGTAGATAAAAATGAAAGTGATTCATATTAAGATGGTATCTAGATGTAATACAGGTTCCATCAATCACTGGAATTAAACAAGGATGTTCTGTCCATTTTAATATCCAAATATACAAAATTGTGCAAAATAAATTTGTTTGATAGCTTCTAAATGGATAATCATATCATAGCAGTAAGGACAAAATATCCAGGTGGTAATTTTAGAAATGCAAATCTAATTGTGTTTACCCTGCTTATAGCCCTGCAACGACTCTTCACCACACTTAGAATAAAATCTAGACTCTTTCACATGCCCTTCAAGACTCTACAAAGTATGCTTCCTCTTCCTCACTTCCTTCCTATCCCCCTTCTTTCCACTAAACACACTTCCCTCTGGTTCATTTCTTCATTCCTGAGCATGTCCCATAGGTTCTTACTGTAGAGTTTTTGAATAGGTTGTTCCTCTATTCTTAATGTTCCCCCTTAAGATTCTTGAGTAAATGGCTCTTATCATGGAATGTCTACTTCAGATGTCACTTAAATCCTTAGTAGTTACTTCACACACTCTTCTTTCACTCTTTATCACATCACCACTTTATTACTTTCCTGAACTTCTGACCTGCCAGCATTATCAAGTTTCTGGTTAATACGTTTCCTTGTTTACATTCCATTTCTTCCTGCCACCTAGAGGGGGGTCTTTACCATATAGAAGACATTGACATATTTTCTGTCTTCAATCCTGATAAGATCTGCTGTCACCTGGTAGGTATCAGGGGCAGCGAGAGGCCTGGATGACCTCTGAGGTCTGAATGACCTACCTGGAATTGCCTTACCTGATCCGTTCCACTGGTCATATCATGGACAACCAGAGGTCTGGATGACCCATCACAAGTCACCTCACATGATCCATTCCAGAGGTCACGTTCAGATAACCTATTGATTAACCCTGCCACTGCACATGATAATGAGGTGTGCAAGCCTTGGATTGCATCAGACCAACCATCGTGCTCAAATAAGGACCGATCGGGAGGCAAAAATAAAGGTCAATAGGAAATCAGGACAGGATATGAGGCGTGTCAATGGGGTCTGACCACCCAACCCCTATAAAATTCATAGTTCTATCCCTAGATGTCTTTGACTTCCTCATGAGGAAGTCTTTGACATCACCTCATGAGGTGACCCACTTTGTGATTGAAGCTTTGCTATTAAATCCTTGCTTTGCTTACTCCCTTGTCTTGCTGTCTTATTTGTGTGGCCCCCTCTGGGGTGGTGGCAAACCTCTCAAGAGAAACTTACTAGCTTTTCTTGGAGGAAGCAAAGCCCAGCAACAATCCACTTGTGGCACCTTGTGGTAGGCATTTAGTAAGTAGTTTATGAATTAATAAATAAAGGCATGAATAAATGCACCATGCTAAGAGCTGGTCAATTCTTTTGAATTTATTTTGAACTCTCGTCTTTAAAGTGGGTCTATGGATGGAGGTTGGTTATATGCCAGACGACTAGTCAAATGAGTGGAGGTTCAAGGTTGGCCCACAGACCCTTTGGAAGAAAGTCTTTGAGTTCTGCTTCCAAAGGTCATAGCCTTCAAAATCTACTGGTCTCAATTCCACTCTGCATCACAAGCAGCTCTATGGTAACAAGAACAACCCCAATCTTGAGCACAGCGCTTCCCACCTCCATTTATTTTCAAAGCACCTCCATTGCTTATAGGCATTATTTATTTTCCTCTTCCATAATATTTTCCATTTAGATCTTTATTTTAATTGGCAAGTGAATTTGTAAGATTACTTTAGAATCAGACCCATTTTTGTATATATTTTTGCATGCTTTCAAATTCAAATACCAACCATTTTGAACATTAATCATGATGGTTTTTTGTAAGGCCAAAGTTGTTATGCATGGAGGCCTGGGGACAGGTGCTAACAGAATTTTTCATAAGACTAATCTCACAACAAGTTGATAATTCAAGGCACAGAGCCTATTTGTGTTTTCCTATTCTAAAATGCTTGGGATTTTACCCTGGATGTGGTTTAGAGCACAGTAGTTGAGCATGTATTTCCATAAATTGGTCCACTTGAGGGAATTTTAGGGCGTGCTTTTTCACTATTTCCATATTGCCAGTTTCAGAAGGTCAAAAGATGCAGGGTTAAAAACAGTGATCTCCTGGGAGCTATGGATTTGTTACCATGGCAATAAACAATAAATTGGTAAGGACAGGAGAAAAGATGATCTCTTACTGTTTCACAAATAAAGGTACCTATAGAAGGGATACACACACACACACACACACATATATATATATTCCTACTTTAAAGGTGATTAATAGTTGTGAATCTCATAATTTCAGGCACTCTATTCTGCTGATCTAAAATGAGAACCGATTAAGGTACAGAAGATCACTTTGAGAAAGGCTACTGTCTAACAGTTTTAAATTGCAGCATGCCAATTAATATCAGTTTCTAACCTTCACATTTCTATCTAGTGGATTTTGACTCAGCGTAGCACAATAGGACAGAAGGGGACTCCTCCAGTGGGTTTCCAACACTGCAACTAGTGATGGGAGTGGAAACCCTTCTCTTTCTCCTGCAGAGTGGCTGATGGTTTCAACTACTGACCTTTCCGTTATCAGTCCAGTGTGTAACCCTTATGCTACCAGGGCCCATTCAAATTATTCAGGAGAAGTAGAAAGCACAAAACCAAAGATAGAGAATGTGGCTCTAAGGACTCTATAGGACAGAGAAGCAATCCCAGTATGGTACATCCTTATGGACACAGACGGCTCTGTTGTTCTCCTTCCAGACCGCTGGTGTGTGCGACCTGATTTTCCAGTTAGTAACTCAGTGCCTAGCTCCAGGGGCCTCTCCATTCTTTCTGAGAGCAATAACACATGACACCCACTGCCAGAGAGTCCATTCTGACGTTTAGCAAGTTCTGGTTCTTCCTCTGTTTTTCACTTTTACACTTCAATCACCAGTAACTATCAGTGCATCCTCATTGCATTCCTGATCAATTTCAGACTGAAGACTTGGGTAGAATTCTTCAATTTCTGCACTACTAGCTTTTGTGTTTGGTGCACACATTTGAATACTAGTTGTTTGGATTTCCTTGGCGGGCGATACTTATCATCCTCTCCAGAGAGCATTGTACTTCACGATAGATCTTGAAATGTGCTTTGGGATGGTGAATGAAATGCTAGTCCTCTTAATTGGGTCATTCCCAGAATGGTAAGCCATATGATGTCATGGTTCAATATTGCTGTTAGCAGCCTATTTCAGCTCACAAAAGCCTAGGGTATCAATCTTGACATGTCCATTTCATTTTCTACACCTTCCAATGTTCTTAGATTCATACTTCGTACATCAAATTTCTGATGGTTAGTAGAATTCTTTTTGTAGCTGTTTCTGCTCATTTTGAGTCATGCCCCATCAGTAAATGAAGGTCCCAAAGTCTTTACTCCCACCGGCTCACTCTCTCCCGTTCATTATTTTCAGCTCTTTTGAGAATACAGCTGTTTCTCTGTCATATTTTGAGTGCCTTGCCACCTGAGGGCTTGTCTTCTGGCAGTATCTCTGTTCTCTAAGGACAGATATTGTTCATTATCAATATTTTGTGTGTATTCATGAGGTTTTCTGGTGTTTGAAAATATTTCTATACTGTCCGCAAGGTTTTTAGTGGCTAATTCCTTCAGAGCAGACAACCTATTCCGTGTCTGTAATCTGTTCTTAATCTAGAAACTCTGCAGAAACATGCTCACTGTGGGTGACCCTGCTGGCATTTGAAATACCAGTGACAGCTTCCTGTACCACAGCAACACAAAAGCCACCACAGTGTGACAAATTGACCGACAAGCAGTAATGGAAGGCAATTTTTTACGATGCCAACAGGGAGAGGTTTTGTTGTTTGTTTGCTTTTCATGAAAGTCATGTTAAATGTCTCAGGATGAGAATGAAGATGTGGGACACAAATTGACTTCTGTTATTGGGGGAGACTTTAGGGACAGCAGCGTTAGGTGAGCATAACGCCAAACTCCATTTTCAAGAATAATGAGTGGTTGAGAGGGAAGTAGAGGAAGAAGAATGCTGTTGATGGGTGCCATTCAGCTGATTCTCATTCATTCGTACTGGCCACATTTGATAGGGTAGAATTTTACAGGTTGTAAATTTTGTGAGTGCAGACCATTAAATATCTGTCACACAGAGCTGTTAGGTGGATTCTAACTGATAACCTTTGCCCCCAGATCTTAATGCAGGCAAAGTAAACACAGTGAAAATTCTTAGCAAAATAAAGAAGAGTGGGAGGTATTATAAGGAGTCCTGATAGCACAGTGTTCTGAGTTGGGCTGGTAACTGCAAGGTCAGCAGTTCAAAACCACCAGCCACTTGACACTTTCACACAACTCTTTAACCATATAGAATTTTCAAACAAATAATTATAAAAATCACATCTGTACCTAACAGGATAAAACTAACATGACTACAATTTAATATGTGCCATATTTAAACATGACATTCTATAAGTGAAAAAACAAAAATATCCTATACTTATGTGAATGCCTACAACATCATCCTATGAACATATTCCTATGTATATATTCCCCAACCTATACTGCCCACTTATATCAACTCAGTGTTCTGAGGAGACAATCATATTCTTTGATGGGAAGAATCTTCATCCCAGTTGGAACCTTGTAATGCCCACATCCATAAGCAAAGTCAAACCAGGACAGGCCATCCATAAAGCCAACAGCAATGTGCACCAGTTCACAGGCTCAAAAATGTTCTCTTTATCTGGGTGGGTTCTGGCCAACTCAATGTGGGCTGCCTCACTTAGCCTCAGCAGGGTGCCCATTGACTGCCTTGCCTTTAGACCTTGGCCCCATCACAAATTCCCAACAACCCTAGCCCCCTTGTGCTAGGTCACCAACTTCAGACCAGTCAACCTGCTCTCATTGTCTTTTCTAATCCCTGGGAACCAGGTCCATGGGTATCAGTGGCCAGACTCAACCCTTCTCTTTCTTGCTGCGTTTCTCTCACTTCCATTCAACAAGTGGACCCAGGTGGTCACTTAGCGAGCATTTCTGCCTGACCACAGGCTCCCTTTTACGTTCAGTCCTAGAGTGGATATTTTCTTTATGGCTTCAAATTGTTTTTCAGCTTCTGGATCAAATCAATAGTTCAAAATTCAAAAATCCAAAATCCAAAAAGAAGTTCCTTCTCCCTCCCCCTGCCCCCCAATCTGTCAACAGCCCCCTAGACAAGTCTCTTCACCTTTGAATGTCCGGAGCACTCCAGACACTGGGTGGGACTTAGCTTTTCAGAGCCTCCACTCTTGATGGTCTTGACGTGGCAACAGATTATGTAACTACCACATCATCAAAATAAAATGTTAGAGACCTGCAAACGCTGTTTCATTTGTTCATTAAGTAAGTAAACCAAAGAAATAAAGATTATATAAGACCTTCCCTTGCTCTGAAGGTTATCTATAAAGAGGATCTGTTTACAGAGTATCATAGATGGAATTGTGTCCCTTCAAAATATGTGTTCACTTGAGTGATTCTTAGAGGTTTGGCAGTTATGGAATGATGTCATCCTATTCTGGTGCAATCTCATGTGCTCAATCAATTGTAATGGAATTGGAGGGAGAGGAAACATCTTTACTTGAGTCCCAGCCCTGATCCAATGGAGGAGGAGTTTCCTTTTGTCCCCTGAGAGAGAGAATTGAGCAGAGCAGGAGAGACTGGATTATCATGGCTCTACAAGGGAACTGTGACTGTCCTGTGGACATGGATTTTTAACAAGGAGATCTCCGAGATCCAGGGGAAGATTGATGCCCAAACCCACGAAGATCTCCAAGGTATGGTGATCACACAGCTGTAGGAAGAAGACAATTACCTTCTCCCCTAATTGATAGAGATACAACCTTTTTCTACAGCTTACACTCTGAGTTTGGACTTTGAGTTGAACACTTTTCTGTTTGTTCAAATGATCCACTTGCGACGCTTCTTTTATAATAACGCAAGATTACTCAGGCACATATTATATTGAAAAAAAGCATATGGTTAAAAAATAGAAGCGGAAAATTCAGGATGTTAGAATTTCAGAATTCACATGCTATCTGTGGCTGTTATTCTTGTGGGTAAAGATAAAGATCAGCCTCTTAAAGTTCAAAGGAAATATTGATAAAGCTAAGAATGCTTTTCTTTTTGCAATCCCCAATTCATGCAACTGCACTGCAGCATAGTAGACAAGGGTGCTTTTTGAAATCTCAGTTTAAAGAAAAATCTGTGAACGAAGCTCCACATGGGCCAGGGCTCCTGGTTTTTAACATTTTGTACTCTCATCTGCCCATATTTGTGAAACAATATTTCATTTCTATTTTCCTGTCATGCTCAAACAGGAGCCTATGTAAATGTGAAGGAAATCAGGCACCACATTTCCCCGCTAAGCCATTGCAAATTTGAAATGAGAATTGTGAACATGTTCTATTGAGTAACCGTTTGGATTTCTTTCCCTTTGTCACATGACCCCACCTTTTTCAAAATGTGAACTGCCACTTGAATTTTTATTCCATTATCATTTCTGTACCCTCTTGGCTGAAAATAGAAAGCCTAACATAAGGATAAACTTTTGTTTTCCCCACCATAAATGTTTTAAGGTGACCAAGAGTTGATGTGGATAGATGTTTAAGATGGAATCGAATGACTATGGAAATTTAAAAAAAAAAAGCTCAAATTCTAAAATTGACATTAAAAACAAGTGAAGAAAATATTTTACTTCCACCAAATTTTTAAGAGCCCTGGTGGCACAGTGGGCTATGCTGCGGACTGCTACCTGAAAGGTCAGAGGTTCAACACCACCACCCACTGAGCGGATGGTGGAAGAAGGAAGAGCCTTTCCACTAGAGTCAAGATTTACAGCCTCGGAAACCCACAGGGGGCTCTTCTACCTTGTCAGGAAACATGGCTGTAGACCCAATGGTGGTGAGTTTCTGGGGTTTTTTCCCAGATAAGGGTTTAAAGTTTCAGTTAGGGAATCCAGTATGGGTTTATTTTATGGTTCCAATTTCATATACTGGCTACTTTTTTATTGCAGCTATTGGGTTTTATCACACACCATTGGGGAGACCTGGAAGTTTGGGTAGCACATTGGTTAAGCTCTTGGATGTAAATTGAAAGTTTGAGAATTTGACCTGAACTGTAACTCCATAGAATAAAGAGCTGGCCACTTGCCCCTGTAAAAATTACAGCCTAGAAAACCCTCCCGGTTTCTGCTACTCGGTTTCATGCTGTCTCTATGAGTTGAAATTGGCTGGAGGAGAGCGAACACATGGCAGAATGGAAAATATTAGTTTTCAAATAAATGGTCCTCAAAACCAAACCAAACTCACTGTCATCGAATCGATACCAACTCCCTATAGGACAGGGTAGAGCTGCCTGTGTGCGTTTCCAAGGCTGTTACTATTTATGGGAGTAGAATGCCCTGTCTTTCTTTCATGACGAGGCTGGCAGTTTCAACCAGTTGGCATTGTGGCTCACAACCCCATGCATAACCCCAATGCCACCATGGCTAATTACAAATGATCCTTACATGTGCTTTATGCAGTAAAGCTTATATATAAATCTTCTAAGTAGAATCTTGATCGCTTAAGCCACAATTTGCAACTTTTTCTCAGAAACCCTAAGCCATGGGGATAAAGTGCTGAGCCCAAAAGGTGCGTTCCCGCACACATGGAGCTCCTGATTAAGAGGGAGGGCATCTCTTCCAATTGGTTGTCCAGGTTACCATGACCAAAATAAGCATTACATCCTATATTTGCCTCTGATTATACTGGTATGGGTTAAGTTCAGTACTATGAAGGGAGAGTCAGTGAACAAGGATAGAGACGTGCTTAGGCACAGGATGGGAGAAAACCTCTCTGCACGGGTAGCAGTCCAACTGAGACCCTGAAGAAGAGTGGGTTAGGAAAAGAAGGTGGTTGCTACCTATTTACCAGTTGTCCCTGCATGATGGTGACCTCCATACACGACAGAAGAAAGAAAATAACCAAAAACCTTACCATTCTAGTGCCATCCTCAGGGTCAGTTGTGGAGTGAATTTTATTTATCAATAGGGTTTTCCGTGTTTGGAAGTAAATTACCTGGCCTTTTATCCCACTCTGTCTAAGTCTGGAAGAGCCATTGAAATCTGCTCCACTTTATGTTGTTGTTGCTTGGCGCCATTGAGTTGGTTCCAACCCCTGTACAACAGAGGGAAAAACTGCCTGGTTTCGAATCATCCTCACTGTTCCTTTTACATCTAAGCCCATTGTTTCAGCCACGGTGCAAATCCATCTCATCTGCTCTCTTCTGTTGTTGCTAACCCTCTGCTTTACCAAGCATAATGTCCTTCTTCAGGAACTCGTCTTGCTTGAGAGCATGTCTAAAGTACATGAGATCACGTCTTGCCAATCTTGGTTCTAGGGAGCACTCTGACTGTACTTCTTCCAACATAGACTTGGTCGTTCTGCTGGGGTTTAATGGTAGCTTCCACGATCTTTGGCAACACCATAATTCATATGCATCATTTCTCCTGTGGGATTCCTTCTTCCTTATCCAGCTTTCACATGCCTATGAGGTCATTTAGAACAGCATGGCTTGAGTGACGGTACCTTAGTCCTCAAAGTGACTTCTTTGCTCTTTATTGCCTTAGATAGGTTTTGTGTAGCCTATTTGCTTACAGCAGGACATCTTTTGATTTTTTTAATGCTGTTACCATGAGCATTGATTGTGCCTCTAAGTCAAAGGAAATCCTTGAGAACTTCAGTGTTTTTTTCATTTATCATGCAGAAAATGCTGTCTTGGTGAGGAAGTTTGCTTTCTTTACGTTGAGCTGTAATTCATGTGGAAGGTTTCAGTGTTTGATCTTCATCTCGTAGCGCTTCTCCTCTTCACATTGAACGAGCAAGGTTGCATCGTAGGAAATTAGACATTTTTAACGAGTCTTCCTCTAGTACTGAGGCCATGTTCTTCCAGCGGTCAGGGCCTCTGATTGCTTGTTCAGCATACAAACTGTGAAAGTAGGGTGGAAGGATGCGCGTCTTTTCTGATTATATCCCCTTGTGGTGTTCAATCGACTAGCTCTTAATTCGTACACAGGTTATTCATTCAGGAGCACAATTAAGTATTCTGGAATTCCCTTTATTTACAGTGTTTTTCATAGTTTGCTATGATCCACACAGTTGAGTGTCTAAGCATAATCAATAAACCATTCAATCAGAAACTCTGTGGTCTCCTCTGCTTTTAGCCAAGATTCATCTGATATCAGCAATGAGATCCTTTCCTCTTCTGAATCCAGTTTGAATTTCTGGCAGTTCCCTTTCATTGTATGGCTACAACCATTTCTTAATTATCTTTAACAAAGTTTTACTTGTATGTGATAATAATGTTGCTTGATAATTGTTGCATTTTGTTGGGTCACCTTTCTTTGGAACGGGTACAGATATGAATCTCTTCCAATTGGTTGTCCAGGGAGCTCTCTTCCAAATGTCTTGGCAGAGACTAGGAGGGTTTCCAGCACTGTGTTACTTTGCTGAAGCACTTCCCTTGGTCTTCTGTCCTGGAGATGCCTATGGATGCCTGCCTTGCAGCTCGCCCGTCTTCCTTTAATTCCTGTGGTTTCTGATCGTGTACTATGTCATAAAATGATTCAGACGTGACACATTCTTTTGGTTCTATATACCTTTCCATATTTTTATGTTGCTTCAATATTTTGCCCATAAAATCCTTCGATATTACGACTTGAAGCTAAACTTGCTTCTTCAGTTATTTCAGCTGGAGGACTGCCGAGCATGTTCTTCCTCTTTGGCTGTTGATTACCAGGTCTTGGCACATCTTGTGATTGTGTTCTATTTGATCTTCCTTAACTGCTCTCCGACATTTTCTACCTAGCTCGTTTACTTCTTTTTTTCCCTTTAATTTGCTTTAGCTACTCTTCTTTTCAAACGTCAATTTCAGAGTCTTTTCTGAGTCCAATTTGGTCTTTTTCTTCCCTGTCTTTTAGTGATCTTTTGCATTTTTACGTGTGATGTTCTGATACCACCCCACAATTGCTCTCCTCTTTGGTCGTTAGGGTTCAATGAGCCAAGTCTGTTTTTATAACAGTCCCTAAATCCATGTGGGATAGACTGAAGGTCATAATTTATCTTTTGTGGGGTTGTAATTTTCTTCGGCTTCAACCTTAACTTGCATATTGCATATTACGATTGATAGTTGTGTTAGTCTGGGTAGATAAGAATAGCAAATTCATAGAGGCACTCATATGTGTGTAAGAAAGAGCTTTATATAAGAGTGATTGCACATTAAGAAAACTTCCCAGCCCAGTCTGGATCAAATTCATAAGTCTGGTATTAGCTCATATGTCCAGTACCAGTCTGTAAAGTTCTTTTCAGACTCACGCAGCACATGCAATGATGAGGAATGCAAGGCAACCACAGGCCAGTGGGTGGAAAGCATTGTCGATCCAGTGAAAGCATCTCAGTGCTGGTAGGGGTCTCCACGTGGCTCCCTCAGCTCAAAGGCTCTAGCATAGTTCCATGTGTCTTCTCAACAGGAATGTCTCCCAGGAAGTAAGCATGGGTCCCACCTCCAGTGAGTTATTTACCTCCATAGCTCCTCCAAATGAGGTCATCAAGCTGCAACTTGATTGACAGGCTAAACTCCACCCCTTCACTCTAAGCCTCAACTGACAACAGATTCTGTAGCTATTATATAGTCTGTTCCACAGTTGATCCATGGCTTTGTTTTGGTTGCTGCTATTGAGCGTTTCCATATTCTCTACCCCAAAGTGTAATCAATTTGATTCTTGCTAGCCTTACTGACATGATCACTGAGGATAAATGTGAGCATAAGCAGATGCAGTGAAGAAAGCTGATGGTGCCTAGCTATCAAAAGATATAGCATCTGGGGTCTTAAAGGCTTTCAGGTAAACAAGCAACCATCTAGCTCAGAAGCAACAAAGCCCTCATGGGAAAAGCACACCAGCCTGTGTGACCATGAGGTATAGAAGAGACCAGGTATCAGGCATCAAAGAACAAAAATTCATATCAGTGGGTACCCACCTTCCTGATATGATCACTGAAGACAAATGTGTACATAAGCAAATGTGGTGAACAAAGCTGATGGTGACCA
>NW_022103908.1:6265941-6290570 GCF_000313985.2 Echinops telfairi | reverse complement strand
TTACAAATGTACAAATGTGCTTGACACAATGGACATATGTATGGATTGTGATAAGAGTTGTATGTGCCCCCATAAAATGATTTTTAAAATTTTTGATTCTTGCTTGTTTCCTTTAGTGAGGTCCACATGTAGTCAACATTTATGTTGTTGAAAAAAGGGCTGTGCAATGAAGCAGTCATTGATCTTGCAAAATTCTGTCATGTACTCTCCAGGTTTTTTCTATCACCACGACTTTCTTGTGTGTTTCTAACTTTAACACTCCTACCACTAGTAATTATCTATGCGTTTTGATTGCATCCTTGATCAATTTTAGATGGAAAAAGTTGGTTGGATTCTTCAATTTCTTCATCATTGGTTTATGGTTTGGTGCAAAAATTTGAATAGTGGAAGTATTAGCTGATCTTCCTTGTAGATGTGTAGATAGTATGCTATCACACACAGCATTGTCCTTTAAGAGAGATCTTCACATAATCCTTTTGTCAACAAACACAACACAATTTCTCTTGATGTGTCATTCCTGGCTGAGTAAACCATATAGCCGTTAGAGTCAAAACAGCTCGTCCAAGTCAACTTCAGCTTACTTTGCTAACGATGCTGCTCTCAATGTGTTTCGCTTTATTTTTGAGAACTTACAATGTTCCTAGAGTCATACTTCATCCATTCCATGTTCTAACTCAATGTGTGTTCGCAGCTGTTTCTTCTCATTTGGGGTTGTGCCCCATCAGCAAGTGAAGGTCCCGGAATCTTTGTACCATCATGTCTGCTTTCAGGAGGCAGTTCTTTCCCCAGTCATATTCAAAGTGCCTTCTAGGACTCTCATGGCAGTGGGCTTTGGCTTTTCTCATCCCATATATCAGACCATGGTGCACTACTATTCATAAGGCTTTCAATAGCTAATTGCTCAGAAGTGGACAGCCTATTTCTTCTTACTAGTCTGTCTTAGTCTGGAAGCTCAATTGATGCCTATCTACCAGGGATAGCACTGCTGATGTTTGAAATATTGGTGACATGGCTTCCAGCAAAACAGCACCCCACAAACCACCACTGTATGGCAAACGGAGTGATGAGTGTTGGCTTAGCATTCTAGCAAAAGGAACCCCCCACCACCACCATTGAGTAAACAATACCTGGGCCTTCAGGATTGAAGGTGAGAGTTATGATTTGGAATCTCTACTGCCCCCTAAGCAAGGAGGGAGGGTCACAATGTTCCAGGTAGAGTGTGCTGTTCCTCCAAAGGCTGTGCAGTGGGAATTCCTGGAACTGAGAGAATAAGTGAGTGCTGTAAGACAGTGAAGGTGGAAAAGAAGAGTATACAGAGGCCAGATGGTGCAGTGATTTGTATTACGTGACACAGTTTCTTTAGTTCTGTGCTTTAAAAGTTCAATAGTAGACTATTAGGAAAATGTAAATAGATTAATATGATCTTGTTTATAATTATTATTTTAAAATAATATATTTTATTGTGTTTTTGTGGTTGAGGATCTCCACAGCAGAGCCTACACAAACCCAACATTTTCAGGCCGTACGCCATGGCAGCATTGATTACATTCTTCTGACTGTGCAGTTTTTCTGTCTCTCCCTCTCTTATTATGAAGTCACTGCCCACTCAGTTTTCCTGTCTCACTTTTCAGTGGCTGGTGTCGACGTGATCCAATATAAATAGATTTTAAAATAGAAAGTGAGCAAGGCCGACATTTTCACTCATTAAGTCAAACTATCCATTATGTCTATAAGGCTTCAGGGAATATTTTTTGCAGTCAGATTTAAGAGGCAGTTATTATCTCAAAGCAATAGTTTAAGCATTTATCCAACCTCTGTGGTCTCAAAATGTATGCATTTCATAAAAATTTGAAATTCTGTTCTTAATTTCCCTCCTTTTGGTTAGTATTTTTCTATGGTGCCTTTGATCAAAATGTTCAATAATGGTAGCCAGGCTCCATCCAGTTCTTGTGATCTCATGGTAAAAGGTGGCCGTTTGTAATGGAGACAATTAACCACAATTAACCACAGGTTTGACTTCCTTTTCCTCTTATGGCCACCTTCTCCTCCATTGCTGCAAGTTATTAAACACTAATTGTCTTTACTGTATGGATGCTTGCAAGCTTTTGAGACCCAGAGTATTCTTTTACAAAGTAGGAAGTAGAGCAAACGAACTAAGTACAATATTAGGGCAGTTCACTTGGATGTCCCATAGCCATAAATCTCCAAACCAAGGCACAAATCCCAAGAGGCATGCGTTAATACATAAGCATCTCAGGAGCTATTCTGTCTCGTTGGTCCTTGTTGTAAATATATCTTTCACACAAATTTTAAGACGTATTTTTAATGATTGTTCTAGCTTAGAGTAGGAGAGTACTTTGAAGAGAGAGGCCGTAGAGCTGGGAATCCCTCCTCGTGAGAAGCTAAGTCAGGAAGTCCTCTTTGGTCTAATGATAGTTTATTTTGAGGAGCAATGGATCTTACACATTTCAAAAATCCTTTCGCAGTATATCTCATTGTTAAACTTATTTTATGTTTTATAAACTTGTCTGTGTTTTGGATTGGTGTAGAATTTTGTTTCCCATTTTCAGTTTTCCTGAAAAATCCACAATCAGAATGTCCTATGTATGGTATCATCAATTTATTGACCCCCAAATTTTTGAGCATGCATTCTATTCAAAGAATCGTGCACAGATGAAGGGAATTAGACTTGTCGCTCTCTTTCATGCTGTTTCTACCTTTGCTTTGGTGAATGTTGTGCATTCCCTTGACAGACATTTGTAATCACCCTCCAATGTGTGCCCTGAGGCAAGCAGTCAATGGTTTGGCAGAACAGCCAGGGACTTGGAAGGCACATGGTTGGAAAATTAGTGACAAGAAAATATGGGAAAAGGTTTGCAGATAGACTTATCAGAATGGACTATAAACTCCCCAAAATCAAACTCACTGTCATCCAGTTAATGCTGACTCATAGCACCCCCCTGAAGTTTTCTGGACCTGTTTATAGGAGTAGAAAGCCCAGTCTCTCTCACTCGGACCTGCTGGTGGTTTGGAACTGCCGACCATTCGGATAGCAGCCCAACACATAACTACTACACCATTATAGAAGTGAGATGTGGGTTTCTTGTGGATGCTCACCAAAGAGTCACCTAGCAGAGGACGGTTTTTACCCATCATGTAGATAGAATGATGCATTGCGCGTCTCATCCTCTTTCCCCAGACAATCCCGTTGTTTCCAATGGGGCTTGGAAACAACTTAGCTGGGATGGCAGAGAGGGAGTTTCTGCATAGTCTCAACAACATGGACTTCCTTTAACCGAAGTCAACTTGGTGATAACCACCACTGAGTGCCCAATCGACCAACTGCAGACACAGAAAAGGAGGCCACAGATGGCACAATTCCTAGGGGTTATTGATCAGCCAGCAAACTGGTGGCAGGAATCGCACTGGACCACTTCCATTATGGTAAGAGCAGTGTTTTGCTGTTATTGAGAGAGATACTTATTCTGAACAGTGAATTTGCCTTTCTTTCATACAATGTTCTGCCCAAACTACCATGGGTGGACTCACAAAATTATGCACTGTGATTCTATTCCACACTGAATTGCCTAGAATCAAAGGTTTATTTCACAGCAAATGAAGTGTGGCAGCCGGCCCAGGCTCATGGAATCCCCCGCCTGGTCCGGAGCCATTCTCACCATCGTCGCTCTGTTGGAACACATCGTTGCAGGGATTTTCTTAAACAATTTGCTTTAGGGCCTTCTAGTTCATTGACCTACTTTACCAAGCAAGTGGTGGTGCTCAGGGGCTGCTCTCTCCTGATAAGATATCCAAAGTACACGAAACAACGTCTCAGCATCCTCATGTCTAGGCATATTCTAGCTCCTCTTTCTCCAAGACAGGTTTATTTGTCCTTCTGAGTCCAAAATCATTTCCATATTCTTGGTGAACACCACATTCAAATGCATTGATTCTCAGCTCTTCCTTATTCGTTGTCCAGCTTTTGAATGCCTCCGAGGTGATTAATAATATGCTGGCTTGGATTCAGTACAACTTACCCTTCAAAGTGACATCTTGGCCTTTTAACAACTCAAAGAGGTCTTTCGCAGCATATCTGCCCCATGTCAGCTCTCCTTTGATTTCCTGACTGCTACTTCTGTGACATGGATTCCAGGGAGAGTAGATCCGAATGAAAGGAAATCCTTGACGACCTCAACTCTCTCTGTTAGTCATGCCAGTGCTTAGTGGTCCATTTGTGGAGATCTTTGTTTCCCTGATGTCAAGATATAATTCACACTGAAGGCAGTAGGCTTTTGAGATAGTTCGTTTATTGTGCCAGCCTGGCCGATAAACACATGTGGGATTGATTGAAGGGCGGAGGGATAAATGGGTGGTGAGCCTCGCCTTTCTAGTTCTCAGGTCTCTTGCTTTGTGATGGTTGCATCAGGGTGCAGCTGCCTTAGCAGTTCCCTGCTTCGGCTTGAAAGGCTGACTTCCTGAAAGACATCCCCAAGGAGAAGCCACATTGACCTACCTCGATGCAGCCCTGGGTGCTGGGGCACCGGTGTGGAGACCCCTGCCAGTGCTGAGATGCTTACACGTTCAGTGACTCGGCTTTCCTCCTGAAGTCAGCATCGTTATGTCTGCTTTGTGAGATGGAGGAGGACTTTGTGAATTGGTGTTGGACATATGGATTAATGGATTAATGTTGGACTTGTGGGTTTGGGAAGCCCTTGGTTGGGATGTTTTCTTGATGCACACTTAACCTATATATAAAACTCTCTCTATACATGAGTTTCTGGGATTTGTTTCTCTAAAGTACCCAGACTAATACACTTTGATCTTCATCAGTTAATGATTTAAATCCTCTGCATTTTCAGTTAATAAGATTGTGTAATCTACTTACCACGAGTCACTCCGGTGCATGTCCGGCTTGAGTCACATGCATCTTAGTCTTCCAAGGGAGATATTTTGCTTTTTAATATTTTCCAGGGATCATTTGAAGGAGTTTTGTTCAATGAAATGCTTAGTTTGGCTTTCCGACTTCTGCTTCCATAGGAGTTGACTTTGGATACAAGTAAAATACAAAGTTTCATAACTTCAATCTTTCCTCTTTTATCATGACATTGCTTATTGGGCCCTTTGTAAGTGTTTTTGTTTTCTGTATGTTAAGGTGTAACCTGCATTGAAGGCTGTAGTCTTTGATCTTCAACAGGGAATCCTTCACTTAATATTTGTTTTCAGTGAGCAAGGTTTATTGTCTTTTTATCCCAGGTTGTTAATGTGTTGTCTTCTCATCTTGATATGACATTGTTCTTCATATAACACAGCATCTTCAATTTCTTTTTCAGCTTACAGACGGAATAAATCAGGTAACAGGATGCAACCCTGACACATGCCTTCCTTGGTTTCTGATTTCTTCTCTTTTTTTCTCTCTCTCTCTCTCCCTCTCTCTTTTCTACAGGAACAAAATTGGTGGTGATGATATATACATACTTATTTCAAAGAAATGACTCATAATTTTGGAGCTTGATAAGACCAAATTTATGGATCAGGCTTTAGTCTGGAGGTTTCTCTTGACTCAAGTGCTTGTAGGGGGCTTAGAAATCCAAAATCAGCAGATGAAACATCAGACTGCTGGCTCATGGGGTGATGGGAACTCATAAATTCCCAAATGTGCAGCACAGTGAACTGTTTAGGGATGGTCTCTTCCCCATTCTCTCCAGGATTTGTTAAGATCCTAACAGTAGAATATTGCTTTGTAGTCAAGGGAACACAGCAAAACACCGTCCTGGTATTCTCTGGTTTCTTCCAAGATTCTTGCTTTTATTAAAAGTGATAACCCCTGTTCTATTACTTGTTCTGATTCTGGTTTGAATGTCTTCGGTTCTCTGTCAATGTATTGCTGCAACTATTTTTTTAAAAATCAGCCTCAGATGCTATGTCCCCATTAACAGATGCTCCATTTGTTTCTCACCAATTTCTTCAGAGGGATTTGTCAAGTAATACATAGATTATTATCTTGAAGAATGTTGACAGGAATGAAAAACTGTATGTGCACGTGCCTGGCCACTGTGGCTCGCTTTACTTTGCAGCAGATCCAAAGAGTTATTGGATAGTAAATACCACGCACATTTCTTTGTTGGTGATGATGACCACAGCAGTGAAAATATGTTAGATTTGTTCTATCAACTCAAAATCATGCACTCTACATGGTGATAATTGGGCAGGTGCTATTTTCCCCAGTATCAGAACCTTTTTCTGTGCTTGGCTCTCTCTAGTACATGCCTCTAGTTTAATTAGCTGGATAGGGGAGTAAGTTACCTTGTTGACAGATGTCAGCTAATGATACCAACAGGATCTGGTTGAAAACTCGAGACCTGTCAACATCAAGCTCAGGGGTTCTCAATACTGGCTGCATATTAGAACCACCTGGAAATAAATTTTAAATTAATTCATAGTGGTGTAGGAGTCCTAGTTAATTCAATCAGTTACTGCGGAGAAGCAGCCAGAACATAAATGTTTTTAACTTTTTCCCAATGTATAGACCAAGTCCCTTCGTGGCACAGAGAGTTCGGATGTTTGGCTGCTCACCAATTGTTGGAGGTTTGAGCCTACTTAGCAGTAGCTCTGAAGATCTTGAAATCTGCTAGGAAAAAATAAGTGATTCAAAACCCGAGGGATCCCCTCTCTCCTTTGAGCCACACAGGATCATTCTGAGTCTAAGCGAATGGACTCCCCTGAAGTTGGTGAGGGCGAGCCAGGTAGAGAATCTGGAGAATGACTACCTTTTAGGCAGAAACAGAAGACTTGATCCACCGCTTCGTCTGCATTCGACACAGATTGGGAGTCTTCGAGGTGCGAGGACAAGACATCTGGGTGCTAACCAAAGTTTGGTGGTTCTAACCAACTTTAGGGAAAAGATGTGATGGTTTGTTTCTGTAAAGATTCCAGAACAACTCCCTGCCATCACGCCAATGCCATCTCAGAGCCACCCCCTGTGGGTTTCCGAGGCTGTACCTGTTTATGGGAGTAGAAAGCCCAGTCTTTCCTCAAGGAGATGCTGGTGGTTTCAAACTCCTGACCATTCAGATCTCCTCCCAATGCATAACCACTACACTATTGGGCTCCTTCTCTCTAAAGATTGCAGCCTTGTTAAAACGGAGTGACACCATCATCATCCTCTTCCCTCATTATCTAGCATCAAGCGGGGTGGGTGGTGGTGGTGGTGGGGCACGGTATGGTGAGAGCATTATAAACTGTCCAAAGCTAATTCCCTGAAGCTGATAAGAGGCAGCGCTCCTTTCCCCAACCTTGTCACACATTCTAACTCCAGGAGCTTGTCCTACTATACTCTCTAATTCTCTACTGAGTTTGATGAAACCACATGGGACTTATAAAACTCATGATTATCAGAATTACTAGGAAAGTAATAACTTACCATGTAAGATCAGGGCCCTTTGTTCAGATCCACTTATTGACTACACCCACAGGCAAACTTCTCTGGTATCTTGGGATTCTGGGGTGGGCTGGCCTCTTTCCTGCTCAGACATAATACAAAGGCGTTTGATTCTGCCTACAAGTGTCCTAAGGCACCCCATCCCTTAGCAAACCTCCTGTTCAAATGTACTCAGCTTTCTTGTTGCATGCGTCTAGAAGCTGCCCATGTTGTTCCTCTGCCACTCTCCCGCTGGCTTCTCCCACCTCTGCTGCTGTCATTTCTAAAGGCAGTGTCTCATCTTCTCTTGCTGCCTCCCGGGTTGCAGCCCTCTTCCGCTCGTCTCTAGTAGTTCTCCGAGCAAGGATGGCAGGTTCAGGGGCACACACTTCCTTCTTGGTGGCAGTGAGGGTCCCTCTGATTGCCTCTCAGATGGCTTTTTTTTGCGGCTACTGGGCTGTCAAAATTGGTCAACCCCTTCATTTGGGTTTCATATACCTAGCCTGCCTGATCCAACATCCCAAGGGTGCAATGCATATTATTTGCATGATTGCAAGCTGCTCAATTCCCTTGGTGAGCCAGGAGCACCTTAATTACATAGTTTTAGCCAATCACAAGACCTCTTGAATGGTTGAAAAGAATGCATATCTCTTTGAGGACTAAGGTGGGCCAGATCCAAACCATGATATTTTTAACCACCCCCACCCTTTATGCATGTAAAATTTTGACACTGAATAAGGAAGACTGCAGAAGATTCCATGCATTTGAATTAGGATGATAGTGAAGAATCTTGAAAGAATACATCATTTTTTTCTTGGTATAAGCACAGCCAGAGTTTTCTGCCTCTTAGAAGCAAGGATGGAGCCTTCGTCTCATTTATGTTGGACCTGTCCTCAGGAGTATTCAGTCCCTGGAAAGGTCCATCATGCTTGGGCAAGTAGAGAGGCAGTGAAAAAGGGGAAGACGCCAACCAGAGGGACCGTCATCATGGCGCACCAATGGACTCAAACAAATCAACCCTGGTGAGGATGGCTCGGGACTGGGCAGTGTTTCTCTTGCATGTAGGGTCACTCGGAGTCACAACCAACCCGATGGCACCCGGGTTAGTCTGGGGAGACTAGAGAAACAAATCCATGGACACACTTACGTGTAGAAGAAAAAGAGGTTTATATACAAGAACAATTGAACATTGAGAAAACCCAGCTCAGTCCAGATCAAGTCCATAAGTCTGGTATTAGCTCATATGTCTGATACCAATCTTTAAAGTCTCTTCAGACTCACAAAACACATGCAATGACACCAAATGTAGAAGATCACAGGTCAGTGGGTAGAAAGTCTTTGGATCCAGTGTCCTTGGAAACATCTTGGCGCTGGCAGGGTTCTCTACATCAGCGTGGGTCCATGTGTCCTGTCAGCTGCTCTATCTTCCAGGGTGTGTGCAGAAAGTCTTCCACCTCCAAAGAGGAAATACCAGATTTCCCAGAATTCTCAGGAGAAGGCCATGCCCACACAGAAGCCTCGTTGCCTATGATCCGATTGACAGACTCGACTCCACCCCTTCACTCATCATCCTCTTGAAATAACAATTATATGACTACCACAGCACCTAATGACAACCAATTTTGGTGGTCATTACAAGATGCTGGTGAGAAAGGCCGTGTCCAAACCTATTCAGTGTACGACAAGCCTAGACAACAGAATGGGGATGGTTTACTCTATCTCAGGGGGTCACTGGGAGTCAGAAGCAACTCCACGGTCCCCAACAACAATGTGAGTGTATTGGTAACAGGAAATCAGTCCTTATTTATTTAGGTCAACTTTGGAAAGAAAGTATATACATGACTTGATTTGTGGTGTCAGAGGACATAGCACCCAGTAGAAAGATCACCGTCTGACGTGAAAGTTGGCCTCCACAGCACTTCCTATGTGCCGAGTAATTTATCCCTGCCCTGGCAGTGACATCCAGTTGTGGAGGCAAGAGAAATCCAATCGCGTATCTGCTAGCATTGTCCCAGGCACCTGGAGGAGCTATTCTTGTGCATATTTAAAAGCCAGAGTGTTCCCTACTTTGATTTAAATATACTATAAGCAGTCAGCAGCTGGGCCTTGTCTTATTTATAATTTATGAGTATCCTTCTAGTCTTGAAATAACCACAATTTCTAAGGTCCAGTTTTTATTCTCTACTGTGTCACCCACTGCACACAGTGCTCCAACCCCTGTGTCATTTCTGGGTCCCCTCATTTACAGCATGACCTGTGGCACTTCTTTTGTTCACAAGGCTGGGAAGAGTCATGGGATAATCTGTTGAAAGCCAAGTGGACTTCTTGGAAGCAAGACGCTCCATATGCTCATCACTCCATCCTTCTTTATCTCCCCTGGGAGGGGAAGGCGGTCACATGCACAGAGCTGGGACCCAGGGGAGAGCACCAAGTGGAGAAAGAGCTGCTTGATTGGGCAACACGTTCCTCTGAGGCTTTCTTTTCAAGAACCTTGACGAAGCGATCCTAACTGTTTCCTTGCCTTAACTGATCCTATGTGGCTGCTCTCCATGAAGCTTGTCTTCTCAAAGTTTCCTTGTAGACTGCTCGGTTTGGGCTTTTTGGTTTTGTTTCGTTTTGGTTTTGCTTGTTTGTTTTTAGCACTGTATAAAAACCCATTTTCCTGTTTACAGTGAATGACTCTTAAATGTAAACTATGATAGCAGGAACATGAACATGAAAGGGGAGAATAAAACCTTCCTTTAATCTGTTCTTTTAAGGACCAGAGTTCAGATGCTAACATCTGTACTTTCATAATTGTCCAGGTAATTTATACACTAAAAAAACCGAATCGTGTTTCTCAGAGCAGAGACCAAGAGACTTCTCTGCATTGATTCTTATGATAAGAGAGTCCTAAAGCCAGAACGGAGGGATTCTTGGTCACGATGTGGTGACAGAATTTGCAAACTCACTTTTTCTGCTCTCAGGGAGATCTCGGACAAACTAAGAATGAACTTATTCTTGAATGCTTACTATTTTTTTGACATGTACATGTATTATCTTGTTTTATTCTCACAGCAATTTCACCATAACCCTCATTTCCAAAAGGAGGTCACACCACTCGCCCAGGTTGACCAAGTTAGAAAGCACTGGATTCCAAGTGATCTGATGTAAGTCTGCACTTCATATCATGTCCTGTTTCTGAGCCATTCTCTCTTCTAACAGGAATCAAATAGGAACCTGGAAAGCTCACTTGTTCCACAGCCAGTGAACCCACTTGTTATGCAGGAAAAAGCAAACAACCAAGAGACCCATGGAGACGGAGTTGATTCGAACTTACGGTGACCCCATAGTATTCGGGAGTAACACTGTTCCATAGGTTCTTTTAGCTTTCATCGTTATGGTAGCAGGTCTGCCAGGCCATTCTTCAAATGGGTCCCTGATTGGGTTCAAACTTCCAACCTTAACATTACCAGCCTCTGGTGTTCGTGCCATGTCACTTAGTGCTTTGTCACTAGGATACAGGACTGATTCCTCCCCAAGCTACAAGCCTCTTTTAGGGCATTGAAAAGATGCTATTCACCTTTGTGAGGAAAGCAACCCCAATACCTGTGCACAGGAATTACATCTTAAATAGACATCCACAAAAGAGGCATCGTTATTGCCTTGATATATTTAAAGAAACACAAGCTTCAAAAGATGAAGCCATGTGCCCAAGTTTATGAACATGGTAATGAGAGGAACCAAAACTCCAGTCTAGGACTTCAGACTCCCGTCTATGACTCTTGCAATGACTCAAGCCACGAAGGCTCCTCTGTTCACTTCTCCTCTCTGTCCCCAGGTTCTGATTTTATAAGGTCATTGATCATCCTTAAGCCTCTTGTAGGCAACTTAGGGAAGATAAAAGGTGCATTGAAATCGTTGTTCCCTTAAGGTTGAGAGAGAGAGAGAGAGAAGTAAATAGTGATTCTTTGAGTTTCTACAAGATAAGAGGTACATTTAGGGGCTTCTCTACACTACTGTTCTTGGGGTATTTACGGATCATTTTATGAATGAGGAAACTGAGTCCAAGACTGGCTACTTTACTTGTCCAGGGTCATATAGGCATTTTAGCCCAAGGCAAGTCTGACGCTAAAACCTAAATATGACCCACTTCAGCCAAAAGGGTGATATGCTACATGCCAAACTCACTTCCTTTGGATCACTTCTGACTCAGGAAAACGCTATAGGGCAGAGTAGATCAGCCCTGTGTATTTCTGAGGCTTTCCATGGCTGTCGATGTTTGTTTTGCACAAGCAAAACCTCATCTTTCTCCTAAGGAGGTGCTCCTGGGACTACACTGCTAATCTTGTGGTTAGCAGCCCAGTTACTCACTGCCATTAATTCCAACTGCTAGTGACCCTATCCAGTACCTCTCTGGGACAGGGTCGGAGCCAAAGAGGAAGGCTTGCAATGAGATGGGTCGACTCAGTGGCTACAACAATGGGCTCAAGCAATGGTGAGGATGGCGCTGGACCAGACAGTGTTTCATTCTAATGTGCACAGGATCGCTATGGATCGGAATCGGTTCGAGGGTACCTAACAACAACAGCATCCAATACCACTCAAAGTTCTGTGCTCAAAATTGATCACAAATGGCCAAGACTATTTTTATGTCTCCTTAATTCTGAGAACCATTTCTTGGATCCTTCTGTCGTTGTGAACTCCCTGGATGAATTATGGTTTTCAGGGAGAGGCTTGAATGTGTCAGCACTTGTTACTGAAATGAACTAATGAAGGTAGAAATGTGTCATAGGAGCAACAGTCCTTTGGAGAGGGCTGGGATTCTTTATCCACATTCCGTTGCCTTCGGCCAAACTCCATTGAGCTTTCACCTGTGGAGAACCCGTCCAGCTCACGGATACGTCCAGGTCCCCTTGCGTCACCAGGTCATGACTGCGCTCCCCTCCCCTCCCAGCAGACTCCGATCGCAGCTCTCGTGCCAGGCTGTTCTTCCCTGCTCTGGGTCTCAGCTTTCCTTTCTTTTTCTTCGATGGCAGATTCATGTCCCCAAAGAGAAGCCTGCTGCCAGAGATGTGAGCAGATGTCACCTCTGCTGCTGCCGAGGCTGGTCAGAAGCCTAGGCCAGTGACAGCAGGGCTAGAATGAGATTCCTGGCACACCTGGGCGAGGAGCATGTTGGGGCAGAGGGGTGATAATGACAAATTCAAATGACGGAGGAAACATAGAGTGGAATAGCAGCTGGTACGTGGAAGATGTCATTAATGTTCCGGAGGGAATCTAAAGTCATCCTTGGAAATGCACTCTACCAGATGAAACTTACAACCTGAGAGTTTATTTTTATCCTCATCTTGCTTCAGGGTCAAGAGATGGGGTGCCACATATTTGATGAGCTCTGGAAGAAGTTGACCTTTGCTTTCTTGGTTTTGAACATGGACATGGTGCCCTATGTGCATGTATACACATACACATCTCAGTACACTAAATGAGATTTTTTTTTCCCGGTTGCTCAGTACATATACAAGTTATGCCTACACTTTACTGTAGTCTATTAAGTGTTCAAGAACATTATGAAAAGGACTTGAGATATGGCAAGAATTAGCAAAACGTGTCAGGCAGAGACACCAAATGAGCACATGCTGTTAGGAAAATGATAGACTGCAAACTTGCTGGGTGCAGAGTTGGCACAAACCTTTAATTTATTCACAAAAATGCAGTATCTGTGAGGAGCAATAGAGAAAAGCACCAGAAAGTGAGGTAAGTCTCTATTTCAGGTATCAAACTTTGTGGTTGTTCTTAGGAGCGAGTGAGTCAACTGAGTCACCCTATGCACAATAGAGAGAGATACAGCCTGGTCCTGTACCCTCCTCATAATTGGCTTATGGCTGAGCCCATTGTGACAGCCACTTTGCCAATCCATCTTGTTGAGGGACTTCCTCTTTTACACGGCCCTCTACTTCATCAAGCCTGATGTCCTTTTTAAGGGACAGGTCCCTCCTGATAACCTGTCCGTACAATGTGAATCCCGGTTTCATTCTGTTTGCCTTTAAGGAGCATTCTAGCTGTACTTCTTCCCAGACAGATTTGTTGGTTCTTTTGTCAGTCCATGGCGCTTTCAATATTAGGCTTAGGCCGCACTCTAATCGAATGCATTGATTCTCCTTCAGGCTTCCTTATCCAATGTCCTGCATTCACAGGCATAGGAAGCAATGGGAAACATCATGGCTTGGGTCACTCACACCTTCCTTAGGCCTCAGCGTAACCTCCTTGCTTTGCAACACTTTAAAGAGCTCTTTGCAGCCGATTACTCCATGCAGTGTGCCATTTGATCGCTTGCTGGCTGCTTCCCTGAGTATTGAGTGTGGATCCCAGCAAGACAAAGTCCTTGACAACTTCAAGCTTCCTCCATTGATCATGAGGGTCCAGTTGCGAGGATTTCAGTTTTCTTTTCATTGAGTTGAAATCCATACAGAAGGTTGACATCCTTGATCTTCATCTGCAAATACTTTAAGCCCTCCTCACTTTCCACAAGGAAGGCTGTGCCATCTTTATATCAAGGTTGTTATTAAGCCTTCTTTCAATCCAGAGGCCACATTCTTCGCCAGAGAATCCAGTTTTTCTGATGGTTTTTTTACAACGTGCACTGAATAATTATGGCGAGAGGATACAACCCTGACGCACACCTTTCTTGATTTTAAACTGTGCAGTATTCCCTTGTTCTGTTCACACAGTCGCCTCTTCGTCAAGGTACAGGTTCTGCAGGAGCACAATTAAGGGTTCTGGGATTCCTATTTTTCTCAGGTTGTAGTTATTGGTGGCTATTGTTCTGATTGCAACTCGCGGAAACCTGCCCGCATCCGAGTTGAACTTACCTCCATAGGCTTTTGGAGGATACTGTTTTGGAAGTAGATCACCAGCCCTTCCTTTCACGTGCTCTCCTGGTGATCTTCAACTGCCACCATTTTAGTTAGCAGCTGCGTGTGTTAAGTGGCCCCCTACCCAGGGACCCCATCAAACTTTCTATCCCAGCGGGGAAAGAATGAATCACTCTTACCTTCTGAAATCAATGTCCCAAACTTCCCGGGATCTGTTTCCAGCACCCCCACCTACTCACTATGCAGAGGAGAGGGAGTTTCATTTGGGATGTAACCTTACTAAAAGTGCTCAGGGCACTCAGCCTACCTGACGAAACTGAAAAGGTTACAACTGTCCCCAGAGACAGAGCTGGTCAGACTGCTGTGTTTCCTGCCCAGGGAAGTTAGCTTTGTGACTACTTTACAGGAATTTGGCTGACTCTGTTCTTTTTGCTGAAACTAGAGGGCTTTGGGTTGGGGAGAACAAACACATTCTCTCTCCCATCTCAGTGCTGTGTTTGGTCCAGGTAGCACCGTTCCCCAAACTGACACACAGGGTCTTGTGTAGTTAGAGCTTTTACAAATCCTTCTGTCTACTGAAGGGAGAGCTGTGTCTGATGAAAACAAGCTGTGTTATCCTGCCAAATCCTTACAACTGGAGCCGAGTCGTGTCCTCTGGCCCCCACCTTGGGGGCTATAGGGCATTTTCTCTCCCTTGGTTGATCTTCAGTGGAGGACAAGTGCAGTCTCTTCTGAACCACTTAGTCAAAAATATTCACATGAAACCAACAAGGCCAATGTACACCTGCAACGATTCTGTATTCCTAGCACGAGAAGCCCTTCCTCAGAGTCAGTTTACCCGCAGGAAGACAGGTGTTGGTGCCCAAGAGCCAGGTACATTAAGTGCATGCAACATAATAATCAGAGGACCAGGTCTAGAGGTGAGCTGTAGTTGTTGACTGTGGCCCAAATGATTTATGACTTATATTGACCACCGTGGCAGGATAGAACGACACACCATAAGATTTTCTAGACTGGTAGTGTCTTGGGTTCTGCAGTGGGCTGCTGATTGTAAGGCCAGCAGTTCATAAGCAGCAGCATCTCCACAGGAGAAGGGCAAGGCCTTCTACTCTAGTAAAGATTGATAGTCTTGGAAGCCCACAGTGGCAGTTCTAATCTATCCTGTGTGACCACGATGAGTCAGCTTCTACTGGATGGCCGCGAGTTGGATTTTGGTTGGCATCTTTATGAAAACACGTCACCGGGTCTTCCTCCCACGGAGCTCTTAGTGTGTTCAAACTACCAACCTTTCAGTTAGCTGTCAAGCGCTTAAATGTTTGTGCCACCAACACTCCTTATAGCGTTGATCTGGCTGCTTTGAAATGGCCCTCTGCCATTTAGTAGCTGTGTGATGTTGGCTGACACTGCAACCGTCTGAGCTGAGGAGACAGAGATAGCAACTTCTGTCCCATGGAGCTCTGCGGTGGAGGACACCAGAGTACTGGGAGGGACTGTAAATATGCAGTTCTCTCAACACTGGGCATGAGCCGTCTTAGTCCCACTCAGCCAGGGACATCTCATCCGAGCAGAGATTACTCTTGCCAGCAGCAGCGGCAGGCTATACTTTGTTGATGGTAGAAGGGGCAGAGCCAGTATGCAGACTGACCAGGAGGATTGTCAGGGACCAGAACTACCTGTCTGCAGCCAGGTCAGCAGCCCTCCTTGTGTGTACTGCGAAAATGTTTAGTTGCAGGGGATTCACCATACAAACGGGGATGAAGCTGGGTACATCCAGCATGTGACTGTTATGAATATTAGCTATTTGGCTTTATGCACCCCGGGCTGCTGTGGCCTATGAAACTCCTGTTACATATTTATACATTTCACCCCATCCTCTGTCATTTTACTTACAGCCATAGTTTCGGCCACACAGGTCGTGTCAGATGGAAATGTGGAAGGAAGAAAGCAAACCACACAGCATCCAGGCATCAACAATAAACAACACACTTTTCTCGTTGGTATTCCTGTCTCTCCCTGTAGCTTCTTCATGCTCACAAATATCATCGGTTCGTCCTGAAGTTTACGTAGAATGAAGAAAAAGCAAACTCAGATGGAAAAATGAGTTTGGATCATCCAAATTCTAATGGCCTTTGGAGGTCATCTGTGAATTGACTTGGGCCCCATTGTATTTCTAAAACTATACCATGGGCCAGTCACACCTGATGCTGTCATGTCAATGCACGTGGACGAAGAACGAGGTAGTACATTTTAAAAAGCACCGAATGATCTCCACCGAGCAAATGGTTTTATTTTTATGATATATTTGGAATTAGACACGCATTTATTCTCGGCAGCCTTGGTGACATAAGACTCTACCTCTTGCTATATAATGCTACTTGTGGGGAGGACAATTTCTTACCCACTGTAATTGAACTCTTCATTTCTTAGCACCATGGTGGCACACAATAAGCAGTTTTGTAATACTGAGGTGGTATGCTGTTACTTGTTTACCTAAGAAATCCCCTTGTGGAGTCAAATAACACTTAATTGGGAGTCCGGAAACCTGGAGTTTCATCCTAGAATGACCTTGTACTAATTGGATGACATTTGTTTTGTTTTCCTTTGAGCTTTACATTCCTTACTTGCCAATTAAAGGTGCTGCCCTTCTCTTCTTGCCCTGCCCCTGTGGATGCAGTTACGGTTTTATTTAATCAATGCTATAGCAGGGGGGACCCCAACACTTCTTCCCTAAACAAGAAGGCAGGAGAGCATAGAAGAAGCGGGAGCGGGGGAGGAAGTGTGGGAGAAGAGGTGGGGCAGGGCTTGGAGGAAAAGGGGAAAGAGGAGGATTCCTTTAGATGTCATGGGCAGTGCCAGCCCAGGTGCAATTCTGAATCCAGTCTGGTCGGTGTTTTGACAGCCCCACTCTCCTTCAGTCTTTGCATTCTTCCCTCCTGTTTCTCCCTCCAGGTGTCCAGATGAACAATAGCGAGCTGATAGGTGTATCCTCCCATGCTGGCGCTTTCCCAATGGCTCTGCTGTCCTCAAAGGTCCCATATTCCAAAATCTCCTCTTTTGTTTCCAAATGCAATGGCAAAGGGGGAGAGAGATAAGAAATTAACACCTGGATGAGAAGGACTGAGTTCTCAAACCTCAGCTAGATCATTTCCAAAGAGGGTGCTTGCAGCTAGCCTTTCAGCCAGACAATGAAGTCAAGAACAGCATCCTCAAGGTTGGGAGCAGAGGTCCATGGCTCCCAGCACAACCCTCCATTGGTCAATCCCCAGACCCCACTTCTGGTTTCCTCCTCCCCTTTTGATCCTTCACATCTGCACCCAGGATGCTAGGAAGCTAAGTTCCCTTGGGGCACCAAGCATTCTTCATGAGCCGAATGAGGAGATGAATAAACAAACATAACCACACAAATAAATACACAATCAATAGCTTCCATGATGACAAGCACCAGGGGCTGGAACTCCGAAGAGGGAATGAACAATGTGCTTCGCTCCAGATTGAAGAATGATTGTATAGATCCAGCATCCAAATGAAAACATGGAGAAGATTCAACGTGCATCCGAAGTGGGGAATCAGTCCACTGAGTTCTTGTCTCATCTCTGAAATCCTATTGATTCCAAGCCAGGTATTTAACCGTTAGCTGCAGGGAGGCGTCATTTTCTACTTTATCATATAGCCATACCTTTCTTTTCTTCTTTTAAAATCATTTTATTTGGGGCTCATACTACTCTTATCACAATCCATACATCCATTGTGTGAAACACATTTGTACATTTGTTGCCCTCATCATTCTCAAAACATTTGCTTTCTACTTGAGCCCCTGGTATCAGCTCCTCATTCCCCCCTCCCTCCCCATTAACTCCCTCTCTCACAATCCCTCGATACTTTATAAATTATGATTATTTTTTCATGTCTTACACTGACAAATGTTTTTGTCATATCTTACACTGTCCAATGTATCCCTTCACCCACTTTTCTGTTGCATATCCCCCCAGGGAGGAGGTCATATGTAGATTTTTGTAATCAGTTTCCCCTTTCCACCCCACCCTCCCTACACCCTCCCAGTATCACCACTCTCACCACTGGTCCTGAAGGGATCATCTGTCCTAGATTCCCTGTGTTTCCAGTTCCTATCTGTACCAGTGTACATCCTCTGGTCTAGCTGGATTTGTAAGGTAGAACTGGGATCATGATAGTGGGGGCCCGGGAGGAAGCATTTAGGAACTAGAGGAAAGTTGTATGTTTCATCATGGCTACACTGCACCCTGACTGGCTCGTCTCCTCCCCACAACCCTTCTGTAAGGGGATGACCAGTTGCCTACAGATGGGTCTTGGGTCCCCAATTTGCAGTCCTGCTCATTCACAATGATTTGATTTTTTGTTCTTTGATGCTCTTTATTTTCTGAACCCATCTGAGTAGGTGTGGCTTAGGGCTGAGGAACAAGCTGCAGGTGTGGCCCCACATCTCAGACTATAGGAGAGGAAGACCAAGGCTACAGCAGCAAAAGAGGAATGGAGTGTAAGGATTGATCAGGACGCTCTGCTGCTCAGCATAAGGCTGAGGGCAGTCTACCTCCTTATCTGCTGCTGCAGAGTGCAATGAGCAATGGGGGAGACACGTACCTGCTATTCCACTTCATGGTAAGGGTTTCACCAGAGGTGGTGTCCCAGAAGGCTCGGTGTGTGTGCCTCTTAGTAATTTCCTGTTGTTTTTTTCAATAGGCTACAAAATAAGTTTATGGCGAGTTGATAACTTCTTAAACTTCTTAAATGTTCTTTAATAATAATTTCCTCAGGAAAAAAAATAGTTGACATATAGTTATTGAAAATCTTATCTATAATTGCAGCGGTTCCTGGATGGATTGAAGATGGACTCGAGGGATAGGAGGTCAACAGTTCTGATAGCATGAGCTGTTCTGCAGGGAAGAAGGCTGTGCTAGAGATGCTAGCGAGAAATGCGAGTGGTTAGAAACAGGCCTAATTTACAGGGTTGGAAATACCGTATACATTCTGCATTTGTTTTATTGCCTGGGATTCCATACCTAAATCCATTCACGTTGGCTGTGCTACACACAAGAGAAAGTTCCAGAGACCCTTCTGATATCCACTTTGGCTGTTCCTTTTCACCCCCCTAGATTTTTAATGACCTTTAACTTTCTGTCTGTGTGGTGTGCTGATTCCACAAGTTTTCTGGGCTTCTGGAATTTTGATTCAATGCATCAAATTTATTCTTGAGGTGGTCTCTACATTAATATGAAATATACTCAAAGCCATGCTTTGGCTCTTGTGGGCTTGTTTTAATCTTCTTCAGCTTCAACTTGAACTTACTTGTGAGCAATTGATCTCCTCTGCAGTCAGCCCTGACCTTGTTCTAACTGATAATGTGGAGTATCTCTCCATTTTCTCTTTCAATAGATATGGTAGATTTGATTCCTGTGGATTCTACCTCTCAGGGCCCATGTGCATCATTACCATCGATGTTGTTGAAAAAGAAATGATTGGTTGGGCGTGTGAAATTCTATCGTGCAATCTCCAGCATCATGTCTACCACTAAGGCAATATTTCCAACATTCACATTCCAACCCCCAGTACTTGTCAACACTTCTGGAATTCACGTTCCATCATTTTCAGGGCTGCATATATTAGCAACATTCTTTGATGTCTTCATTTTTGGCAAGAATGGGTTGTGCCTAGATGTGAATCATAGCTGTATTCAATGATCATTTGTTCAGGCAGATGGATACCCTGTCACTGACAATATTGTACTTCAGTGGAGATCTTGAAATCGTCTTTTTGACGATGAATTAAATGCCATTTCTCTTCAGTTTATCATTCCTGGCATAGTTGATCATATGATTATTTGATTCAAAATAGTCAAAATCAGTCCATTCCAGTTCACTGATGCCTAGGATAGTAAGTGCCAAGGTTCTATTTTATTTTCGACAACTTCTAAGTTGTCTCCCCTTCGTTCCCCACACAGAGAACGTGGTATCATGAGGGACTGACCTTGGAGAAGGACATCAGTCTTCTGCAATCTCATGCAATGTATCACTTTTTCAAAATGCTTAGTGCTCCCTGACACATAGGTTGCTATTGTTGAATGGTCCAAAATTCATTCCTACTCATATCCACTTCCCTTATAAGACAGGGTGGAAATGCCCAAGAGATGCTCTTAGACTGAAATCTTTACAGGAGATTACCAGGATTTTTTCCTCACAAGGAAAAGCTGGTGGGTTTGAACTGCTAATCTTTTGGTAAACAGCCAAATGCTTAGTCATTTTGTCTACATAGCTGCAATGATGAATCATAATCTTCTTGATGGTAACTAACAAAAGCAGTAAGAGGTACTTTAAAACATTAATAAAATATAGGATAGGCTTACTTTTTAAAGGCATGCTAATTATATTGTCAAAACCATGCTCATCTCATTTTTCTTTCATCTTTAAATATCATTTCAGATGATATATGTATAAACCACTGGTTCTCAAGCTTCCTAATGCCACAACCCTTTCATACAGTTTCTCATGTTGTGGTGACCCCCAACCATAACATGATTTTCATTGCTACTTCCTAACTGTAATTTTGCTACTCTTCTGAATCAGGTGAACCCTATGAAAGAGTCGTTTGACCCCCCAAAGGGGTTGGGACCCAAAGGTTGAGAACCGCTGGTTTAAATTCAAGACAATGGATCCATTTGCTCTTTTTTTTTTAAGTTTTATTGGGGACTCATGCAACTCATCACAATCTATACAGCCATCCATTGTGTCAAGCACATTTGTACATTTTTTGCCATCATCATTCTCAAAACATCGTTTTTCTACTTGAGCCCTTGGTATCAGCTCCTCATTTCCCCCCTCCCTCCCCCACACTCCCTCTCTCACAATCCCTCGATACTTTATAAATTATTATTATTTTTTCATGTCTTACACTGACAAATGTCTCCCTTCACCCACATTTCTATTGTCCATCCCCCACGGAGGAGGTTATATGTAGACCTTTGTAATTGGTTCCTTCTTTCTCCCACACCTTCCCCTTCCCCTCCTATTGTCGCTGCTCTCATTATTGGTCCTGAGGGGTTATCTGTCCTGGATTCCTTGTGTTTCCAGCTCTTGTCTGTACCTGTGTAAATGCTCTGGTCTAGCCTCATTTGTAAGGTAGAATTGGGATCATGATAGTGGTGGGGGAGAAGCATTAAAGAAGTAGAAAAAAGTTGTATGTTTCATCTGTGCTATGCTGTACCATGACTGGCTCGTCTCCTACCCATGACCATCTGTAAGGAGATTCCCAGTTGCCTACAGATGGACTTTGGGTGTCCACTCTTCACTCCCCCTCATTCACAATGATAAGATATTTTTGTTCTTTGATGCCTGATACCTGATCCTATTGACACCTAGTGATCACATAGGCTGGTGTGCTTCTTCCATATAGACTTTGTTGTTTCTCAGTTAGATGGCTGCTTTTTTATCTTCAAGCCTTTTAGACCCCAGACACTATATCTTCTGATAGCCTGGCACCATCAGCTTTCTTCACCACGTTTGCTTATGCACCCCACTTTGTCTTCAGTGATCATGTCAGGAAGGTGAGCATTATGGAATGCCAGTTAATAGAACAACGTTTTCTTGCATTGAGGGAGTACTTGAGTGAAGGCTCTATGTCCATCTGCTACCTTAATACTAAACCTATAAATATATGTACATGGATCCATTTCCCCATATCATATATGAATATATTTACATATGTACATGCCTGTATTTAGACCTCTATATATGCCCCTTGCCTCCTAGTTCTTTCCTCTATTTCCTTTTACTTTCCTCTTGTCCCACCATCATGTTCAGCCTTCATTTGGTTTCAGTAATTCCTCTCAGCTACATCACCTTTGACCGAGCCCTACCAGGCCTCCAACACCCTCCTCACCATTGCTTTTGGATCACTTGTTGTTCCCTTGTCCCTGGGTTTGTTAACACTCACTTCTTTTACCCCACCTCTCCCTCTCCCATGTCCCCCTGGAACAGTCAGTCCCATTGTTTTCTCCTCCAGGTTTTTTATCCTGCCTTTCTTATCTTGATAGACCTGCAGAGATAATAATCTGCACAAAAAACAAGGCAGAACAAAACAGAACAACAAAAACCAATGCCAAGGAAAAAGAAAAGTCTATAAACAGTCCAAGGTCTATTTGTTGACCTTTAGGAATGTTTTCTGGTCAATCTAATGGAGTGCCACACCCTGGCCCCACAGTCTATTTTTGGTATTCCGGGGACTTTCTTGCTCTGCTTCCCTTGCTGTCCTGTTGTACACTCTTAGTGCTTCACCTCGGTGTGGTGGGGTCAGATCGGGCACAATTCCTGCCTGTGTCTCCCGTGTTGTTCCCCATAGTGCTATGGGTTAGTGTGGGACGTCATGTCCTGTAGTGAGGCTGGCCCTATGCTCCTCTCTGTCCATTTGCTCTTTGAAAGAGTCCCATAAACCATTTTACCTTTTTGAGACTTTTGGCCTGTCTATAATTCACTTATTATACTGTGAGATAATCCTGAGAATATTTTAGCAATAGGCAGGGGATTAAAAAGCACATTAGTATGGATATGTGTTTATTTGAACTCATCATTAACATTAGTTATTACCATCAGAATTATGATGTGAATGCATAATCTCAAGTGCCATTAAGTCATTTCCTTCTTGTCCCAGCAGGATCTTATATCAGCTAATTAACACAAAGGTCATTGTTCTCACTTTTAGAATACCAACAGATTAAAAAAAAAACCCACAACACTGATTATACTGCTAGGTTTGGAGAAACGCAGCTGGAACCAAATATCCTGCTTTGTGAAAGGAATGAGCTCTTTTTAATTAGGTCTCTGTATGGCTAGAGTTAACTCAAGAAGAAGACAAAGGTTCCAATAAAGATCTTTCTGGGTAGAGAACTCCATGGTGAATACACCTCCTCTTGTCTCTGAAACCTCCCAGATCCTCCTAGTTTCAGTGGCTGGTCCAGCATGTCATCACAGCTGAGGGATGAGCTGGTCAATCTATAACTGCTGTTAGCAATGTGCGCCACCACCTGCCTGTCCGTTTGTCTGATTATGGTACTCTGCACCTTGCTGGGATGCCGAAGTTCTGTCACAATTATTTTAAACACCAACAGGGCTAGCCATGGTGAACTGATTTCAACAGAACTTCCAGGTTAAGAAAGTCCTATTCCGAAAATTAGCCAATGAAAATCCAGTGGATCACAAAGGAACATTGTCTGACATCACATTGCAGGCTGAGCCCTTGGAAAGCATTCAAAAGCCTCAAGTAGGGGATTGTGAAGATGGTGCAAGACTGGGCAGCATTTTGTTCTGTTGTACATTAGGTCCCTGTGAGTCAAGTTGACTCAAGAGCAACTAACATCAGTTACAGCAATGTTCTGTTGGGGGTAACCAAAAAAGAATCATACTCTCTCTTTCAGAGGTTAGCTCTAAAATGATACAACCCCGCAACTCTCTGCCCTCAAGTGAAGCTATGCTCTTGTAAGAACCATATAGAATGGAGTCGAACCGCTCCTTTGGGTTACTGAGGCTGCCCATGTTTATGGGTGTACAAAGCTTCATCTTTCTCCCAAGGAGTATCTGGGGGTGAGGGTGGGGGGGCACGAGTGTTTCCATCTGCTGATTATGCGATGAACCAAGAGCCCAGCACATAATCCACCATGCCACCAGGCCTCCTAACGTTCATCAGTAGAAAGTGACAATGCTGGAAAGTGGTAGAGGTTAATTTTCCTAACACAACATAAAAAGGCCAAGGAGAGTGGTAGCTGTGGAGATTCAGGGAGGAATTGGTGGAAAAGATGCACTGGAGTTGAAATTTTACAGAGAAGGGTTGGAATGTGAAACAATGGAAGAAAGTGTTTTCTGTCTAGCACCCGAATACGGAGACAACACAGACGATCCTCTGAGCTGGAGTGCGTCATGTTCGTTTAAGCACCCATGGACTCCCCCTCTTTCTGCTGCCCAAACCCTGTTCAGTCATTCCTCTGAGAGATTTTGCTCAACTTGGCAAGGGCGATAGTGATGAAGAAGAATTCTTCTTCAATGCATTCAGATCCGTCTAACTACTTTTCTGATGACTGCTGGGAGAACACCAGATTGCCGAAGGCTCTACCCAATCACAGAAGACTCGCCGAGAATGTCAACCAACATGACATTCAATTCTGGAGGTCATGAAACTTGTCCAGGAGAGAAGCTGACCCAAACGAATGGTTTTCAAGGGTGGAAAGAAAGCAAATAGTCATCAAACTAGTGAGATTGGGATGACAGCAGTTGTGAATGATTACACCGTGACAGTCTGGGGGAGGAAAAAACAAAAAGCCAGTTTTCTTCCAGCGGAGC
>NW_022103908.1:6234762-6265651 GCF_000313985.2 Echinops telfairi | reverse complement strand
CATGTGTGTTAGTCTGGGTAGACTAGAAAAACAAATTCATAGACACAATGATAGGTGTATAAGAAAGAGATTTATTTGAAAGCAAAATTATATATTGAAAACATCCAAGCCTAGTCCAGATCAAGTCCATAAGTCCAATATTAGCCTGTATGTCCAATACTAGTCCATAAATTCCTCTTTAGACTCACACAGACATGCAATAATGCCAAATTCCGGAAGCTCACAGGCCATTGAGTGGAAAGTCTTGTGGATCCAATGGTGGTAGAAACATCTCAACACTGGCAGGAGTCTCCACGTGGCTCCTCCAGTTCCCAGCGCTCTGGCTGCATCAGCATAGCTCATCAGGCTCCTCATCAGCAATGTCTCACAGGGAGTGGGCGTATGCACTGCCTCCAGTGAGCTGTTTATCTTCTTAGCACCTCCAACTGGGGTCATCAAGCTGAGACCTGGTTGACAGGCTAAACTCTACCTCTTCGCTCTTAAATCTCAAATTAACAACAGATTATGTAATTACTGCAACATGCATATGAAGTCTTTCATGCGTTTGTGAATGTAATGTTACCACACACGCTTTTTCAAAAGAGTGATGTTCTTTCTTTTTTCCTTTTGTGTTGGTTCTGCCAGGCCATCTTTTCCCCACCCATATAGCATTCTACTCAAATTAATCCTTGCCGACTACCTAATACTAGTGTTGTTCCATATTTTCTGCAAATTCATATGATCACAATTTATAGATGTAATAATATGAAGGGACTTCAGAAAAGTTGGTCTTCAGGTCTGGAAATGAACTCACCTCCATGGATCAATTATCAGCCAAATAATAGATCTCGGAGTTCTAAGGGGAACAGGAACCCTTGGATGATGGGGGTGCATACAGGGCAGGCAGCAATTACCCAAGGACAGAATGCAGAAGGGCAAGGGAAGAAGGAGAAACAAAGAGGAAGCAGTAAGAAAAGGGGGCAAGTAATGTAGCGTTGTGGGGATTGCAATCCCCAGCATGAAACAAGGTGTAGCAATTGTTGACTGGAAAACTGAGATACTCTGTAAATCTTACTCAATTCACAATGAAATGTTTTTAAAAAGTGAGTTGCATTTGTAACTACCTTAAAAACCCAATTTTTAATATTTGAAGTGCTGCCCACATCATTACAATTCAAATGTCAACAAGATAGCCTTTAAAAGTATGTCTTACTGCAGCCGTATGCACTAAGCAACTATTTAGATGGGTGGCCATTACCCACAGAGACTAACGTCTTCCACGGCTAGCACGCTACCTCCCCCCACAGAAATAATTGAAGCTTTCAGCTTCACCATCTGGGTAGGGAAATATGCAGATAAAGACTCACGTTTAAATTAGTATTCTAAGTGAAACTGATTTTTGGCTGGTTTCCATCACCTACACTTTCAATAGCAAATTTCTGCCTACTTGGTGTTTGCTGTTTTCTATGGATTTATGCACATATATTTTTTGCCACCGCCTATTTCCATCAACATCCTTTTTCCTTAATCCCTCCTTTCCATCTTACTCAAGGTATAAAGCCTCCTGGATGCCTTCTCCTCCTATCCTTCCTCACTGGCTCCTCATGGAACATGCTCTTTTTCTCTGCACTGCTCTTCCTGAATGCCCCCCACCCTCTGACCTGCAGATCTTTGGATCCCACTGCTGATCGCAGCCCCTACCTCAAACATCACACCCCTAGCACTGGCTGTCCTTGGGTGACTGTCATTGATTCTGACGCAGAGTAATGGGGAGTAGCAGATTGAACAGCCCTGTAGAGTGTACACTTTGTGGGAGTCAATGGTCAAGTCTTTTCGATGGGTGGGGCCCAGCTTTGGGTTCGCAGGAACAGAACTTCATCATTGGGGCTCCTTTTCTGATGGATGAAGAGGTGTTACATTTGAATCACGGGAATCATCTTTTGCTTCTTTTCCTCCTTTGCAAATTTACCAAGGTCCTGAATGCACTGTCTGTGTTGTCTTACTAATTGTTACAGGGTTACAACACAGCAAAAGGATGCCATGCCTTTGGTGAGGCAAGTGCTCAGGAAGTGTTTGTTGGGCTGACTTCATTGAAGTTTGGAAAGTTGTATCACTCTTTTGATTCATAAAGGCCATTATGCTTATTCTACTGAATATGTATCACATATATATATATATATATTCCCTTCATAAAAAGAAAAATACCTCTGCTGGATGGAGCTTTTGTAGTATGCATTTTTTGCTCTAGGTGAGCATCAAGCAACTTGCTCTGAGTTAGTGTACCCAAGGGCATCACCTGGGAAGGTTCTCTCTGGTCATAGTGAATTTTTTCATAAAAGTCATTTCACTTGAACTTCATTTTTTTGATGGCCAATTTATGAGAACAGCGTGAAGTCATTAAATTTTGTTTCCTGCTTGGGAAAAATGCCTCAAAAACTGTTGCGACGTTAAACACAGCGTATAAGGAGAGTGCAATGGGAAAAACTCAAGTGTATGAATGGTTTTCTCATTTCAAAAAAGGTGAAATGTCCATTGATGACAAACCTTATTCTACACGTCTGTCAACTTCCTGAATAGACGAAAATGTCAATAAAATTCATCAACTTGTGCTCCAAGACTGCCGATGACCACTGAAACGATGGGGAAGTTATTTTAACTATCTTGGTGCTCAGTTCAGAGGATTTTCACGGAAGTTTTGGGAAGGAGAAGGGTCGCTGAAATATGTGTGCCTCAGGTTCTGAGTGACCAGCAAAAAGAGCTTTGAGTGGAAACATCCCATGCTTTGAAAGAACAGCTCCAAATTGACCCAGCCTTTTCCCCCAAGGTTCTTACTGGTGTTGAGACATGGCGTTGTTCTTAGGACCCTGAAACTAAACATCAATCAAGCCGGTGGAAGGAAGCTGCTATTGTCACCTCACTCAAAACAAAACTCATAAAGTGAAATCAAAGATAGAGATGATGCTCATTTTTTATTTTTGGATGTGAGGCAGATAGTGCATTTGTGGTTTGTTCCATCAGGTCAGACTGTTCATCAAGCTAGTTAGAGTTTCTGAAAATATTGCAGAACAGTGTGTGACAAAAAAGGCCTGATTTTTGGTACAGGGGGACTGGTTTTGCCAAATGACAATGCACCTGCTCAGGCAACCATCTCAATCTGCCAATTTTTTCGCCTTGTTATCAGACACTCTTGTAGGGGGATTGCTGCAGTTGTACTTAGGTTAAAATGTGCCGGGTTAAATGTTATCTCTCTTTGGATCCAATGTCTATTTGTTACAGTGTTTAATATTTTCTGCTTTCTTTCCAAGTGAGGGTTTTCTTTGTTTGATTCTATCAGTGCTCTTGGGTTGCATTTTAATTTTGATTTTGTAGGTTTTTCCTGTATCTGAAACCCAGGATAGGTCAACCTATCAAGAGAGCAACTGGATTAAGAGTTTCCCAGGGCATGGCAAGGGAAGTTGGTGGCTAAGCGGGAGCTAAGAATAATGAGTATAAGTTAGAAGAAATGCATAAAATTGATTGTGGTGATGATTACATGACTCTTTGGAATATGATTGGGCTGTTGAAATATATGATATTGGCATTGATTCAATTCTGAGTCTGAGCGACTGTGATAACCAGGTTTATTGTACCAACTTGGCCTCCATAGGAACATGTGGACAGAGTTTAATCAGGTTGCAGCTTGATTGGAAGATGATGAGATAATTGGCTTTCCAAGGCCTGACACCTCCCCTCTTTCTCCCTGGTGATCGGACAAATGCTCTGCTGCCTGAGCGAGTCCTTTGCCTCAACTGTGTGCTGCACTACTGTGGACTAAGCCAACCTGTGGATCATGTTCCCTTGTCATGCATCGCTGAGGTTCCACTGTGACCTGCTTCACCCCAGTGCTGGTGTGTTGCTGGTGTGTACACGAGCTTGAGCTTGAGGCTGGTGGATCTTGTCACCTGCTTCAATAAGCTCCCAAGCTACTGACTGCTACTGCCTTACCGTGCTGTCTGCTGCCTGCAGGCTGACTTTCCCTGTCTTGACTGAGGGAAAGACTCCACTGTCTACTTCCTTGACCTTGGACCAGAGGCCCCCATGAGTCCAAGGATCTTCAGTGTATTAACTGTTCTACGAAAGTGAGTTGAACTGAGCCATCTGTACCACTGTGTGGACTAATTAGCCGTTATATTCTTTCTTGCTGTATCAACCTATCCTTTGATGTATATCTAAAAACAAAAGAAATATATGATATCCGAATTATGTGTCAACAAAACTGCTCTAAAATATCACCTTTAGATGTATATTTAAAGTAATATTGCAATTAAGTGTAACTACTTGGTATAGCTCTTTATTCATCATCTTTGTGGGTATCATTGCTGGGTGCCGTTGAGTTGGTTCCCACTAATAGTAACCCTGGGTACAGCAGAACGAAATACTGCCTGGTCCTGCATCAACCTCACAGTTCTTTTTTTTTCTTCTTCACATTTTAAAAAGCAGTTTTATTGAGACATAATCCACAACATAAATCCAATAGTGCAATCATATCAAGAAGACTTATACAATCATTGTCACAACCAATTTTAGAATGTTTTCTCCTTTTTGTACTCCTTGTTATTAGCTCCTCATTTCCCCTCAGCCTCCCCTGCAATACCCCCAGAGACCGTTAATCCACCTGTTGTCTCTGTAGATTCGCCCGTCCTGGATTTCCTATGCTGGAACATGCAAACACAAAAACAGTTCACAACAATCACAACATAAAACAGATAAAAAATCTCAGTGGAAGAGAAGGCAGAAAATATTAAGAACAAGAACAACTTTAAAATGGGTCAAAAGGGAGATCAAATGATAAGGTATTAATTTTAACTACATCTGCTATAATCCACTTTCCGAGGCACTCTGTATAGCAGCAAATCTATTCCCATTCCTGGTCTATGTTTAGAGGGGAATCACCGGAAGTTTAATCCACATATATTTCCCTTCATTTTTTTGGATATACAGTATGTTTATTTACAGTATTAGTCCTTTATGTTTTATTTTTGTTTTCTTCTTTGTGTTAATGTTGAGCCACTTGTTATAGCCAGCATGTCAGGATGTCTCCTTGAGGGCCGGCCTCCTTTTCTGTGCCCCTCTGTTGTACCAAGCATGGGGTCCTTCCCCAGGCACTCGTCGCTCCTGACTTTATGTCCAAAGTACACGAGACAATACCTCAGGCCTTGCCTCTCAGGAGCATTCTGGCTCTTCTCCATCCAAGATCGAGCTGTTCGTTCTTATGGCAGTTCATGGATACTTTCAACACTCTTCACCAACACCATTGTTCAAAGGCATCCATTGTTCTGGGGTCTTCCTGATTCAAAACTCATTCTCCATTACTATAGCATTGAGTATCCCGGCTGGTCGTGCAGGAAACCAGGGTTCAATTCCCTGATGGAGGAAGACTGAACTCATCTCTGTTACTCCCACCAAATCACGAGATGGAAACATGAAAGTAATAAATAGAGGACTCTAACTCAGGGACTGCTCGCTTTTGCCATGCTGCTCTGTATAAAGTGAGCCACTCGAGAAACAGAAACAGAATCCCATGACCATCAAGAAAGAGGAACAAGGATTGAAGACTGTCCAAGAGAGTGTGGCCAAGGAGGACCACCGAGACCATGAGAGAGAGCAGCAGGCTTCCTAGTCCACCAATATGGAAGCAGCGTGCCTTTGGCCATCGGCAGTGCTGGAGAGCTTTGGGACATTTGTCTGAGGAACACTGTGGCTGGAGGGGCCGAGGACCAGGACATGGTTGGGAAGAGGTGCTGCCATTGACAAAAGAACTCTATCCTCAATATGTTTTTCGATACTGCGTTGTTGTAATGTGCAAACTTCCCAGTAAAGCCCATAGTCATGAGTATTGTCTGTGAATTTTGTGTGACCATTGCAACAGATTGTGGAGCCCAGCAGAGGACAATACCTGGGAAGGGACCTTGGGTGTTAAAATGGGATAAAGAAGGATGGAGGTTGGAGGATGTCTGACCTCTGTCTCATCATTGGGCTGATGTGGGGTTGAGCTCTCCTTCTCCCATGTCCTCAACTACTTATGATGTAGACTATGATATTAATGAGTGTGTGCAATGTACACTATTGCATAATAGTGTAGGATAATAAAGAATCTTGCAAATGTTTTGACATGTTCAAAACTTAGTCCAAGACCTGCTAACTCATATGGAAACATGTTGAAAGGGCAGATGTGATATGTACAGAGCATATAAATACTCGGGACATGTTTCCCCAGTGTTTGCCCCTTCGTCCTTCTCAAGGTTAAGTAAAAAGGTGTTACACGTTGACCTAAATGAAAACAACAAGCTATATAAGCCTTAATGCTATTTTCTGTATTTCCTGAGAGGTTCACTCACATAGAAGAATTACGTTAACCCCATCAAACTAACTTGTTACGAGCAAAAATGTCACCAGTCAAAGTTGATAACAGGACAAGTGTCCCCTAAGATCACAAGGTTGGAGGAGAACTTCACAGGGTTCTGTGTTGTTGTTGTTCGGTCCCGACTCGTAGAGACCCTGAGTCTCCAGGACACACCACTGGGTCCTGTGCTATCTGAGTTCTATAAGTGTCCAGTTTTTTAACCAACATTTATTGTGTAAAAGTGTACTAACAGATGCCTTTTCAGTTTGTGTATATTAACAGTTGTTGCTTTGGGGGTGATCTTTGAATAACAGTGGAAGAAGCAAGGGACTCTCATTGAGCCATTATTGTTCCTCTCGAGTTCTTTATATGTCTGAGTCTGAGTCAATGTCAGAAATAGCTATTAAACAAAATTAAAAACCAAGAACCAAAATGAACTCCCTGCCATTGAGTCAATTCCGTCTCATAATACCTTCTAGAACAGGACCCAACTGCTCCTGTGGGTTTATGAGACTGTAACTCTTTATGGCAGTAGAAAGCCTCTTCTTTCTCCCTCCAAGAGGCTTGCTGTTTTGAACCTCTGACTTTGTAGTTAGCAGCCCAGAATGTAACACAGTCGGCCACAAGGACTGCCATCAGCAAAGTTAGCACAGGCTAATTTATACTTGCTTTCTAAATTGTGGTAAAATGTTACATTTTTCACTACAGAAAATATGCTTCTAGGTACGGCTGGCATCCGAATCTATCTCAGCTCCACAAATTCTTACAATGGAATTAAAGCCTCTTTCTAATTTATAATCACCGACTAGGATGGAATACTAAGTAGACAAGATTAAACAGAGGTTTATTTATGCTGAGGTACTAATTTATTGTGAACAAATTCCTCTATTGTTCACTATAGTTTAAGAAGTAGGCACACATTAGTTCGTGCTTATTTTGTGTGTAGGTAATGCACCCCTGGTCGGAGTCAAGCATCCATTAGTGTTGTTAAGTGTCCTGACTCCGTTTCTAGCTCCTCAGGACACTGAACAACAGACGCAGCCACTGCCTGGTCCTGCATTAGCCGTATAATCTTTCTTAGTTTTGAGCACGTTGTTGTAGTTCTATCTCCTGGGGTGGGATGGGGGGGTAGTGTTGGGGAGTTGGGGGGTTCTGTTCTTTATTGACCCTCTATTTTACCAAGCAGTAGGTTCCTTCAAGAGGAAACTTCATGGGGTGTAGTGGTTATTCATTGGTCCTCGATCCAAAAGGTCCACAGTTCAAAACCACATTGGGAGAAAGATGAGGCTTTCTACTCATTGAACAGTTACAGTCTTGGCAATGCACAGGGGCAGTTCTACCCTGTCTTACAGGGTCACTATGAATCGGTACCCACTTGATGGCAGTGAGTATTGATGATTTTTTCTGGATGGGAAACAAAGAGCCTTTTCTTTTTCTCAATGCTGTACTTAGTGCATGCTGTCGCGAGCTTTCTGTAGTTTCATGCCCTTCTGTCTTATTTTGAGTACAAAACAAACAAACAAGTACCCCAACCATCGGGTCCATGGATGGTCCCTCAATTCGCAAGGAACAGGCCTCTTTACCCTTTCGTGACCTTCCAAAATCGCACTGTCATGTGATTATGTCAGTGTCCCCACCCCAGAATAAAAACTCTAATTGAAATGCAACTCCAGAGAAGATTAAAGAGGATATCAAGCACACATAAATAATGATCGTGTACGTAAGTCCTATGGCCGAGAAATTTTGCTATTGTAGATCCTGGGTTTAGTGAAAGCAACCTAATTTTTAATTAAAAAGCTGCTTTTTGTTCAAATATTGATTTTTGGATAATGATGATTTATGTCGGTAGCTTAACTTCTGGAAATTTTAAAATTCAAATGTAATTTTTAATTGGTGATACATTTAGGAAACGTATCATGTCTTTTCCCAGAGATGTACTTATTTAGGTCTTAGGTCTCACTTTTCTTGTTTGCATAGATAGATTAACATCCTATCCATCTGCTAATTCTGTCAATCTAATCATTCTCCTTTTTCACTAGGAAGGTAAGTGCAAAACAGACGGACTTGTTATGTCCTTCAGGAGATTTTGAGTAATTCATTGTGACCCTTCCCTCCTCCTAAACAGTATTAATACACACATCACACCAGTTACATGTTAGACAGTGGGAATCTTGGGAAGGGGTTCGTCTTGATTCGCCTGCTCTTAGGAAGGTGAGGACTGTGCCATCGTTTGGAAGATCTGTCTGGGCTGGTGGCACGAGGTGCCGCTCTACATGGAGAGGGGCAATGATCTGGGATGTGAATGGACTTAGCACCAGCTCAGAGCAACTCTATGGGGCATAAACCCTGGAGAACTGGCAGCCAAGCTCTTAGCAACTAGTCCCACTATCTCGGAGATTGCCTCCAGATGCTGGCCCAAACAGTTAAGTGCTCAGCTTGTCCTGCAATAGTTGGTGGGTTGGTAAAGATTACAGCCTAGAAAACCCTGTGGGGCCACTTTACTCTGTCACATGAGGCCCCCAAGAGTTGTAATCGACTAGAGAGGACCTCACAACAGAGAAGGAGGAGACAATGTTGTCCCAAAGTCTATGATTTTATGGTTCTTTGGTGTGGGTGGGTGGGGTGGCATTTGTTATTATTATTATTTGGTGCTTGTTAGCCACCGGGCTGACAAGCAATGACAGTTTGCATTTACCTCCTATGAACTATAGTGGTGGCAGAAGTTCTGGTGGCATCATGGGTTACGTACCGCCTGCTAATTGCAGGTCAGCTGTTCAAAACCCCCAGCTGCCCCACAGGAGAAAGATGGGGCTTTCTAGTGCTGTAAAGATTTGCAGTCTTGGGAATCTACAAGGATAATTCTATTCTGACCTATAGGGTCACTAGGAGTAAGAATGGGCTCAGAGTTTTCTGAATATTTGCCTCCAACCTGTTTGTCTCTGAACAATGCAGAAAGAAAAATTCCAGAAACAGGAATATGGGAAAATGTGGCATGAGTCAGGCTAAGGGCAATGAGGGGAAACACGGTTTGAATTAGGCTAAATGCAGTTAGTTCGGTGAACTTCTAACCTGTCACCTATGCCATGGAACAAACGCCCTGGTCATCCACTTTCATAAAGACCGTTGCTGTTGGGACCCACGGCGACCTCGTGCCCAACAGAATCAAACCCTGCCCGGTCCGTGCTGCTCTCACAGTGGTTCCCATGCCGGAGCCCAAGGATGCTGCCGCCGTGTCAGTCCATCGCCTAGAGGGCCTTCCTCGTTCTTGCTGCCCCTCTCCTTTACCAAGCATCATGCCTTTCTCTTAGGACTGACCTCTCCTGGCAACATGCCCATTGTAGGTCAGATGAAGCCTTGCCATCCTTTCCTTCAAGAAGCACTCTGGCTGTACTTCTTCCAAGACAGATGGTAAGCACTAGAGCCTTGGCATGCCTGTGGGGGCAGTTCCCTACCAGGTTTGGTTGCTGTAAGTCAGAATCCACTCATTGGCAACAAGAACTCCATCGACGCTCAAATAAAGAGACTGTGTGACTGCTGAACAACTAGGCTGGGTGTCAACCCCTGGACGCTTCAGGAATTCTCAAGAATCTGGGCTAGAGGGATTCTTCAGACTTTCAGAATGACGCGTTTTCAATTTATATCACATCTAATTTTCTTCTGACCATTTGCAAATTAGCTCCAGCTTCAAAATTTTGCTTCGTAAAAATACACTAGCAAACAAAACCCAAACAACTCCTAAGTGTAAATTATATTTCCCTTCTACTCATTTCAACTATAATCACCTCCTTCCATAAACACGGGATTCTTGATTTTCCCTCTGACCTTGGGCCGCCTCTTAGGCCATTTGACTGTGTCTAGCCTTCTCTCTCAATTTCAGTTTACCCGCAGGTGCTAATTAAAATGGCAGGTGTTAAATTGATCATTAGCAAGTTGCAGCTACTGCTCTGAGCATCGTGGTCCCTCAAGTGATTCTTTGTTTCTCTCCATATAATCCTTCTTTCTCCAGATGATTTCTCCCCTGCTTTCCCCTCATAGTGGTTTGAAAATGCTCCTGGAAGAAAGACCGAGAGGCTAGCCTGTCCTCCCCAGCTGTTCCTCATTTATTGGTCACGACTGTCCCGCACACACACCAACGAGATGTTAACACCAGCTTTTAAAAATGGTTATTATTTTTAATGGGTCAGTTTCCAATTTACTTTGAGTAGTTTGGAAACATAAAACACAAGCAAACATTTTCTAGACCCACTTCTTGTACTCATTATTCAAATATGGTGCCCAGGGGTATCCCACATACAGACACACAGGTTTCTCATCTCTGGTATCCCGCATACAGACACACAGGTTTCTCATCTCTGATCAGAGCCACTGGGTGGCGCTGAATCACCTCTCTGCTAGGTAGCAGAAGAGGTAGGAGGAAGGCGGGCCCTACTAGTTCTTCTCTGGGATGAGCCAGTGTCATCAGAGCTTGTCTGGTCCCTGGAGGGTCCATGCCAGTGGGAAGGATGTTGCTCTTCTTGCCGCCGCGTCAGTAAAGGGCTATGGTGGAGTGATCCATCAATTCTGGAACTGACTTTGGATAACAAGAATAAGACATGTTACCGTGATGGAAAGTATGGCTGTGCACTGGAACTAACAACCCTCACTGCCATCAAGTTGAGTCCCGCTCAGGGTCACCCTATAGGACAGAGGAGAACTGCTTCGCTGGGTTTCCTAGGCTGTTCATCTTCATGAAAACGGACCGTTTCCTCTTTCTCCCATGGAGCAACTGGAGGATTTAAGCCACTAAGCCTGTGCTTAACCCACCGCCCCACCAGGATGCCTCTTGACTCAGCTGAGTCCTCCAAGCTATCCTGCCACCTGTGCTCCACACCTCGAGACTGAGATTGTGAGTTAAGTAGTCTAGGATGAAGCCTGGGATTTTGAGTGCTTTAAGACTCTCCAAGCACTGGAGCTCTGGTGGCAGCATGGCTTACACATCTAGTGTAACCGCTAGATTAGTGGTTCGAATCTTCCAGCCACTCCAAGGGAGAAAGATGAGGCTGTCTATTCCTAAAAATATTTTATATTTCAGAAATTGAAAGGGGCAGTTCTACTTTGTCCTATAGGGTCCTTAGAAGACAAAATCGACTTGATGGACGTGACTTTGGTTTTGATAAGCATTGGATTGCTCCATTGAAACTCACCAGTCCCTCCTGGGCAGACAGAGGATGGTGTCGGCTCCTATAAAGACACACAATCCCAGAAACCTTCAGGAACAGTTCTACTGTGTCCTATAGGGTGGCTCAGAGGCAGAACTGACTCAATAGCAGTGGGTGGAGAAAACTGAATGGCCAGCAAGTTTTGAGTCACTGTTTTACGTCATTTTTCCTGAGACCCCCAAGAACCAGGGACTAGAATCAAGCATGATTGCTGCCCCAGTAAATTATCCCATTGTTTCTGGGAGTTAGAGATGAAAGAGAAACGTTCAGGCTTCAGGCTCCACCTTTAAGATACAAAGACTCCTTTCTTCTTTATTTAATTAAATACAATCCACATGTGGTCTGGGTGTCAGCAGTCAGAGTATGCACCCCTCTGCCCATTGAGAGAATCTAGTTGTTGTGGTGTTTGTCGTGAGAAGACTGTACGTCAGTATCTGATAGTCCACACAGAGTGGACATCAGCCAATCCAGCATCATGTTCACGATCGTGATGTCTGAGCCCATTCCAGCAACCCCCATGTCAAGGCCACCTAGTGATGAGCAGGCCAATGTTTATCTGACAGCCTCACCAGGTCTGCTTTGTAGGTAGAAAGGTCCAATTTCTCCCGCCCGCCATTGGAGGAAAAGTCCTCGATTCTGGAAAACTCACTCAACTCACTGCCCTCGAGTCAGTGCTGACTCTTGGCCACCCTCTAGGACAGGGGAGCGCTACTTCTGTGTCTGACCCTTCATGAAAGCTGAAAGTCCCCTCTTTCTCCCGTGGGGAGGCTGGTGGTTTCAAACCACTGACTTTGCAGTTAGGAGTATCCAATGCGTAGGCCAACACACCACCAAGGCTCCTGGCCTGCTCTCAGAGGCCAAGACAAAAACCTAGAGGGGGACAAAGACAGGACCTTCCACCACCACTGCTATACTAGTCCCATTTCACCAACTTTACTCATTAACCAGACCTACTCATGAGTCTCTACACATTCGAGTTCTTTGGAATAAGTAGTCCCACAGGCTCGTGGCAGAGTGACAGCACGCGGTATCTATCACTAAAGATAGGTTTTCTGCATTTTATTTCTGAGCAGACAAGGCCGTTGGAATAATCTGGAATAAGCAAGACCTTGGGGACATCTTGTTGGTGATGGGGGTGGGGGAGCCTTCCCCTTATAGCCAACCAGTTCAATTTGGGTAGCAGTTTCATGAATAATTAATGTCCCCACGCATTTCACGAACATTAATTGGGCTTGTCTTCTTGATGAGATACAAAGTCGGAAACCTGTCCTTGCAGCCGGCAGTTTTGCAGTTCGAGTGAAGACCATGGGGAGAGGCGCGACAGATGCTTTGAAAGAAGCTTGGGGGAGGTGCACAGAGGGAAGCGGTCCCTTATTCTGTTTTATCCCATTGTGGTTCTTATACGTGACTATGTGCCAAAACATATCTATTTCAACATTTTATATATACACAATTCAGGGCTATTAATTACATCTAACAAGTTATACAGCTACCACTACTATCCTTTCCCAAATGTTTCCATCACCCTAAACAGAAGCTCCGTGGCCCCTAAGAAATGCTTACTTCCATCCCTCACCACCTCTAGTTACCACCAGTAAGGGGAGATCTCTATACATTTGCCTCATCTAGATATTTTGTATAAGTGAGATCATGCCCTCTTCGTTCTTTTGTGACTGACCTGCACAGTCCTATGAATAGCAACACGTCACCTACATGCAGTGCTCAATGTTATCGCATGACAGGCGATATTTTACATATTCAACTATCTTTTACAGAAGAGGAAATTGAGGTACAGTGCGTACTTAGTGAATATCACACCACTAGTAAATGATGGGGTCATGGATTAAACCATGGCTGTTTGACCCTGGCACTGACTTGATATTACACCATAGACTCTAGTGCCTAACTGTGTGTTTGTGTGCAAGTCTGTTATGAGGACGTTCTTTCTTGAGGCAGGGGGCATGTGTAATCCAGGAAGAGAAGGAGGTGTGGGGCAGACACAAGAGAGTTAAAGTGCCTTTAGGTGTTTTTTTTGGTGTGTGTGTGGGGGGTGGGGCTTGCCATCAAGTTATTAAGAACCAAGTGGAGAGTTCCAGGTGGGTGGATGGCACAGCTGGAAGACCTAGCCAGTGGCCACTTCTTGATGGTAAGAGTTCTTCAGTGTACCCAAATGGGGCTTTGGCCTATAAGAGTTGCAGCCACCTTGAATGATCCTAAGCAAGGTAGAACTGAATCCATTGTGCATCTTAGAAATATGCAGCCATGCACTGCGGGCAGTTGAAAGCGACACTTGAGAAATCAATTAGCCAACTCCTTAATTAAGTGAGACCTCATCAACATACTTTGGACAGGTTATCAGTAGGGCCTGGTCCCTGGAGAAGGACATCATGCTCTAGAAAGCAGAAGGGCAGTGAGAAAGGGGAGCCTTGCAAAGAGCTGGATTGACCCAGTGGCTGCAAAGATGGGCTCAAACATAGCACAGGCTGCGAGGACGGTGCAGGACTGGGCAGTGTTTCATTCTGTTGGACAGAGCTCACAGGTTGTAAACGATTCCGTAGCAGTTAACAATAACAAGAGCATGGATTAAGAAAAAGCGAGGTTGAGGAATTGCTCGGGGATCACTCAGTTAGGAAGTGGTACCCCTTGCATATAAACCCAGTGATTTTTCTCCCAAGTTAAGCTTCCAATCATGGTAACTTCTTATAGAATGTCTAACATGGGAACTCAAGACGAGAATAATGAGAGATCCTGTTATTGAGCACATACATTCTAGCAGATAACAAGGTTTATATGTATGTGTACAAAACCTCTAATTAGCACAATATCCTGCTCAAGCTCAAAATGATAAAATAAGAAAAAATAATATTAAAAAGAAGAAGAAAAGGAAGTCCGAACACCTCATAAATAGCAATACAGGGAATGAAAATCCATTCTAACTGTGCCCCTTTGTTTCCTGTAGAAATACACCAAAGGGTTAGTATTTGCTGTTGGAAGGCCTCTGGAAATCCTGCATGGAGTATTACCATTCATCTCGTTAATCGTGTTTTTGTTAGTGTGAGGAATAAAGAGTTACAGTCTCAGGAACCCACCCGGGCAGTTCGAGCCTGTCCTGTAGGGTCAGAATGTACTTGATAGCAGTGAGTTTGGAGTTGATACTTTGGACCTTCATGGCTGTGTTGGGTACGTAGGGAACTGCTAGCCTCAAGCTTGGTATTTCTAAACCTACCAGCCTCTTCTCAGGAGACAGGTGAGGCGGTCTATTCTGGCTGCCATCAGGATTTACAGACTCAGAAACCCGACGCCCGGCCACTATGAATTAGACTCATTCACTCAGTAGCATTGGGTTGGATAATCGTGGAATAGGGCTAGATTTATCAGGAGGATGTTTAATAGAAGAAAGATGAGCACAAATGGGTCACTAGGAAGATAAAACAAATAGAAACAGTTTTAGAGAGAGTAGGGGTATGATAACGAAGGTAGGCTTTACCTATATGATGATTTCTTCTAGAACTTTCTAAAGACATTTTACATGTTGCCGATACCCTACTTGATAATATCAAGGGGGATGGGTTGGTGGAAGGATAGAAACCCCAACTTTCTCCAAATCAGGTCAGTCCTCCACTCGATCACACTTGTTCAGTCCAGCACAAGCCCATCACATTCAGGCTTTACCCCAACTTCTGGGAAGGAACTGAGTAAGAACAGGAACAGAGACACGCTCAGAACGACGTCGGATCTGCCTGATGCGCTCATCTTCCTTTATCCATCCTCTCCTTTTGAGATGAGCACTCCTAAGAGTCTAACGTATATTCTCCTTAAAGGCTGATGTTTTGTGGAGCTAAGCAAACATTGATTTTATGATCACCTTTGGCTGAATATCAAAGGAATTTTTAAAACTCTATCCTTGAAGCAATGACAAGCCCGGCTGGGGGGCAGGAGGTGTGCATGAAGTATGGAGGGAAAATCCATAGATAAATATAGCAATGCTTAGCCTAACAGCAGCCTCCCCCCATCAATTACAGCTCCTCACACTACACAGCAGTTTTTATGTAAATCCATATATTTAAGGAACCAGGAAATCAATTTTTTCTAAACGCTCAGACTAGACTTATTATTTTTGCAGTTAACTAGTAATCTCCTCTTGCAACTATACCAACAAGGACCATTTTCATTATTTCAAAAGAAGTGATTTTTTTTTTGGGGGGGGGGGTTCCAATCTATCTCCCCAATCTGTACTTTGCGCTTTTGGTGCAAAAACCAAATCTCAACTATGTTTTGTGCAAAAAATTGCCTTTAGAATTTGCTTTTATCTGTACCAATGTCAAAACCTTCTCTCTTGTCCAAACCCTTATGGTTTTTAGCTGTTGTCCAGCCAGCATCTGACTCTTAGCGAGCTAACACACAGCAGAAAGAAAGACAGCCTGGGCCTCTCCCAGTCCATGGATGGTTTCCGGTAGAACTGCTGTGATTCATGGGTTTTCCATTGGCCAGTGTTTGGAAATAGCTCTCCAGGCTCTCTTCCCTTGTCTGCGTTGATCAGGAAGTTCTGCTGAAACAGACCCTGCATCATAGCAAAAACTATACCTCTGCTAAGGGGTTGGGGGTGTGGTGGGGTGTGGGGGGGTGTCTGTTCATGAAGTACATTGATCAGGAGCCCATCCCAGGTGTCTGGCAGGGAAAGCGTGGATGGTTTTCATGGAATCACCATTGTCTTCCTTAATAAGATCTTTCCCACCTTGTACCGATGTCACACCCTCCCTTGTCTCTTCCTGCTCACACCAATTGGAAGTCATTTCTTCTCTAAGCATTAGTCATGTATTTGTTCATTTAAACAGCAGGTGTTAGACTAGATCATGTACACGATATTAAATACATAAACACTCATCTATACGGAAATGCTAGGAATTTATTATTTGTAGCACTTGATAAATAAAAGAGTGGGTGAAAAATGAAGCTAAAAAACAAAACAAGCAAAACCTCCCCACTGCTATCGGGTCAATGCCCACTCAGAGTGAGCCGATTAGACAGGCTAGGACTGCCCCTGTGAGTCTCTGAGACTGTCACTGTCCAGCGAGTAGAGAGGCCTGCCTTGCTTCCATGGAGCTGCTGGCGGTTTCAAATATCAGCCCTTGCCGATGGCAGCCCAACCTGTAACCAATAATCCACCAGGGCTTCCGAAGCTGGAAAAACACACGAAAACAGTATCATATGGGTCTTGAATTTTTTTACTAAAGAATTTGTATTTTCTCTTCATGTGATAGGTATTCAGACATGCTATACTATCGCATATTAAAGTAGGAGAACATATATCTTATTTTATCTTCCCTTCTTGATTACAAAGTGCTTAAGGACAGGGACCGTAGCATATTCATCATTATATGCCCCACATTACTCAAAGCAGACATTTATTCCTTTGCTAATGATTGACTAATTAATCTAAGGAGTGAATAACAGGGCTTTGATACACAAACCATGAAATTCAATGAATGACTATTCATAAGCCTATCCAAGATAAAAAAAAAACACAGGACTTATTTTAAAGTGTAATCATTCAGAGGCTGAGGATCACTACATTTCTTTCCTTCAAATGACTTTGCATGGGACTTTGCCCTTCACAGATCTAAGCAGGTCTAGAGTCTCAAGAGTAATAAAAAATAATAAATCTCAATTGATGGTAAAAGCCAATGTATCATATCTTATTGGAGGAATCCCAGGTCCTGTATTGTCAAATGGAATACTCTATGGTAGGCTGAGACCCATAAAAAGAACAAGGTCCTCCCTTGAGAATCAGACTGTAGGTGTGTAGAACTAATTCAGTTATGGTTCAGTGAACAATTTAACAAATACATTCATATCAACTCACATGATTCTATGCTAACTTTGCTCAATGTCAAACTAAGCAAGTCCAGAAAGTGTGATTGCTTAAAGTTCCCTTAGTAATCTGAACTTGCCCACATTACAATGCATAGGGTTTTCAGTCCCAATTAGTGTGCTAAGAAGAATCTTTCATAGATACGACAGGGTGTATTCACCCTAAGGTTGCCATGAGAACTTACCTTTAAATTGAAATGTAAATTGTGATAAATATGATTTTATTACTTAAGCATCTACAGACATTACTATACCGTATTACTTTGTATATAACCCATGGCAGATAGGGGGTTATTTTTTGAATTCTCTTATGAAGCAGATTTCTACTTAGTCACACAAAGGTATTATCTAGAAGATAAAGAAAAGGAATGATATGTCCTTTGCATTTGGGAGATAAGGGGTAAAGTTCAAATGCAAAAAGAGCCAAATTCATTGCTGTCTATGTGAATGCATCTCATGGCAACATCACGTGTGTCCGAGTGGAAGTGAGCCCTATCGCGTGTCAAGCTGTGTTCTGCCAGTAGACTGCCTTGCCTTTCTTCTGAGGGGCTTCGGTTTGAGTTTGCACCATTGGCCGTTAGGTTAGTAGCTGAAAGCAAGTCCATTGTGACTCAGGGACCTTAATGGGAAACAAAGAAATTATTACCAAAAAGTGAAAGTTTATGTCCTCATCTGTGTGTAAACAGGTAGACTAAATTTGAATGAATCCGTTTTGATCAACTCCAGCCTTGATGGAGAGAATAACAGAAAATAAAAGAAAATGTGATATAAACTTTGCACTCACCTCTGCATGGAGTGGGCACAGGCTGGCCCAACACTCACTGAGGACTTAGCTAGTCTATGAATTCTGTAGCTCATGTCCTCCAAAAAGCCTTCGATGAGGTTTGGAATAAAGCACTGCATGGGAGGGGGTGAAGATGAATTCTGTGACTTGAGGCTTCAGTCCTAAGACGAAACCTTATAGTCAGTGGTTTTCTGGCGATGCAGGAGCTTGAATTTGGCTTACTTCCACTGGGTGTATCAGTGTTATTCCAAACAGACTTTTCTTAAAACAGATCTGAAAAGAAGCCGCCAGATTCATTATTTCACACTCTTTATAACTGATTACTGTGTTCAACATGGGGCAGTTCAAGTTCAAAATAAGTGCTGCACCTGAAGACAATTAGAAGAAAGACATCATTATTTTCTTACGGTTTGAATCCAGTTTTTAAAAACCACACAGGGGTTATTTAGATGGCAATAAATGCATTGTAAAATCTTCCCCCCCGACTAGAGAGCAATCTGTTGTGTTGGAAGTTAGACTCGCAAAACAATTGGGTGGCTGACAAGAAGCTGGCAAAATAAGGGCTTGTTTGGAGCAGAAAATCTAAATAAATATTACACTCTAGTCTAATTAATATGCACTTTGCAATTGTCAGGTAAATTTTATTATTACAAAAATATAAAAAACATATCATTGAAACAGCAAAATTGAATTATGCCAGATGGACCTTGACAATTGTATAAATAGATTTGTGTATTTGGCAAATCCTCAAAGTCAACAGTAGGATAACATTGACCACAGAACAGTAATGTCCGCGTGATAAGTGCTAAAACCACACTGTCTTTCATGGTTGATTGGCAAAAGCAGAGTTTATTTTCTAGTTTTATTGTGGAGCAAAGCACCTAGTTTTACCCTCAATAAGGTGGTCTTTCAAGAAAAAGGAGGTTTTCTACCCCAGTAAAGAGTTAGTGTCAGAAACCCTCAGGGGGCAGTTCTACCCTGTCCTTCAAGGTCACTGTAATTCAGATGGATTTGTTGGCACTGAGTCTGCTTTGTTGTGAAAGTGGCCTTTGTCCTTGGCTGTGGTAGAAATGGCCCTTGGCAAAATTGAAGTGCTTTGGCTTATCGTTTCCCCTCAGTACCTAAGAACTTATGGAGGCTGGTTATGGCTAGCCAGACTAGAGTCAAGTCAACTAAATGGGTGGCAGGAACTAGTTTTAGGAGACAAGATTTTAGTCTATCATGAAGGATTGGCCAATAAAAGCTCTCAACGTGGAGACTCTGAGATAGTTCTGGTTCTTCAGAGCATATTCTTTTTGGGGGATAGCTTCTGCAACCTGGAAGCTTTGTGTTGAGAACCTTCCCGTCCGTGCATTAAATCATAGTTTGTTCCTATCCTTTTCTGCTACCTACAGTAAAGCTGGAGTTTTATGTGTGGTATGGTCGTAATGAATTTTGAGTGCTAGTCATTCCAGTGGATTATTGAATGCACAAGGGCAATAGAATGCAGAAAGTCAGACAGTAAGGGGTAAGGGCACTGTATGGAATTCCAAACATGTAGCTGATAACCTGAAGGATCATGGGGAAAGGACTGAATTTGTGGACAGCAAGTCAGAAGCTTGGAGTGGCATGTGGATTCCCACAACGTGTGGTTTCTACTTGGCATTCTGAAGGACAGTGTTCTTTGTACTTGTGTGCTGTGTTCTAGCTCCAGGTGGCTAATTTCAGAGATAGAGGGTCCTACAGCAAGGGAAATTGAGAAGTAGGCATGTGAAGACTGGATCCATTTCCACATTGTGGGATTGGATTCGTGCTGATCTATATGATGCACAAACATTCCTACCAATGCACTGGGAATAGCCTGGCGAAACGTTGATTTGGTAGCTACATCATCTGGTGCCAATTTGGGACTTGAGAGGATTAAGAATGAAGGGGTGGAGTCTAGTATGTCTATCAGATTATAGCCAATGAAGCCTCTGTGTGGGCGTGGCCTTCTGAGAATTCTGGGAATTTCTGTATTTCCTCCTGGGAGGCAAGAGACCTCTCTCTCTCTCTCTCTCAGCTCACTCCCTGGGAGACATTGCAGCCAAGAAGACACATGGAACTATGCTAGTGCCCTGAGCTGGAGAAGCCACATGGATCTACCCTGATGCCACCAGACCTGTGGAGCTGGAGAAGCCATGTAGTGACTCCTGCCAGCACTGAGATGCTTACAACACCACTGGATCCAAAGACTTTCTACCCACTGGCCTGTGATCATTCTGCAATTGGCATCATTGCATGCGTTTCATGAGTCTGAAGAGGACTTTATAGATTGGTGTCGGACATATGGACTAATATTGGACTTATGGGCTTGGACTGGACTGTGTTGGGATGCTTTCTTAATGTATAACTACCCTTTATATAAAACTCTCTCTTATACACTTATGTGTTTCTATGGATTTGTTTCTCTAGTCTACCCAGACAAACACAATTGAGAATAAATCACTGCTGCCTGTTTGGAGTTTTGAAGGACGCCAAGCCTGGCCACCTAAGCTAGACAGGACCAGGTTTAGATCCTGAAGAGCCATAACCAAGCAGCAAGACGGTGCAGTTTTCGGCAATGGAGTGTTGTTTTAGGGGCTATTGAATAAGTTCAAACTCTTCTCCCCCCTATGTACAACAGAAGCAAACATTGTCTGGTCCTGAGCCAGCCTCACAAAGTGTTACATTTGAGCCCATTGTAGCAGCCCGTGGGTCCATCCATTGTATTAACGGCCTTCTTATTTTGAGTCTTCCTCTTTTTCACTAGCTTTCTACTGCCTGAAGGATGATGTTCTTTTCTGGGGACTCATCTCTCCTATGACAATGAAGAAGACTTACAGAAATACAGGTGAAGCTTACAGGATGCCAGCCTTGCAGGCAGGGGCTCATATGTGATCTGTTTAATGGCTCAGATCTTGTGAGGACCTATGTAGTGTATCCAATCATACCATGATCCCATTTTTGAAAGACAATTGCTGATGTGTGCAATCCATATTTTCATAAAGAATCTTGCTTATTGTCTTTTTCAATCACATCAGATTACATAAACACATTAAAAAACATTTTGTTAAAACCAAAGAAATCTATCATATAAACCATTGTTTATTTATATTTTATATATTAACTGGGTGAAAACAAAACAACTTGGGCCTTTTCTGGATTATTTTGAATAGTATTGCGAGGCAAATAGAATAGAACTAGATGTTCCTGGCCAGGAAGCAAGGGCTATTGCCAGACACACAGAGGCCCATGAGAACCTGGACCCATTCATATTTCACACTTCCTATGTTCTCCAAAGGAGCTCTGATGTCATAATGTGTTACATGTTGAGTTGCTAACTGGAAAGTTGGCAGTTCAAAACCATCAGCAGCTTCAGGGGAAAAAGATGAGACATTCTATTCTCATAAAGATCTCCAATCTCAGAAACGGAAGGAGCAGTTCAACTTTGTCCTATAAGGTCATGTGTTAGAATTGACTCAGTGGCAGTGAATGTTGTTATTTCTGTATCAGAAGCCCTGTGCTCAAAAGGGAGGCAGGTAATTTCTAGGATCACTGTTCTTTAGGTCTTTCTTTATCTAGAGTTGATCACAAAAGCCATCACAGTAGAGAAGCCAGGATGAGCTTACACTGCAGGCTTCCTTTGAGAGTGGATTCTCCTCTCCATATAGTAGGATTCATGGACAAGAGAATTCACTGGGAAGAGTAAAAACACACTCCAACGTGGCTCAGATGACGTTGATTCTTCCTCCTATGAAAGCCCTTTCCTGTGTGTGGTCGGTGGATGATTGTATGTCAATTCGACACGCTGACAGGAATCAAACCTGTCAGTCAAGTGGTAGCTTGATGTCACTCCCTTGGGGGTGTGGCCTTGTGTCTAAGAGTGAGGGACTCTGAGAGATGCCTTTCTCTCTGCTACTTTGCCTTCCTCCTCTCTGGGACTTAACTGCCACGGTGCATCCGCCTCCAGGGGTGGCCTCATGTGGGCCTCCTGACCCTGTGATCCACACGACTGTGTACCACTACTGACCTATGATCTACCTGCTCCCTGGTTCACCGTTCTGCATCACAGCTTCGGAGTGCATGAGTCTAAAGAAGGGCTTATGGATGAGCAGAGGATCTATGGACTTGTGTTAGAGCGGGCTGGGATGCCTACTTGATATATAATTACTTGTTATATCAAAGTCTTTCTTATACATAGATGAATGTCACTGGATTTGTTTCTCTAGACACCTGGCCTAGCCCGCGATGTTATGGTCAAGGTAGCTATCAGCCTACAGGTTGCTGATCATCTTTTCCACCCTGGCAAGCTTCTGATACTGAGCAGTTTTGATGGGATTCTGGAGTGGTTTACCTCGGTTCTTCTCAATGCTGAAAGAATGCACATGGCAGAAGCAGTTTTGTATATCGAAGTAACTTTTGTGAAGAAAAGGGAAGTTTAAGTTATTACAGTTTCAAAAGGTACATGCTATCTCTAGAAAGTGTGCAGACATGTGGGGACCACAGAAGAGTTTGCAACTAAAGATGGCCATTTCAGGGGAGCCGCAAGCCAGGTGAAAAGAATACCGGAGCAGGCACACAAAACCAAGCATATGGAACCAAGAGCAGCAAGTCTCAAGAGAGCCAAGAGAATGCTGGCCCCAGAGGGCCCGCAGGTGATTATGCAAGACATACTCAGGAGAGATTCCCTCCATTGCAGAGCACACCTGAGAGAGTGACTTGCCCTCAGTCTGCTATTTATTCCCTCTTATCCCCACTAGTTGGGGAGGCGTGGTGGAGGGGATTGACTGATTGCATTGGCTGAGTTCAGCTATACCTGTGTGGTGTAATATTGCTGGTGCCAAGGTGTTTTCCATCGGTGTCTGGTGGGTGCAACCTGTTTATTGTGGTCCCGACAGCAGCCCGTTTCCATTAGCACAGGCATTCAGGAAAGACAACACCTCTTTATCCCTAATCCAGCTTTCTTTCAGTTTAATGTGGATTTTAAATTCTATGTGGCCTTCTTTACCCCCACTTGATCCTTTAAAAGAATAGGCAGTCTTTTCCTGAGTTTAGAAGTGCTAATAAGATGCTGGTCAATATAACTAATTAGTAAGCAAGTAAACTTAATTGCATTTTAATTCGTTAATCAAAGAGAGCGTTCACTTGGTCCATGTATGTTGCTCAGTATGTATGTGAACACATGCGTGGCTATGGCATAGGTATATGTTCACAATCAAATATTTCCAAAAACATATCAAAATATACTCAAGGTATGAATAATACCATCCACTTTATTAAAATTATTGTCAGATAACTGTATGTGATGGATCATAAGGATTCTATCAAGCAATGTGCAGTGAGATCTCGCTAGAGGCACAAGCCATGAATCATAGCTTGACATCTGCAACCCTGATGCAGCTAAATTAAGGCCTTTGCAAATGGGACCCAGTATTTGTATGCACGGTCTTATTCTTCTGTACTTTCCTTTGTCACAATCGACTTTTTCTTCACCTATTTTTGCCCATCTTGTACATCTGGTCCATATTTTGCTCAGAAGTAGCTGACTGTGTGCAGAAATGTGACTCAAACACTTTTATCTCACTCCCTTTTGCCTCCAGTTTTATCTGAAATCTGGTAAATGGAATGGATCCTGGTTCTCAGGCTGCTTTCCAATATGGGGTTGGGGGGGGGATTTGTGTTTAGGAAGGTTAGCCAATGTCCCGGACCCTCCCTGACCTATTAAAAATTCACCCATCCTAATTTCTGTTCACTCAGGGACCCCGAGTCTCAGGAATCCGTGCTTCTGTAGCTGTGAGACTTTTGTAATAGAAGTTTTCTCAAGAGTGTGTGTCCAATAAAAGAAGTGGACCAAATGGTGAGAAGTTTTCATGTCAGTTCCCATTTATATATTCATGGGTGCACATAAATAGCTATGCATTTTGTTGAGCACCTCCCAGATACTCCTTCTTCTCATCTAACAATTTACATTCCTATTTAAAGAGCTCTGATGGCGTTGTGTGCGTCACGTTGAGCTGCTTACCATGAGGTCAGAGGTTCAAATACATCCTCATCTCCTGGGGAGAAATATATGGCTTTCTGCTCCTGTAAAGATTAAGGATCTCAGAACCCAAAGGGGGAGGGGGTTCTCCCCTGTGTAACAGTGGTTGCTATGAATCAGAATCGCCTAGGAGGCAGTGAGCTTTCCTGAGATTTAAAGAATACACAGCAACAATAAAGAAGAGGTTCTATTTTTCTTTCAGAAATAAACAAAAATACAACACCAAATATTCAATAGTGGTGGCTAGCGCTCACGTTGGATTCTGTATCACACCCAGCACAATTCCCGAGGAAGTGCCCTATGTGTGTGAAGCATGCCATGATTTTTAGCCAGACAAAGGTGGGCCTGTGATCTGGAGTGACGTAATGGCTGTTTGAGGCCTGAGGTGTCTCTGGACATGCTTGCTTTGATTCTCTTGTCTTTGCTGCCAATAATGCTGTTTGAAGATTGGATTTTCACAGCAACTTCCAATATTTATCAGAGCTACTCTAAATGAATCATGCTGATAGAGTCATAATTCATTCTAAGTACCACATTACCTGCAGTTAACCCAGCAAGAAAATATATAGTGGAGTTCCTATGGAAATATAAGTATTGTATGAAAGCAATGATACTGCCTTGCACAAAGAAACTAATTGATAGCAGTAATATTTTAGAATTACTGCTATGGGGGGGGGTGTCACAAGATATTTTCATCACAGTTTTGGCATTTGATGGCCTTTGATATACAAACTGAAAAATAGTTGTTGTTTGTCAGCCTATGGACTATACAGGTTATTTATTTCTTTACTGGCATACTTGCTAATTTAAGAAAATCAACAAAAAGGTTTAAACACTAGGGATGTTGCAGGAACGCTCTCTAGATGATAGATAGATAGATAGATAGATAGATAGATAGATAGATAGATAGATAGATAGATGAGAGAGAGAGAGAGAGAGAGATATAGTATTAACAGGGGATAGTGTGAATGCAGTCCCTAGCTATCACGAATTTTGCAGTTGGGTTTCCTACAGTGTGGGAATGGCTGGGGTTGGCAGATCTGTAGTGCAATGGGCAGACCTCACCTGGGACAGCCACCTTCATGATCATGGTGCCTCACCTGCCAGGGAAGTGTGGGAGCAATGCCTGTGAAGCAAAGGTATAATACATCAGGGGAAGCAGGTTGTTATTTTAAGTTACGAAGAAAAGGATGTGATTAGCCCAGGGATGTGATGAATTGATTCCAGAAACAAACTCAAAGAGCTTAATACATGTGTGACGGGAAAGACTGGGCACCCAACATTGCAATCACAATGACCTCGAGGAGCAAGCTCTGGTTGGCAAGGGGGCTCAGTGGCTTTCATGTGCTAAGTGGAACACTAGTCAACATCACTATCAGGTGTGTTCAGAAAAGAGTCCACTAATCTAGAGGCTAAAAAGGGATATGCAAACAGCTAGAAACTGTCCATAAAAATGCAAAACGAGGACAACAACAACACTCCCTGCCACCAAGTCAATTCGGACTCATAATGACTCTCAAGAGTAGAACAGGATGGCGTGTGAGTGTCTGAGATGGGAACGCTTCAAGGAAGTAGCCAGCCTCACTTTTCTCCCTTGAAGTAGCTGGTGGTTTTGAACTGCTGCCCTCCTGTTAGCAGCCCAACTTTTAACCCTCGGCACTACCAGCGTTCCAGTAACCATCAAAATACCATCCAGAAGAGTGGGCAGCTAGACACATAAGATGTACAGTTGGTAGCAGGTGAGATCCTTTTGTGAAGTAAATTAGCAGGCGATCTTAGCTGACAGCCATGAAGGCTTCAAACAGCATAATTTACTCTTCTTCCTCTCACTCTAATCATAATGTTATTTCCCATAATGCTTAACCTTGCTATAAACTGATGAGACAATGCCTTCTTCACTTATTCATACACATGTATATTTTAAAAGCAAATACTTGTTGTCAAACCTTCCTGGATCCTTCTCTGGGCAGGCCTTCCAAGCCTTCTCTCCTGGACTCTTTACTTGCATCCAACAGAACAACTCACATCAAATAAGGGAGACCAAAGAAGAGGCCAAGCATTTGAAATGTGGTGCTGGGGAAGAACATGGAAAATAACCATGGACTGCTATCAACCCATCTGTCTTGGAAGAAGTACAGCCAGAGAGGTAACACTCCATCTAACATGCTTTGGACATGTCGTCAGAAGAGACCAGTCCCTGTAGAAAGACATTCTGATTGGCAAAGGAGCAAAGACCCTCAAGGAGATGGTTGATACAGTGGCCCCAACAATGGGCTCAGGCAGAGGAACCATTGTGAGGATGGTGCAAGCCCCCCCGCTGTGTTTTCTTCTGTGGTGCATAAGGCTACTGGGGGTTGGAACCAACTCGAAGGGCCCTGGCAAGAACAACAGACCCATTTGCAGCATGGGTGGGGTTGAATTTGCCAAGGAGACACACTGAAGTGGGATTTGGGAGTCAGTCCCAAGGGAAGTCATTATTCTGCAGCAACAATCACTGGGAGCCTCCAGGGAGCACAGCTGGAGGGAGTCTTTTATTGAGTTTTATGTATTTACTTTTTTAGAGTGCAAACCCAGTCCCCCACTACCACAAATTATGCAGTAGAGTTTCCCTCACTGGGGGAAATCTCAGGGGTGAAATGGATAAGCCTCGCCCTGGGAAAATCACCTTCTTGATCATGGTATCTTCCCTACCAGGTAAGTATGGAGGGAGCTCTATAGTAGAGAACCCTTCAGATGAACAGGTAAGGACTAGTCTTTGGTGTGGCAGGCGACTGGGAATGACAGTGGTTTCCGTAGACCTTGACGTCCACAGTGGGAGCCTCTGACTTGTGCTTTCAAACAATGTTTCATTATCTGTTTAAAAGCAACATTGCTTCTCTCTGCTCATTCCTACCTCAGTATGGTCTGATTCTTTTGTCACTTAGACATGTCATTTTCATGACAAACACAGAAGTCATAGTAGAGGAGGCGAAAACTGCGCAGGAGCAGTCTGACTTTCCCACCCCACCCCCACCCGCAATATATTTGCTTTGAACAATGATCAGATAAATAAAGGAATGTGTGGGAGCCCTGGTAGCATAATGGGTTAGGTGTTGGGCTGCTATCCAAAAGGTTGTGAGATTGAAACCACCACCAGCCATTCCTGGGAAGAATGGTGAACCTGTAAGTTACCATAGGATGGACAGGATCAGAAACCCACGGGGCCATTCTACTCTGTCCTATAGGCTCACTATGAGTTGGAATTCACTCAATGGCTGTGAATTTTTTTGGTTGGTCAAAGAGAAGAAAAATTTTTTTAAATGATGATTTTCTCTAGTTCACAAATACCAGTCGATTAAAAACACATTCTTCATGGTTAAAGGGGCAAGATAAATAAGGATGTAATGCATTCTAAGCCATGTTTATTTTACCTTGACCTGTGTACTTCATGTTCTACAAGGAGTAAGGAGATTCCCTGGTGTAAGTTATTTATGGAATTCCCTTTCCCAAGTTGCAGAGAAGTGCCTAGTGATCCCAGGAAAGAGTTTAATGCCATCTCATAAGAGACCAGCATCCTCGATCAGGCATAAACTTGTTTTTGATTGCTTCACAGTTTTCAGCTGCCAGGGGTTTTCTTTTCCCATCAGATTTCAGGATCTGCCCAGCCAGCTTGGAAGTGTTCTCGGTGCTTTGTGTGGGGAGACCTTTGAAAACTTTATTCTCTTTTTGAAAGGGAGCTAGCAACACAATCAAGCATCATTACTATTCCAGACTCATTCCCCACATGTTAGAGAGTACGACGGATGGGATTAATGAGGATCATTTAGGAAAAGAGGTTGATGTAGCCCCGATCTGAGGAAGATACGGTAATCAGAGTGTACAGATGGGTTGAAATTCTACAGGAGAAAACGCCCCATTAGCAGTTCAGCAATTAAAGCTATTTCTTTGAAGAGCAGATGTGCCGGTTTTTTGCTTTTTGGGGGGTTGTTGTTGTTTTTTAATTGTATGTGGTGAATGCTCGAAAGGAATTGTAAGGAAAAACAATCAGGGTTAGTTACCAGTTGATCAGTCAGTAAGGCAACACAACGATGAATTGTGGGGAATTAGATGTTGGATATTTCAGTTTGCTTGAAGAAAGGCTTACCCTCCCTTCTCCTCTTGCCTCGCACTTGGCTTTCTCCCTCAGATTAAAATTAAGCTCTGCTATTGAGGGCTCTTTCCTGAGCTTCAAAAGACTAACCGAGACACGGGCTTGCTGAAGTGGTTGACCAAATGATTATGAAGGGAGCACAAGTCAGGAAAAGGCTTGCTCATAAAAAAATCAAAGCAGACAAAGGAAAAACCCAATGAAACATAAAACAACGTTCTCCAACGTTTTGTTTCCAAATTCTGTGAAAATGTCAAGGTGAGATTCGTTGGGTTGGATTTAGGTTCGTCGTCTCTTCAAAATGTATTGTCTTGGGGTGAATAGGACATTGGCAGGCTGTCTGTTATATGTCTCCTACAAACCAATCATCAGCCACCCATGTTGCAGACAACTCGGTAGGTGCCTTTATTATAACTTTTTGTCAGCTGGAAAAAGACGGCACCATTACGCAGTGGATCCAGTTGGCCTCTATTCCAATTTAAGGCTGTGCTTTGGATGGGGTTTAAACGGTCTTGTTTGTCATTTCCAAAGTTGATCAGTCTGAGAAGGAAAGCTGTTATTGATGCCCAATTAAACGTACTGCATTTTACTTCGCATTATTCATTTCCATTATTTACACCATGCTGCATTTCTTGGCAGCGAGAAGAGCCTTTCAAAACAGACATTCCCGGTGGTGTGTGTATCATTTAAAACAAATGAAGAGTTTGATTTCATTCCGGCTCATCTGATTTCTGTCCGGTTTTGCGCCATCTGACCTCTGTGGATTTGCATAGCAATTAGTAAATCAGAGGGAAGGAAAACAAAAGACACACACAGAACAACTAAGAGAGAAGGAAAGTTCTCAAGCAAATTTCAAGGCAGGAAATGATCTAGAAATCGGTGCATTGAGTGCAAACCATTGCGGTCAGTTCCCTTCATTGACGGCACATCATGCTGCCTTCCTGCCTCACGGCCTTATCAACGGTAATGAGTCCCTGGGACAGTCTCTAAATTGCACCAACCAATTTCAAGATGCTAGTGATGTCTCAGCAGAAATACTTTGAGCCTTCTGTACGAGCTGCATTTAGTCAGGCATCTTTGCTATCTGTGGTGCCTCAGAATGTTATTCTTGACTCATTTGGTGCCCCACTTGGACTTGTGCCAGAGGCAAGTTCTCCCTGTTTCCCACTTGCTGTGCCTCTGGATGTCTCCCATGCCTGAAGAAGGACCTTGGTCCATCCAGAGTCAATGGAAACTTTTCAAAGGCACTGCCTTTTAGATTGCTCTCAGGACTCATGCCATACCTGCCATACCTTAGACAGACATCTTGCCTGTACCATTAATTAACCACGTTTATCTTGAATTCAGGAAATCCCTGGGAGGAAGGTGGAAGGCGGAGGCCAATCGTCAGCCAACCCAGATCTGAAGTCAGGCTGAAGGTCAAGCCTTTTGCGTTCCTCAGAACTCGCTGCCACAATTTCATTTTGGTGGAAACGTTTGGTGATAGATACATCTCATGTACAGACATCTCAAATATCTTTTGTGTTCAGCGCCACTTATTCTAATTAATGTGCAGATGCTTCAATGCTGGACTTGGTTGGGTTTTTTGAAGCAGACTATCCGTTTTGATGACCGTATCATGATTTGTACTAAAGTCTTGAATATTCTCACGTTGTTGGAGTGTCTTTGAATTTTCGACTTCGATGCAGGAAAATTCCCCACCTTTGAAGGCACACGTTTCCCTGGAGGTCACCTCAAAGCAGCTTTGGTTCACACGTTAATCAGTGTGTGTGCTTTTTCTTCTTTGTGTAAATATCATCTCTCAAATTGTTACAGAAACTGCCTTGCTCATTGTTTTGTTTGCCCACAAGAATATGTCTATATTCTTAATGGAAGGGATTAGGAGGTACTTCTGCAAGATTCAGGAATTCTCTCAGAGAATAAAAACCAAACCAAACCAAGAATAAGTCATTGCAAACAGTGATGCTCATACACGGGCAGGTCGATAACAGTCGGAGCTGATTTTACTGGTCTAATAAAAACAGGTTTAGATGTATTATGAGTCTGGCATTATGTTGGGTGCTGACAGAGGTGAACCCAGAGGTGTTCACTGACAGAGGTGACACATCAACTCAAGATTTTGTGGTGGATGGAACACTGCTTTTCTAAGGGGAACTTTTGCTACAAATATATCCAAGACTGTGGGGAGCATAACGGGGACAACTGAACACCTTGGGGCATCCAGAGTCCAAGGGAGAGCTAGGTCCATTGCGATAACCTAATTTACAAAGACATGATTCTACATCCTACTTTTGTGTGCAGTGACAGGAGTTTTCAAAGCTCATGAGCAGCCGTCATCAAAGGTGAAACGATTGGTCTTTCATCATCCGAGGGAAAAGAAGAGTGACGAAAATTGAAAATATGTGGAAATGAGTCCAATAGACAAATGGATTCCATAAACTTCAGTATCCGTAACCCGAGACCAGAAGAGCTAGACAGCCCCCAGCTAACATCACCAACTGCATGGAAA
>NW_022103908.1:6224155-6234621 GCF_000313985.2 Echinops telfairi | reverse complement strand
GTGTTAGAATAACCAGCCATTTAAGATTGAAAGGGCAGCAGGGATCCAAAGACAAAGCCGGGGCTCAGGAAAGAAGGAGGCATGGAAACAGGAAACCCAGGGAAGAAGTAGGATAAGCAGTGGGACATTGAAGGATTGCAGTGGATGAGGTGAATCAGAACATGTGTGAGTTGAGTGCACAACTATAACCTGCTCTCTCACCTTCACCTAATTCAAATACACACAAGCAAAAGTTAAAACTAAAGGTGTGTGTGGGTTGGGGAGGGCCACCCACAGTGTGATATCCCTAAAGCAGAAGTGTGCACCTAGTGTCCTCTTAGCAGGAAGTCAGCTACCCTTTTTGACATCCTTTTAGTGGTGTGGAGGTAGTGGTTAAAGAATTTGACATTAAAATTAGGGAAAGCCTGAATAAAGCAATATAAGGTATATTAATTTTGCTCAATGTAATCAATATATAGGACTCAATATACAGCACCTGTTTTCAATTAAGAGCTTTCTTGGCTTAGTGATTATGCGTTGGCCTGTGAGCCTCAAGGTCAGCAGTTGGAAACCACCAGCTACTCCTTGAGGGACAGACAGGGCTTTCTACTCCCATAAAACAGTTAGTCTCAGAAACCTACAAGGACAGGTTGCTATGAGTTGGCATCAACTTAATGGCAGTGAGTTTATTATTATTATTATTTTGTTTTGTTTTTAATTACCTGATAGAAGTGTGTAGCCATCTGCTCAAAATAATTTATACTCTTATCTCCAGATTGATTGGTAGTTAGAATCAATCCAAACTTGTTACAGCCAAGTCACCATCAACTCTTGGTGGCCTTGATATTATGGAATACAACTCTGCCGCTGGGTCTTCTTGACTGTAGCCTTTAAAGGTGCAGTTTACCAGGTCTTCCCATGGGCCTCTGGGTAGGTTCACTGGCCTACATTTTGGCTAGCAGTCAAATGTGAACTGTTTGTTCGTGTTAGTAAGGGATATTCCTGACTCATATACTTTGAAGATAGACAGAAGGAGAAAGAGAGTGGAAGAAAGAAAGAAAGAAAGGAATAGTATGAGAAACCTGAAAGACAGCAAAATATGAAAGGGTGGAGGAGGCAGAACATTGTAAAAACAACAGTGTCTATATTATTTTCTCTCCCTAAATTTACATGGACATGTGTTGTTTTTTTAAAGAGGGGGAGGGAATTAAGGATTTAATAGAACTCTATCTACTTTACAATTCTCTCTACACCCAAACTTGTTTTATAAATGTCAATGACTTGCCCCTCAAACTGTGTGAAGTGCTGACAGAGCCTTGGTGACACAGTAGTTACTCATTGGGCTGAGATCCTCAACGTCAGCAGTTCAAAACCATGAGTCGATTGGCGGGAGAAACATGGGCCTTTCTACTCTCATAAAGAGTTACAGTCTTAGGAACTCACAGGAGCAGTTCCATCCTGTCCTATACGGTCACTATGAGTCAGCATTAACTTCATGACAGTGAGTTTAGGGATTTTGTTTTTGTTCTGTTTCGGTGTAAGTGCTTTAAATTAATGTACAATTTAAAACTCATAGAAAATAGACACATCAACTCAATGCATAAAGAGATGCCTAGAAGCAAATCCTCAAAGAGACAACAGTGATCCCTTTGTGTGTTAGGATTTGTGGAGATATTTTACTTTCTTCATTACACTGCTTTGTTTCCCTTAAATTAAAAAAAAATCTTTAAAGACTGCAATGCTATATACTACAGTGTGCTGTGTGCCAAATATATACAATAAGGCAAACATAGATGTAATGTTTGCCATTATGACCATTAGTCACCTTCAACAACCGTAAATAACAACATAGGCAGCTGAAAAGAAAGAGTAGATTTTTGTTTGTTTGTTTGCTTGTTTTAATGCAAAGCTATTCAGTACTGTTGAGGGCAATGGTTCTCAACCTTCCTAATGCCATGACCCTTTAATACAGTTCCTCATGTTGTGATGACCCCCCAATCATAAAATTATTTTTGTTGCTACTTCATCACTGTAATTTTGATACTGTTATGAATCAGGTGACCCCTGTGAAAGGGTCAAGCAACCCCCTTTAGGGGTTGCGACCCACAGGTTGAGAACTGCTGGTCTAGAGATACTTTATCAAGAAGTCATTGAGAGGTGTGAACCTCCTGGATGTCTAGAACAGTCCTGTAAGGCATGCTACCAAACCAGAAGACATCAGACACCAAAGGGAAGCCAGAGGGAATCTTTAGGCCTTATGATAGAGGCAGCCTTCAAGGAGGTTTTAGCGGTTAGTTTGGCTCAAGGATTGCTTCGGTGGCTCACAATGCTTGCAGGTGAGTCTCTGTTTATGTTCAGTTTTGCACTCCACTTGACCATGGAAGAGAGGTGGCCTTGATACATAGAAATGGACCAGAGACGATTATTTTTAGTAAATGACACATTTTATAAAGCAGCAATTTGTCAGGTTAATCTAAGGAATATAACAATACAGGGCGAGGCGTAACTTGCATTGTTACAACAGAGCAGATAGATAATGGAAAGATTAAATTAAGAGGGCAAACACAGGAAGCATGGCTGTGTATGAATTATATATCAGCATTATTTTCCTCGGGGAGATAAGTTGCCTCTGTACTATTTGCAAAGTACATGTTCTCTTAGGAGACTAACCCTTCGTGAAAGGCTTTAAAACAAAATGTCATGGGCACATCCTTTTTAGCAAACTATTAATATATTAAGGAAAATTCAAAGAACTATTGGTGTCTAATCAATTGAAAGGAATCAAAATCGATGCCGTCAAATTTCATGTTATTATTGAAGATGTTTTCTATCTAAGTGCTGGAATTAGCAACTTTATTTATCTCAGCTGCTTTGGGGTTTCATGTTTCTGTCATTAGATGAAAACAATGTGACTGAGGAGGAGAACAGCACAGGATGATAAGCTGTAAAAAGAAATATTTTGAGCTCAGACTGTTGGAAAACTTATTTAGCAAACATTCCCATCTGAATCTTTTTTTCCCCCCGATCGTTTTATATCTGAGCAAATGAAACATACATGGAGATTTGATAGATAATATTAGTCACCTAGAAGTGATAGACATAAATAAACAAGTACAAAGGTAATTTATCTGTAGAAGTCTAGCGAATAGACTGAACTAATTTTGCAAAGCTTCTTTGAGGGGAAAAAACTTAAGCAAATTTCCAGGAAAAAGTTTTCCCCTTAAATTGAGTGGCGATTATATTTTTAAAATCTGCTCTAAACGGTCATGGCTGTGGGATGCAATCAGCAGTTTCCCCCCATCCAGCCACTGCCACCCAGTCGTTTCTGACTTAAAGGCACCGGATTCACAGATAGAACTGCCCCTGTGGGTTTCCGAGGCTGTAAATCTTCACAAGAGTAGAAAGCATCCTCTTCCTCCTGTGGAGCAGCTGCTGGTGTTGGGTCCTATGGAGTCCGTTCCAATCCACAGCCACCTTATCTCTGCCCAACAAAATGAAACCCTGCCCAGGCCTGCACCGCTCTACCAATTGTTCCTAGGGTTGAGCCCATCTTTGTCAGGCATGCAGCAAAAGATCCCACTGAGGAGCTTCCCCTTTACCAAGCAGATCCTTCTCCAAGGCCTGCTCTCTCCTGCCATCGCGCTCAAAGTCTGAGTCCAGGTCCAGAGTAGCTCTTCTTCCTTCACATTGCAAGTGCCCTCCAAGCCGAGAGGCCAATCCTCCAGCACCATCTCAGACAAGGCTCTGCTTCCATGCCTTAGGCTTTCAGTATCCGACAATGTTCTGAAGCTCTGTATATAAGGTCTCCCGGCAGGTATTGCCTCCAAAGTGGGCCATCACGTCCTGTCACTTCTTTGCTGTCTATTCTTAGTCTGGAAGCTCCGCTGAAACCTGTTCACTTTGGGTGACCCTGCTGGCGTTTGAAATAGCAGTGACAATCGCTTCCAGCATCACAGCCACACACAGGTCAACACAGTAAGACAAACGGACCTACAGGTGGTGGGTGGAGCAGCTGGGGATTTTGAATTGCTGTGGTTAGCCGCCCACCTGGACCCATTGACTGCTTAGTTAACATCCACCTCTTGAATAACTTTTCATAGCCTTCTATGACTTTGGGGCCTGCTGAGAAAATTTAAAGAGTTATTTTGTCAATCCACTAGGGAAAAAACCAACAGCCTCCATTTAGGAATCAATGTGCATGCGCTCCAATGTAATCATTGAAACTGAGCTTCTGAAGTTTATTTTAAATTCAAGTTTCTCCCTGCCCTGAGCTTGCTTTGGGCCGGGCTCCTGCAAGTGAGGAATTGAGTATAGTAAGAGTCTCCGCTAGCTTACTGCCTCTCTTCCTTCTGGCCCTCCGTGCCTAGCCCCTGTCTCCTCCATGGTGGAAGCCTGGTAAGGAGAGACTTTACTTCACTGAAACCCATCCATTGATGTCCCTGGCTGACTGGTCGTTAAATTGAATCTTGTTCTTGTTGATGGGCTCCTTAGAGATTACCTTATTGAATGTTTCTCACTGCAGTGCCTTGTCTTTGGTCGCCGCCCCAGACTGCTGCCCTTAAGATAAGTACCATCTTTTTGCTTCCAGGAAAATGTTATTGAAAACAACCTTGGGGTGACACGCCTCCCACACTTTATATGTTTGTCTTGGGGATTGGGGAAACACATGGCTTCGACCTGCTATGGGAGGAGGTCAAATTTCCCTCAAAAGGTAGCCCTCTGCTCTGATAGCATATGGCTCTTCAGTTAGCCTCTCACCCAGGAGCCAGCCCTCCATGCACGGTGTCCTCAGAATCCAGCCACGTGTCACCATGTCCACGCGGTCTTCTCCAGGGAGCGTGGCTCCTCACAGTGAGTGAGCTAAGAACCTTCCTCACCTCTCCCCAAGGGGGATGAGCTCTGAACTGGAAATGTTTACAAGTCTTTCAGCTATTTCCCTCTTCTGCACTCTTCTGCCTTAGTTCTTTAATATCCTTCATGGAGCGGTGAGTACTAAGTTTCCGAATATTGTGATTTCCATGACCTCTTCTGAACGTACTGCTACGGTGGTATAACATAAAACTTTGTTGACAGCTGTTGGCTTAGAACCTCACCTACCATCAAAAGGAAAGTTCCTATTTTAATATCCTATTTGCGACCTATTAGTATAGTGATTTTTGTTTAGTTGTTGTGGTATCAGCTTCAACTCTTGGGTAATCCCAAGTGTAGAGGATATATAACTACTCCATAGGATCTTCTATGCCAGCAGTTCTCAACCTTCCTTATGCCGCGACCCTTTAATGTAGTTCCTCATGTTGTGGTGACACCCCCAGCCATAAAATTATTTTCGTTGCTACTTCATAACTGTCATTTTGCTTCTGTTATAAATCGGGTGACCTGTGTGAAAGGGTCATTCGACCCCCAAAAGGATGGTGACCCACCGGTTGAGAACTGCTGTTCTATGCTCTCAGGGACCTCGCAAAGGATCATCAAGACTGTCTTTTGGGGCATTTCTGGGAGGTTTCAAACTGCTAATCTTTCAGCAAGCAGTTTAGCACTTACCCATTTTTACTAACTGGGACTCTTTGATTCAATACATTCATATATGTTGTGATGAGTGCATAATGTAGTGTGCATGTACCCTTTCTCTACCCCCTCATTCCTCTTTGTCTCTCACACACACAATTTGCCTTTATCAGTAGTATGATAGGCAGGTTTATTGTACCAAACTAGCTAATAGGAGCATGTGGGATTAATAAGGTCATAGTTTGATTGGAGAGCAAAGAGATAAATGGCTTGGCAAGCCCTGCCTCTATCTCTCTCTCTTGCTTTCTGTTGATTGGACCAGTGTGTGGCTGCTTTACCTAGTTCTCTACCTCAGTTTATAAGCTACACTACCTGTGGGACAGTAAACCCATGGATTGTGTCACTAGAGCTTGAGGTTCCTTTGAGACCTGCTTCACCACGCTGCTGGTGTTTACATTGTTTGAGCTTGAGGCCGTCGGATCTTGTTGTCGTGTATTGCTTGAGTTTGATACCCCATTCAGTCTGCTTTGCTAAGTTCCTGAACTGCTGCCTGTTGGTGACCCACCCTCCTCTTTGCTGCCAATGGCTGGACTGCCTGCATTTCCGTAAGGGAGACTCAGCTGTCTGCTTCCTCAACCTTGGACCCAGCAACCCTGGTGAGTTGAAGGACTTCCAGTATATTAACTGTCCCATGGAAGTGAGTTTAACTGAGCCCTCTGTACTGCTGTGTGGACTAATTAGCTGTTATATACCTTGGTGCCATATGTGTATATATATGTATATATATTCATAAGTGTCCTGGGTTTGTTTCTATAGAGAACCCCATCTAACACAATCAGTGTCTTCTCTTGTTTTACAAGAATCTTGGAGTTGCTTCTTAATGAAACCCCTATGCTAGGCACTGAGGATGCAGAATGAATAAAGCTCATTTGTAATGGGGATCCCTGGTGGTGTAGTGGTTACCCATTGGGCTGTGATCTGCATGGTCAGCAGTTCGAAACCACCAGCAGCTACACAGCAGAAAAACTGGTGTGCTACTCCTGTAAATAGTTACAGTCCCAGACACGCACAAGGGGCCACAATGAGCCAGCCTTGACTCGCTGGCCGTGAGTTTTGAGCCTTATATGTAAGTAAATTAAACATCTATGTAGTTTTTTAATTTTTTTTAACATTTTATTAGGGGCTCATACAACTGTTATCCCAATCCATACACACCATCTATGTAGTTTTTTACAGACATCAATCAGTCTTGTCTTATGATGGGAATCTACTAAGCTTAGCCAGGAGCGCTGCTGTCATCGTGGGTTAACAGTTGGGCTACTAACTTTAAGGTCAGTAGTTCAGATCTACTAACCTCTCTGTGGGAGAAAAATGAGGCATTCTACTCCCATGAAGAGCCGCAGTTTTGGAAACTCACATGGGTAGTTCTACCCTGTCCTAAAGGGCCATTACGAACTCAATGGCAGTGAGATTTTGAGGCGTTAGACCAATCGTATCTAGGATGGTAGACCAAAAAGTGGATCGATGGAATACATGCAAAGAATGCCATATGAAAGCTCTATCAACTACTGGGATAAAGAGCTGTCATAGAGGGGTCTGGTCAAAGAGCTGGGATCTGGTAAGGACATTTAACTTAATCTCTCTCCCCCACCATAAATAAAACTACTCTCTCCTTCAGATAACAGAGCATTCTTGGAGCTATGGTAGACAACATGGGTGTAAAATCGTTTTACTGCCATTGTATTTATCTGACATTAGGGCTTCCTTCTTATATATCCTTTCTTCAACAACTTTAAATGTATAATACACTTGGTAATGTCTCCTTTGGCAACTCTTACCACAGTGATTTTAGAAAGCCAGCCAGATAAAACAGCTGTATATGTTCATCAAGGATAATATTGTTCACTCGATTTCAGACTGTTTTTGTTAAAACTGCATTGGAGAAATAACTTAGTTCAAGTTTCCACATAAAAAGATTTTGTTTTTCATAAAAATTCAGTAAAAAAAAAAAGGAATCTGAATTGAGTGTCTTATGACTGTGCAGATGAAAATGTGCAGGCTCCAAGAAATTTACTCATGAAAAATCAGTTCAATTATAAGGGAAATGGTTACTAGTTGAGAGTCGATTTAAATTTGGATCAACTTCAAGGCCAAATAATACATTTTGAGAAAATAAAACAATGATTGAGAGAAAGGAAAGAAATGTTATTTAATTCTACTGGCCGAGGCAACTGAGTCCAAGATTTCCCCCCAGATATTGGAAACCCTTGCTTTCCCTGAGTGTCAAATAGCAATATTTCTAAGGCCTGTACTACTTCAAGAAATATTGTACTTATTGATTACAAATACTATTGTCTACACTGATTGTTTTACATGTGCATGTGCTCATATTAACACTTAGCATTACTCTTTCATCGGTGATGTCACTTCATGGTACACTTTGATGAGAAAGGTAGCTATCAATGGCTTGGTTGGTAATATACAAAAAAAAATGCCAGCTACATTTGCTTATATATTTCATGTTTCAGAATGTCTAAGAATAAATTTACTGTGGTTATTGTCCTAACTTGAACTGGTTTGGTTGTCTGGGGACTTGCTAGAGAATTTGCAGGATTTTTCCCAGATATTTTGGGTGACTGAAAATTGAAACCACATCTGTTTATACATTCTGAAAATGCTTTTGAACCAAAGCTCCAAGTAAAGAATTTTGATACACTTGAATATGTAGATGATTAAGATAATTATCTTATCTTAATTTCTCTGAAAACCGAGAATTATGAGGTTTAAAGATCCCAAGCAAGCTATTTCTGGACTCCCAGGTTCTAATATTTTGAGACTAGCCCCACACCTTGGTTAGAATCTTCTGTTTCTATGTTTAAACATCAGCAGGAGCCTTGGTGGCATATTGGTTACATATCAGGCTGCTAATAGAAAGGTCAGCAGTTCAAAACCACCAACCTCCTGGGGATAAAGAGGAAGCATTTTTACTTCTGTAAAGGGGAATGTATAATAGAATTGTAGGTGACTGGACATATTAGGTGGCATAAGACATGGATAATAATAACAAATAATTTATGATGTATATACATAACAATAAGGGCTCTGGGGGTTGGGGATAGGGTTGAGGAGGGAGGAGATAAAGGGTAGCTGATATCAAGGAGTTCAAGAAGAATGAAAATGTTTGAAAACTGATGGTGGCAACAATTGTATAATCATGTGTGATCTAATTGAATTATGAATTATTACAACATCTGTAAGAGCTCCCAATAAAAATATTTTTTAAAAAGAGTTAGTCTCAGAAACCTAGAGGGGCAGTTCTCCCCTGTCCTATAGGGCTGCTGTGAGTTAGAATGGATTGGATGGGGACAAGTTTGGCTATTTGGTTAAGGACTACAGCTGGAAATGAATACTTACAGGGTTTCAATCCATAAAGGGATCTATAAGCAACACATTGCCCATTGTAGCACACGTGGCTACAATAATATGGCAAGGTTAGCTGATTCGCATACCTAATATAGTCGGATAAAAAGAAAGGTCAGTAAAAAGAGGAAGATATTGAGACTCTTTCAAAGTGCCCATCTACTTATTATTCAGTTACTTCTAAGTATTTCAAACCTTTTGGTTTTGTTTCATCCACCAAAGAGCCAAATGTTCAGGTTGACGAAATCCTCTTCTGATTCTTGTCCTACTTCTTTGTTAGGTCTTACTTGGCTTATATTTTCTCTTCTACTTGCCATTAGGAAGTTCCTTCCATTCGATCTTCTTTTCTGGGTCCTTTCCTTTATTACGTCTATATCTTTTCCAGATGATGACCTTATTTATCTTCATAACCACAGATGTTAGCTCTGTGCTATTAATATATGAATATATGACACCATCGCAGCCCTTTTCCCAAACACTTGTTCTGTTAATCCAACTGCATACCAGCTTATTTCCATTTGGATAGCCAATGAGTGCCTCAAACAAGTATTAAGATAAATAGATTTTATTATAACAGCAGAACAAATTCTGAGCACCACTATTTATGGACAATCACTGAACTTGAAGTAGTTTTGTCAATTTTGCCCTCCCTACACACGGGACTGCTAACTACAAGGTAAGTAGTTTGAAACCAATAATTTGATAACTGAACTCTCATGATCAATTCAGTTCTATCAATCTTAAAAGAATATCTTCCACTCTTCTAGCTTTTCTTTTAGTGTCCCCAATTTAATAATATGTCAAAACGTGAGGACCTTTCAACAAACTATTCATTCTATGTTATTTTTCACTGTCTCTCGTCCACATCATATCATCAATTTTCTGCTTACCCAATTAAGTTCCATGGTTGGTTATTAAGGTCACATCTCATATATACCCTCCCCTTCTTCTATTGCTCCATTTGTACACTTGCAAACACAATACCAACTAATTATACCCTTTCACCTACTCTGCCTCTGCACTAGAACAGGTGGCCATAGCTGTGGTAATTACATAATCTGGTGTCAATTTGAGACTTAAGAGTGAAGGAGTAGAATTTTGCCTGTCAATCGGGTCACAGCTTGATGACCTCATTTGGAGGCACTAAGGAGATAAAAAGCTTGTTGGAGGTGGGACACAAGCTCCCTCCTTGTGAGACATTCCTGTTGAGAAGACACATGGAGCTACACTAGAGCCCTGGAACTGAAGTTGTCACGTGGAGACCCCTGCCAGCGCTGAGATGCTTCCACTTCCACTGGCTCCACGAGACTTCCCATCCACTGGCCTCTGATCTTCCTGCATTCAGCGTCATTGTATGTGTTACATGAATCTGAAGAGGAATCTATAGATTGGTATCAGACATATGGGCTAATATCGGACTTATGGACTTAATCTGGACTGGGCTGGGATGTTTTCTCAATATTCAACTGCTCTTGTATATAATGCTCTTTCTTATATACATTTGAGTGTATGAATTTGTTCCTATAGTCTACCCAGACAAACACAATAAAAATGAAAAACTA
>NW_022103908.1:6204225-6222885 GCF_000313985.2 Echinops telfairi | reverse complement strand
TTACAGTCAAGTGTGAGGAGAGGAGCTAACTCATAATACAAGTGCTTGATGATGAAAGCAGTCTTAAAACATGGAAGCAGGAGGTGTTGGTGGGATCAGGCATCAAACTATCCACAATGAACAAGTATATCAATGTGAAAGAGAGGGGTTGGGGTGGAGGCCCAATGCCCATCCGTGGACAATTGGACATCCCATCACTGAAGGGTTACAAGGAAGGGATGATTCAATCAAAGCGCAGTATAGCACCAACAAAAAACACATCAGTCCTCTAGTTTCTGAATGCTTCCTCCCCACCACTACCATGACTCAGTTCAACCTTACAAATCCAACTAGACTGGAGTACACACATTGGTACAGATAAGAGCTGTGGACACATGGAATTCAGGACAGATAAAACCTTCAGGAACAATAGTGGGAGTAGGGATGTCATGAGGGTAGGGGATGGTGAGAGGGGAGCAGGGAAGAAAGGGAGACCCATCACTAGATTGGATATATAGCACCCCCCTCCCCCAAGGGGCATGAATAACAGAAGGATAGGTGAAGGGAGATAATGGACAGTGTAAGACATGAAATAACAATAGTAATATATAATTGATCAAGGATTCACACGGATGGGAGGATGCGGGAGGGAGGGAGACAAAAGAGGAGCTGACACCCAGGGCTCAAGTAGAAAGAAATTGTTTTGAAAATGTTGATGGCAACATATGTACAAGTGTGCTTAATACTATTGAATGGTGGATTTTTATACGATTTGTAAGATCCTCCCAATAAAATGATTAAGAAAAAAAATGGAAGCAGGGTAATTGAAAGAGTTTGGGGCAGAAGAAATGGCGATTTTAAGCAAGATCATCTTGGAAGGCCTCCCAAGGTTGGCGACATGATTGCAAAGACCCAACAGTGTGAATGAGGGAAACAGAGCTCTCACACAGGGGCTCGAGGCAAAAGAAACTACGGATGCAAATAAGAAGCAGCCCTGGGGGCGCAGCAGTCAGGAGTCTGGTTGTGATCTCCAAGGTCATCAGTGTGAAACCACCATCCACCTGCTCAAGGAAAAAACAGAGCTTTCTACTCTCATAAAGAGTTATAGTCTTTAAAAAATCATATCATTGTAAATGAGGGTGAGTGCAGAGTGGAGACCCAAAGCCCATCTGTAGGCAACTGGACACCCCTTACTGAAGCATCGTGGGGAGAAGATGGGCCAGTCAGAGTTCAGGGTAGCAACGATGAAACATACAACTTTCCTCTAATTCTTTATTGCTTCCTCCCCCCACCATCATGATCCCAATTCTACCTTACAAATCTGTTTGGACCAGAGAATGTACACTGGTACAGATAGCAACTGAAACACAGGGAATCCAGGATAGATGACCCCTTCAGCACCAGTGGTGAGAGTAGAGAGTGGAGGGAAGGTGGGGTACAAAGGGGGAACCCATTACAAGGATTTACATATAACTTCCTCCCTGGGGGATGGGCAACAAAAAAGTGGGTGAATGGAGATATAGGACAGTGTAAGATATGATATAAATTATCAAGGGTTCATGAGGGAGTGGGGAGGGGGGAAGGAGGGGGGAAATGAGGAGCTGATACCAAGGGCTCAAGTAGAAAGAAAATGTTTTGAGAATGATGATGGCAACAAATGTACAAATGTGCTTGACACAAGGATGTATGTATGGATTGTGATAAGAATTGTATGTGCCCCCAATAAAATGATTTTAAAAAAAAGCGTTATAGTCTTGGAAACTCACAGGGCTAGTCTCTGCTCTGTCCTATTGGGTCAGTATGAATCAGAATTGACTTGATGGGAGACAAAGTTTCGAAATAAAAAGAAAAAGAAGTTTTGATGTACTGTATTCAGAAAACATCAAAGAGCCAAATGTCGCCAAAGCAGAGAGAAAGAGGGAGTTTCATGGAAGATGAAATCACTAGATTACTGGGGGTCAGGATGATGTGAAACATTTATCCAACATGGTAGTTACTGTGGTTAATGAGCTCTTGAAATGTGATGAGTTCAAGCTGAAATTGACTAGAGGTTTAATATGCACATAGAATGTTGAGAACTTTGTATGTAGAAAAGGATTGTAAAATATCTTATCAATAACTTTTATATTATTTGTTAAAATGATGCTATTTTGGTTCAAATAAGGGATATTATTAAAACTTTAAAAAGTAATTGAGTGATTTCATCCGCCCATGCTATAAGCATCGCTGTGACTGTTGTTTTCATTGCTGCTAATATTTTTATGATCACTGATTTGTTCAAATCTTCTGCTGTTTCAGCTTCAATCTTGTGATTAGTATTTGTAAACCTCCATTAATAACCTTTAAAATGAAGCAATAAAAGAAAATAGAGAGAAAAAAATTACAAGACCCAGCAACGTGGTAACTAATAATGTAATTCAATGCGCCAAGATTTTACAAAGCAATTTTATTGTTAGTATTCTCATAATCTAGCAAATATTGCATTTAAATAACCTAAAACTATAATTATCACATATTATGCTATAATTAAAAAATGGTAATGAAAATGTCTAAGGATTCTCTCTGTCTGGTACTAGCGGAGGTCCACGGTAGGTCGGAGTCCAGGAGGTAGTGTCACACATGGGGACACCAACCCCACTGGTAAAAGTGTCTCGCAATCTAATTATGCTCCAATAGTTATTGAATTTATTTACTAGGAAATAGGCTTAAGGTTCAAAGATGACCAAGACCACGACCTATTCCTTGGAGGAGTTTGGTAGGGGTGTCTGAGAAACAGGAAGTAACTGATAAAAAAATCATATGGGGTCAAAGGGAGGTACCTTTAAAGTACCTGCAGACGTATTCTGGGTTGTGTAACGAAGCATTAGGATAAAAGGTTTATCTTAAAGAAAACAAACAAACAAACAAACAAACATAGGCACTGTAACTAAATGAATGAAATCTCTCACTAAATCATGAGGTTACCACTGCCCCTTCACTATCCAGAGTAACTTCCAAGGTCTTGGAGTACCTTTCTCTGTCGATGAGAGGGGTGTAGTAGAGAAGGAACGTTGTGGTCTTTTGGCCTAGATCGGAGGAGGGAAACCTTTTTGCTACCAAAGGCCACTTGGATGTTTATAATGTCATTTGCGGGCCATACAAATAACCAACTTCAACAATAGCCTGCGATAGTTGGTCAAACATTTAACTCAACCCCAGGTGGTGGCTGGAACGACTTCCCTTTGGTGAGGTGTGTGACGTTAGAGCAGAGGGTCTCCACCTTCCTAGTGCCTCAACCCTTTCTTACAGTTCCTCATGTTGTGGTGCCGCCCTCCTCCCCAGCCATATCATTATTTTCGTTGCTACTTCATAACTGTAATTTTGCTACTGTTATGAATCGGGCGATCCCTGTGAAAGGCTCGTTCCACCCCACAGGTTGAGAACTGCTGTGTTAGAGGATATTGATGGTAGGTTTGTGGGCCTTATATGGACGTTCCCCACCCTTAGCAGAGAGTTTAGGTTCCCAAGCTAATTTAGCCTGCTGCCCCCTTTTCAGAAAAGGGGGAAAAAAGTTGCTCATCACCCCCGTCCATGAACAATGTTGGTACTGAAGCCCATAATCCAGGATCAGTGGAGGCATCTGGCTTCATAGCCCTCCCAGCCCTCCTGCCACCATTGCAGCTCTGCTCCCTCAAGGTGTGGGATCACCTATTTGGGGAAACAAAGAGTCTCAGCTTGATAACCAAAGGGGAGCTGTCTGATCTGATTTATGAGCAGCACTGATACCTGCTGGTCATGCTGTCCTAGGGCCACCTGAGACCTCGCAGGGGAAGAAGATTTGGGATCATCTCCTAACAGTAGCAAATGGAATCATTTAATACTGAGCGTTTTCTTTGCCTTTAACTCAACTTCAGAACGTCGAAACGAGCAGGATGGGGAGAAATGAGCACTATCACAAAGAGAGGGTGGAAAGCAGAGAGAGGTATTCCAAAAAGAATGAAAAGCAGATGCTTGGGCTAGAACAAATAGTGCAATTGGGGAAACATCCTGAAGCTATTTCCTTAGATAAATAACATTTGCTCTTCCAACCCCAAGCCAGCGAAACTGGTGAAACTCTTGGCTTCCCCAAGACAATATTCTCCCCAGCAGGGCTCTTGTGTCGCTCAGGAATTGTCCCTCAGGCAGCTGTCAGCCTTGCCACTGCTTTCTTAATGACTGTGAGCGCATAGCTCCACATCTTTCTTGCCAGCACATGACTCTATTGCAACCCTGCTAATGATGCAGAAATAGAAAGCTGACACTCGCTGTCTCCCCCAGCCCCTGCACAATCTTTCACTGTGATCTCCATCCCCGGGGCTGGGCCACTGGATCTGGAGTTGAACTACATGGGGCAGGAGGCTGGGCAGGGATTTTGTGGGGGTGGGGGGTCCTTTGCACAATGCATCCATCATGTGACACTGAGGCCAAGGTAGGCTCTGACATGGCTACTCTTTTGCAGCACTGCTCTGATAGGGGAGTGGGGTATGATCATGAGATCCATCTGCTATAATATCTGCCTGCTTTCCCCCCAACTTGAGTGCATTCATCAGGATCACCTATGGGGCTTGCTGTTCTAGTTCAGTACAGTTAGGGTAGGTTCAGGAGTCCTGGCGATGCAAACACATTTTTTTTTTTTGCAGGGCTGCCAACCAGAAGGTGGGCAGTTTAAACTCATCAGTGTTGTTCTAAGACTATGTGATAAACTGCCCCCATACCCTTGTTGTTACTGTTCTCTATTTATTGTCCAGCTTTCACATCCATATGAGACAACTGAAAAGACATGGCTTGGGTTGGGTGCACCTAAGTCCTCCCGTTCACATCTTTGCTCTTTCGCACATTAAGGAGATCCTGCGCAGTAGGTCTGCCTCATGCAATACATTATTTGATTTCTTGATTGTGACTTCCATGGGCATTGGTGGTGGACCCACGTAAAACAAACTTTGTGATAACCTCAATCTTTTCTCCATTCATCGTGTTGTTGCTTATTAATCCACTTATTTTCTTGATGTTGAGGTTTTAATCTGTACTGAAGGCTCTTCTTCAGTAAGGGCTTCAAGCCTCCTTTAATTTCATCAAGATGGTGTTGTCTGCATATCGAAGGCTGTTAATGCGTCTTCCTCCAGTCCTGATCTGTGTTTTTCTCCCTGGAGTCCAGTTGTTGAGATCGCAAGCTGCACACAGATGGAATGTGATAGTGAAAGCGGACAACCTTACTGTTTTAAACCATGTAAATCTCTTCATTCTGTTCAAACAACTATGTGTGTACCGGTTTTACCTAAACCTAGTTACTTTATAGAATTCCAGTCCTTCACAGCGTTATCCATAATTGCTTAGAGTACACACAATCGAGTGTCTTTGCAGAGCCCATAAAATACAGATGATCCTCTGTCTGGCATTCTCTGCTCTCAGCTCAGAGCCATCTGACACCAGCAATAACGTCCCTGCTCCATGTCTTCTAAACATGGCTTAATTTTTTGGCAATCCCCACTCTTTAGCAAAATTTTACTTGCATGTGATATTATTAGGGCTGTTCAACATTTACTGTTCACTCTTGAATGTTGCAGCCCAGGAAACCCTATGGGGAAGTTTTACTTTGCTATGTAGGGGGAGGATGAGTCTGAATTGACTTTATAGCACACCACACCATCGACAACCACAACAGTGTAGGTTCAGACAGTGACTAACAATGTCAAACACAAGAATAATTCTTTGGTATTGGGCCTATGCAAAAGGGGGCATGCTGTTATTGATTGAGTTAGGGATGGTGACTTGGGAGAGTACATTAGAGGTAAGAGACATTTATAGAAGTGAATAAAGTCTTAAATGTAGAGTTCTGTTTTGATTTTCAGTGTGAGCTATCCAGAGTTCAGACCTCCAACAGGGAGTGCACATTTAAATCTCCAGATCACAGGAGAGATACAGATCTTAGCATTATTGAACTACGATGCTATGAATGTCATGGGTAAGAGAGACAGTCTAGGTGTGGAAAGGTAGCCCTGATGCTCTCCTGACACTGTGCCCTTTAGCTTCATTATCACATACAAACCTTCTATCTGATTCTATTTCATATTAAAAAAAACCAAAAAACAAAAATAAAACCCAGAGACCTAGGAAAAGAGTTTCCTGCCTTCAGAATGTAATTAGATTTGGCAAAGATCTGAACTCAGATGTTCAAAAGGCTGTGGTCTGAACGATGATGCCACAGCAGGAAGTGTGTTTAATGTGGTGGCCAAGTACTAAATCCAGATCACTCAATAAGGAAATATAGAAAATATAATTGGAAGCATAGTCAACCCTTCTGACCATGGCACAAACTACATTGTAGTGCAGTCCCACCAGATCCTGGGGAAGTCTAAGCAGCTGTAGGGATTCAATTATTTGGGTCTTCAGAGATTTACTTAAACATTTGACAAAAGCCAAATCCATGATTACCATTGTCCAGAAATAAACCCCCCAATTAGTTGTATGTGTGTGCTGGTTGGGGGGAGGGGCAGGGAAGAGAAGTGCAGTCATTCTGCATGAATGATGGATAGGTGTTGGCGAGCTAACAAGAACTGTCAAGTAAGAAAGGAGTGTGCCAGCGTGCACACACCCCACCACCCAGCTGCCGCTCGAAAGTCGGAGAGAGAGATGACCCCACATGAGCTTGAGGACAGCTCCCCCCACAGTTCAACACTTGCCCAAAGCCTGGCCAGTCCTCGGAGAGAAAAGGAAGACAGATAGAAACCAGGGTCTCATTGTGGGAGAGAGGTATTTTGTGTAAAAGGCTGAATGCCTTGAAGAGATGGATCCAACATATCTAAAAATTGGAAATGAGGTATTTTGAGATAAAAAAGATACTGAGCTGAGCCATGAAAGGTATCTCTTGGCCTCAGAGGAAGGTGGACATGATCTGTTATCAGGTAGTTCACCTTCTAACCAAAATGAGTCATAAAAACAGAGAAATGCATATCTCTAGAGCAATCATAGTTTGCAATCTACTGTGGCCATAACCTTGCCTTATGGGGGCGTGACCAGACAAGGAAACCTACCACTTGTTTATTTCTTCCAGATGCATTATTTGCATTTCAAACCCTGACCCATCTCATCAGCTGTGTAAACTAGGTCAAGATAGTTAGCTCAGCATCAGTTCGGACACATGTGAAAGGGGTCATGATAAATTCTGCTTTATGTGTTTGCTTTTACATGGATGAAGGAAGATCATTCAAGAGATCTGCTGTGCACCATGAAAAGTCGTAAGCTATGAAGTGGAACGAGTTCCAACAGAACTTCCAGACTAAGATGGACCAGAAATAAAGGCCTGATCATCTACTTCTAAGATGGGCCAAAAAATGCCTCATGGCTCAACACAGTCTGATCCATACCCACTCATAGGGATGGGTGCAAGACCAGGAAACCTTCAGCCCTGTGTGAATGGAGACCCTAGGAGTGGCAGGGACACTCACAACCACAGCATTGTTCATTAGACCTGGGTTCTGCTTTCTAGGATATATGACAAAATGGAAAGAAGGACAAAGTCCACATCAAGTTTAGGAAATGGAAAAGGGCCATAGGTGATCCCCTCTAGGTACACAAGGAATAGGGAGTATCCAATTCCACCTAAATGCAAGGTCAGTTGCCATGGGCAGAAGTGATGTCAGGCATGCTTCCCCGCTCCATCCTGATACTGACACTAAGCATCTCTTTTACTGCTGAGGGTGAGAAGTCATTGCAGTGGCCACCCAGAACTCACAGACAACACTCACAAGTGTGGAAGTTTATTAGGGAAGCTAATAATGGTACAGATGCATACTTCTGTCCAATGGGTCTCTTCTCAGCCATGCAGGCAGGCATGTCTCTCTGGTCCATAGCCTCTCACTCACGTGGTTGGTCCCTTGGCCTCTTCCCCTGGGGAGCAAGTGTCCCTTCGCACCAAGTTACTACATCCTTCTCACTCTGCCTCTTGGTCTGGAAAAATTAGCCAGGGATTGTGAGTCTACCTAGCCGTCATTGAATTCACTCACTCCCAGAAGTTAGAACCCTGTGGCAGGATTCAATGAAAGAGTGGAGGAAATTCACCTGTGATTTGATCGGAGAAGTCTTTGGGAAGTTTTGCTAATTAAACCTTGCTCTCATCTCAGAATTCAGTAAATTAATTCATCCCTTCCTTAGGAAAGGGAGTAAGTTTCACTTCCAGTGCTCTGTAAAAGCAGTCCCTTTGGGAACTCTGATTCTAGTGATTATTTCTGAGATTCCTCTTTTAGTAATGCCGTCATGTACTTCTGAACTATCCTAATTGAGACCATATTTTTAATCTTGGAGAGCAGACTGACCATATTTTCCTTAGCTTGAATCTATCTGAATCAAATGGCAGCAACCCAGAAGGGCATTGGGCCTCCAATCAAGTACTCCCTCAATGCAAGAATACTTTCTTCTATTAAATTGGCATTCTATGATGTTCACCTTCCCGACACAACCGCTGAAGACAAAGTGGTTGAATAAGTAAATGTGGTGAAGAAAGGTGATGGTGCCCGGCTATCAAAAGATATAGCATCTGGGGTCTTAAAGGCTTGCAGGTAAACAAGTGGCCATCTAGCTCAGAAGCAACAAAACCCTCATGGAAGAAGTACACCAGCTTGTGCCATCATGAGGTGTCGAAGGGATCAGGTATCAGGCATCATCAGACCAAAAAATCATATCATAGTGAATGAAGGGGGGAGTGCAGAGTGGAGACCCAAAGCCCGTTTGTAGGCCACTGGACATCCCCTTAGAGAATGGTCTCAGGGAGGAGACGAGCCAGTCAGGATGCGATATAGCAACGATGAAACATACAACTTTCCTGTAGTTCCTAAATGCTTCCTCCTCACCCACTATCATGATCCCAATTCTACCTTACAAATCTGGCCAGACCAGAGGATGTACACTGGTACAGATAGGAAGTGGAAACACAGGGAATCCAGAGCGGATGATCCCTTCAGGACCAGTGGTATGAGTGGCAATACTGGGAGGGTGGAGGGTGGGTTGGTTGGAAAGGGGGAACTGATTACAAGGATCTACATGTGACCTCCTCTCTGGGGGACGGACAACAGAAAAGGGGGTGAAGGGAGTTGTTGGACAGGGCAAGATATGACAAAATAGTAATTTATAAATTATCAAGGGTTCATGAAGGAGGGGGGAGTGGGGAGGGAGGGGAAAATGCGGAGCTGATGCTAGGAGCTTAGGTGGAGAGGAAATGTTTTGAGAATGATGAGGGCAATGCATGTACAAATGTGCTTTACACAATTGATGTATGTATGGGTTGTGGTAAGAGCTGTATAAGCCCCTAATAAAATGATTTAAAAAATGGCAGCTACTATACCTTTTGTGTAAAGAGGGTTTCTCCACAAATGTGATTTTTTTTTCTTTTTTTTTAACAACTGGAATATTATCTCTCCGGTCTGAGATTTTCAACAACTATGTTTATTTGGGCTCTGCATACTTTGATGTGCTAATTAACATAATGAGCATCATTATAGGAGCCCTAGTGGTGTTCAAATATCAGAGGTTTAAACCCAAAGGACACTGAGTGGGAGAAAGATGTGCTCAACCTGCTTTCAAAAGATTTGCAGCATTGGAAACCCTAAAAATGAATTTTTAATAAAATGCTATAAATTAGAATGGATTCAACAGCAAGTTTTGTTTCATTTTATTTTTTATTATCACTGCTTTATAGTTTCATGTTTCTGATTACCCTTTTGACACAACTCAATCCTGGCATATTGATGCAGTAGCTCATTTGATACCATTACTCTAAAATGTAAGACTTCAATGAAAGGTAAGATGTAACTCCACAATTACATTTAATTACATCGAGTGCTATCAGGCTTATTGCTATAATTGTAAAACGCAAGGTTAAGATTAAAGTTAGGCTAGTAACCCCACAGGTAAAGAAGGACTCTTTTGCAAGGTTCACAATGTTAGGTGTTCCTTTCCCTTCTTTAGGGCTGGCTCGATGGGTCTCATCATGTGCAAGAATCCTTGTGCATTATGGGTGATGTAAGTGATTTCCTAAGGTGTTTAAAGTAGATTTGACTGGGACCAGGGGTCTGATTTTAGACTCAACTCCTCTTTTCTTACTCTTCCTGCCAGAATAAAATTTGCCTCTATGATCATTTCAGGTCTTCAGTGTAGTGAGTTAGCCAGTAGGCTGCCAACTGCAATGTCTGCAGTTGTAACCACTAACTAGTCCTCGGGACAAAGATAAGATTTTCTATTCCCTTAAAGATTCCTAGTCTTGGGAACCCGAAGGGGCCATTCTACCTTGTCCCATAAGGTGAGTGTTTGCAATAGATTCAATGGCAGCGAGTTTGTTTTGTTTTGCTTATATTGATGGGACCTGGAAGGGCGGCACACTCCTGAATCAATCTGATCACTCTCTACACTTAGGGAACTGCTGCCTCTTTTCTGGCAGCAACCTTGCTTCCTTCCTTTCCTTCTCTCTCTCCCTTAGTTCCTCATTTTTATTAGGCTTGCAGAGCTAGTCTGAGAGCACTGAGACAGAGCCTTACATCACGGACCTACATTGGTCAGTCTTCATTTCAGGAGAGAGAGCGTGGGCTCTATCCCACTCAGAGATTTATTACCTGATTCTTGACAAGGAGCCCCATCAGTTCTGCTCTTGGCAATGGTCACTTTGCAATGGTGACTTGCTGCACTATCACTGGCTTGTTTCCTCCTTCAGTTATTGCCAACAGATAAACCCGGTTCGGCTTTTGAGTTGTGATAAGCCTACTGCTTATGTCTTATCCAAGAAACCATTTTCCTACCTCTCTATCCTCTTTGGGTACCTTCAGGAAAAACCTTACTGCTAAATACATGGGTAAAATAGATCTATATTCTGAACAACTGAAACCTTTATTTTAGAAAGTTTTGTAGTAATAAAGACACTGGTTTAGGTTCTAATCCTAACTTCAGGTTCTACCTTCACCACTAATTAGTTTTATGATTCAGACAAGAAACCCAAGTTATCTCCACCTCCAGGCCATCATATGTCAAAGGGTATGAAATGTCATAATGCACAGCAATGATTAGGGTTGCATGCTTTATTGGTCAGCCTCAATAAAAATTAGCTACCCTTTCTGTGGGAAATAGAAGGATTTCTCCCAAGTTGTCTCCCCCAAATATATGCCAAACTTAGCTGCTTGCCAATGACTATACACTTGGAGGTCATCAGAAGTAGATCAGGGGTTATTCTCCCTAAGAGTTGTGAGCCATGTAGAGCAAGCAGTCACCACTGCTTATCCCACAACAAGTAGGGCCCACTCCCTTCTGATAAGAATAGTAGTTGTCTGTTTCCTTGTAGGAGACCCCAGAGAGGTCAAGCCCACCCAAGGGTGACCAAGGTTAGACCGCCATCATGAATTTAGGGTCCGCCCATCTTGTCACATGTATAACCCTAGTCCTTCCCATTCCTATGTGCACACCCCTAGCTCATCCCCTTCCTGTCACACTTATGCCTATTGTACATCCCCTCCCTGTGATGCCTATTGTACTGCCTCTTCCTGTGACTTGTGGTTAACTGTGATCATGTCCCCCTCAAGAGATATAACCCTTGGTTAGCAATAGATGGGCCGGTTCTTGAGCCTCCTGCTGGGTCTCTGTCACGCCTCACCTCAGCCCACCCTGTGTGCGGCAGATCTGGCCAGTAAGACCATGGCCATCCAGGAGGGGAGCATGCTACCATGAAATGTGTCCAACTCCATTATTTGACTCTCTCTTCTATCTCTCATGCTCTATATGACTTTACTATAATCTTTATATATGATAACCGTGTAATTGTGCCTATCGAACCCGTGATTAGTGGAGGGGGGGGGCTGGTACCCCTTCCAACTGCACCTTTCCTCATTTTAAGCTATAGTGAAGGGAGGAGATAATACCATTTTCCATGAGACCAAGATATCCTTAATCAGTATGGTTTTCTACTTGGAATAGAATACAGCATTTTTTAAATGTCAAGTCAATTTCAAATCGGATAACTCAAACATTAAAAAAAGGAATTCAAGAAGTTCATGAAAAAATGTAGTTTCCAATCCCACTCTCCACAAACTTTTGAAGTCCGCGGTTCTTAGTTTTAATATCTGATAAATTAGCCACCTACTGATTCAAAATAATAATTCAATGATAGATCCACAAGGTCTTTTGCCTTTCAAAGAGAATAAAATGGTGCCATTCAAGAACAAGGAAAGGAAGGTTAAGGCAGTGATAAGTTATATGGTAGAGGTGAGTCAATGGGTGGATCTGAAAAAAAGGAGATGGGGTTCTCTTTCAGAGTGATTGTTATTCTTTGTTTATTTGTTTGTCAATAAAGATTCCAGCTCCATTTCAATTAGCCTTTTCCTCTTATTTATTTTTAAGCCACTCAAACCATTGTTTAGGTTTGAGGGAAAACAAATCAGGAGGGAATTTTGTTTTTGTTTTTAAAGAAACATACTAATATATCTACATCTATATACATATGCAAATATATACATATTTATTACACAGCCCACCTCAAGATATGAAATTAACAACAATATCCTATTCAACACTCCTTTGTTTTTCATCCCTGACCACCGAATCCCTTCCTTCTCCATGTTCGCCCCAAACATGGTCTATTGGGGTATAAACCATGTTTCTTCTTTGTGTTTCTTTATAACAATGATGATATTAAATATTTATCTTTGTAAGACTGGCAGTTTGCTAACCACAATATTCTGTAGTTTTGTCCAGGTCTTGCAGTGTTTAAGAGAGAGGTATCTTTTTTAATGCATCTAATTCTATTGTATGAATGTATCAGAACTTGTTTATCCATGCCTCTGTAGTTGGGGTTTGGGGTTGTTTCCATGTTTTGGCTATCATGGACATTGCTGTAATTAACATAGGTGTGCATATGCCTGTTCATGTTGTATTCTTAATATCTTTAGGGGATATACCCAGTTGAGGGATTTCTGGATCATAAGGTACTTGCATTTGCTTAAGGAAGTCCCACACAGACTTCCATAATGATTGTACAATTCTACAGTCCCACTAGCAATGTACAAGCATTCCTCTCTCTCCACAGCCTCTCCAGAATTTGCTACTTTTGGTTTTAATTAATTTTGCCAAAAGTGTTGGTGTGAGGTGATATCCATTGTTGTTTTAATCTGTATTTCTCTTCTTGCTAATGATCTCAAATATTTCTTCATATAGGTTTTTGGCTACCTGCATGTCATCCTTGGTCAATTGTTTATTCAAGTCTTGGGCCTTTTTTGGCTGGGTTATTTGTATTTTTATTATTAATATATTATGATTTTCTATAGATTTTGGAGATTAAAACTTTATCTGATTTATTATTATTGAATGTTTTTCTTAATCCATGAGCTTTCATTTTACTCTTTTGAAAAAATTCTTTTGATGTGCATAAGTGTCACACTTTTAGTAGGTCCTACTTCTTTACTTTGCCTTCTATAGTGTGGATTGTTTTTATTAGTGTGCTTAGGCCTTGTATTGGGGTCCATCAGTTTGTCCCTATGTTTTCACTGATAGTCTTAATAAATGCATGATTCATATTTAGGTCTTTGCTTTTTTAAAAAAAATTTTAATTGTTTTCAAAACTGGTGGGATGCAAAGTGCAGGTGTCTTGGCACTGGTAAATCCAGATTATCAATCTCACTTTCACTATTGGCTGAGCATGTGTTTTTAAACATACATGTCAATTTATATATCTGTTCTTCAAATCTCCAAGCTCACAGCCATCAAGTTGATGTGGACTCAAGAGTGACCCTATCAAAGAGGGAAGCACTGCCCTGGGGGTTTCCTGAGACTGTAACTGCTTACAGGAATAGAATAGCCTCTTCTTTCTTCCATGGATCAGATAGTGGATTCTAGCTGCTGACTGTGAGGGTCCACTGCCTAATGGATAACCACTCTGTCAGCAGGGCTCGCAAATAGAAGGAGGGAATAAACCTGCCTCCCAGAGCTGTTGGGACTCATTGAATTAATTTATATAATTACTCTGGTAAGATGAAGAAACTTAAATGTTGATGTACTAGCATCTGTCTTTCTGTCTATCTTTTTATTCAATGTATCTCTCATGAGATAATTTAATAATTTCTGTTCATGAGCTATAATTCTCTCTATTGGATCCATACATAGTAGGTTTAGTTCCTCTTTCTCCTCTATTTTCCTCCCTTCTTTTCTTGCATTTTCACTTTTATATCTAATGAAGAATTTGCTAATCTTTCTGCTTGATCTGACAACATCCAAACTATATGAAAAGATAGTACTTGACATAACATGTTCTTTCTAAATTACCATTATCACCCGCATGGGGATATTCTCAATATCTGGGTGATCACTAACTACCTATTCTAGAATTTTTCCTGATTTTGAGATAAATTATCTTCCGTTAAGTTTCCTTTCCTCTTTTTTTTTCTAAATAGAGGCAACATTTGTTCATGTTTTCACCTTTATCCCACAATTCCATTCGACTCGGCTACTGAAGTTTGCCAGTTGATATGACTCGAGATGTAGTTCTCCTATTTGTACTGATTCATCAGAAATATCGAGACGATCTTCCCACTTCACTTCATTTCCCATTTTCTATTATTTGGTTCATCATCTCCAGATTGAAGACTGTTATCTTGGGGAGAAAAATAGTCTTCACGTGATGATTTGTTGGTGTTAGGCCATCTGTTTCAAGCACCGAAGTTGTTTCTGATTCACTCTTCGTCTTCCTCCAGGCTTCGTGAAAATCCAGCCTTTTTCCCTCTCAACCGTCCTTTGGGAAGGCTCTGTTCACTCTGGGTGTTTAGTGCTCCTGAGAGTGAGCTCAGAGCACCATGAGCAGCAAAGAGCCCTTGTGCGTTGGCCTTGAGCGTGGACTTTTTGTCGTCTTGCTCATCTCCTTTAACAATTCCATGTGATGGGACATGCTCTGGGCCACTCGATCTTTCTCAGAGACCATCTCTCCTTTGCGCCGCTTTCATTTGTATACTTAAAGTGTATTTAAAAACGTTCTTCCTTTTGAGAATTACAACATCTCTTGATCAACTGAATATGACATCATGTCTTCTTGGATAGTCCCCCAATTACCTGGATAAAGTCCTCGGGGAGCCATACATATTCATGGTGATTTTGCTCATATCTGTTTCTCACTGGAATGTAACTCCCTGAGGGGAGAGGCCAGAGCATTCTTGTTAGCATCCTTAACCAAACTACTGGGGCAAGACCAAGCTTGTAAAAGTTTTTCAGTAAGGATTCATTGGATAGTTATTGAATAAATATTGGCTTTGAGGATTTGCTTCACTGGGCAAAGTTCAAGAGCTTGAATATTCTGAACATTGACAAAGGACCGAGAGCACAACACAATGAGTGCTTTACTTGGTAGGCACCAGAGGAGAGTTCAGCCTCCTGGCCGCCTGAATAGTTTTCATTTCTTCCCGTTTCCTCTACTAACCCTCTATTTTCATAACCTTCTGCTCTTAAACCAACTTCAAAGTAGGGTGTTATTCCATATACATATTCATTTTTTCAATTTATGAATCATTTATTTCTAACCAAACTCAAAGAGCAATACAGAAAGCTCATTCTCAGCTCCTGCCCATTGTCTGAACTTCTCAAACGGACCAGAGGAATGAAGATCCGGTAACACCGTTCCCAGCCTGGTTATACGGACATTGATCACACAGATCCTGGTATCACTGAAGAGCAATGATGAGAAAGATGAAGCTTTCTACTCCTGTAGACAGTTTCAGCCTCAGAAATCCAAATGGGTGGTTCTATCCTGCCCTAGAGGGTTGCTATGTGTCTGAATTGACTCCATGGTTGTGAGTTTGTTTGAGCATTAAAGAAGAACTGGAATTTCTCTGATTGGTTGAGCCCTTGTGGTACAGTGGTCATGCCTTGAGCTGTGATCCACATGGTCAGCAGTTCGAAACCACTAGCAGCTCAATAGGAGGAAGACTGGGGTGTAAAAGAGTGAGGACTGGGTGGGGTGGAGAGTCAGTGAATCATCTTGACTGGGTTCTTGAAGTTGTCAGAGGCTTGTAGCTGGCAGCTGGTAGGCCATCGGGTGGATCTTGAAACCATAGAGCCTGGGTACAAATTGGTTGGCAGGTCTCTTGGGCTGGTACTTGGGGGCAGGGAGTGGGGGATGGGGGGCGGTGTGCACCATAAAGAGCATGTGAGGGAAGCCAGTAACAAAGTAGGCATCGTCTGTGCGGTGATGTCTGGATGACTTGGGTGTGTACAGGTCCATGCACTTGGGACAGTAGAGTTTCACCATAGCCTCACCTGGGATGTCCAACGGGCCAATGGGAAACACTGGCTGGTTCTCACAGTACACATGGGGACAGTAGCCAAAGTCTCCCTGCTGGTACTGTTCCAACATATGGGCAATGCCAGTGTTGGTCAGGATGTAGTGGGCATGGATCAATCCATACAGCGTCTCAGCCACCTGCTCAATCAGGTCACTCTGGTTGGGTTGTCAGGCTCTGGGTCCAAGATCATGTCTAGAGCCTGTCGATAGTGGGGGACCTGTTCATTGAGTCCTGTGAGGTTGAACTTATCTGGATGTAGTCTTCATCCCCTTCACAGAAGAATTCGTTGCCACAAGATTCAAACAAAGATCATTCAGTCTTCAGAAAGTACTGCACACTATGAGCCGTGATTTGCCTCCAGCTTGCATTCTCTCCCCTACTCTTCCCTCACTGCTCACCAGGGATCTGTCATGGGAACGTTCTTGCTATCTAGAGACGGCCCGGGATGCTGTTTTCTTGGCCTGATAGGACTCCCAGGAACCCTGGTGGTGCCATGCATTAGCAGTTAGACTGCTAACCACGTGGGCAGCCCTTGAAAACCGCTAGTCTCTTCAGAGGGGAAGGAGGCAAGATGTACTGCCTCAGAAACCAACAAGGGCATTCTATGCGGTCCTATAAGGTCACTGTGAGTCAGAATTGACTTGATAGAATGGCAGTGAGTTTCGGTGAGACATGACTTCTGCTCCCTTGTGTATATCTGTTCTCAGTTAAATATATATTTTAATTCAATGCTTTCTTTACATTCTCTCCTCTATGCACCCCTGACCTCTCTGCCCCAGCTGTTTCTTATAAATAATCTCAATGAACTTCCCATTAGGTGAATAAATTAAAAAATAATTTATTGTGATCCTCACCAAAACCCACTGTCATCAAGGTAGATTTCAAAAGTGGTAATCTTTATGGAAGCAAACTGCCACATCTCTCCCCCTTGGAGAGGCTGATGGGTTTGAATAGCAGACCTTATAGATAGCAGTTGAGTGCCTAGCCACTGCATCACCTGAACATCTTCCTATTGTGACAGTCTCCATGAAATATGCATACTTAGAACTATGCATGACACACAGATGCCCAATCAATGGTGCCTAGTGTTTTCGTTTTTGTCAGTTCAGAGCATCCTTACTAAAGTCGATCTGACCTTCATAGGAGTGATACTATTTTTTGTATTTGAAATTATTATTACTACTATTATCCCTGTGCTCCTTACATTGTAAATGACAAGCCAGCAGAACATTACATGCTCTTTATTAAGTTCTCTCCTGTTGAAGTACGATGTATGGTTTTTTGTGTGTATAATATATGATGTATATAATATAGTTATATAGAACTATGTTTAGATATATTTAAATATAGCTAAGCCAAAACAAATTATTTTGACATCAGTGCTGACTCCTGGTGTCCCCCTGGCTCGACAGAGTAGAGCCGTGCTCCAGAAGATTGAAAATGATTGGGTTTTTTTGGAAGTTGATCACCAGGCATTTAGTCCTAGGTGTCTGTGGATGGACATGAACCAGCTTTCTGTTAACAGCAAAGAACACTAATACCCATTTGTACCTCTGAGATGCCATCCATTATTTATAGATTTCTTAAGTGGATGGTTTGGAAGAATTCTAAACTGGAAACCGAAAGGCGGAGATTTGACATATGCATCCAGCTGGATCGCGTGGGGTCCATCTCTTCAGTTGTCTCTAAGAGACTTTGAGGACTTCAAGGACTATGTATGTTGATTCACTCAGCAGCTCCAAGGTCCACCATCACCTTGCTTACGTCATCCCACACAGAGCCTGGGCCATAATCTCGGAAAGCAGCACGTGCCCACCACTTAGAGTTCGTTTGTAAGCTGAAACTTACAAACCTGGTGGTCTATGGATTTCTATTTTCCAAGTCAAAACACAGAGGGAGGGGGAATGCCCTCTTCCCTGATAATCCTCAGACTTCTCCTCACAACTTCTCATCAGATAGTCCCCACATATGTAGCTCAACCCTCTCTCTGAAGTAGCTTGTATTGAGTTTTTTGGTCAGCGTACTTGAAGAACGAAGGGTAAAGGGGACATTTGTCTCCACCTCAGGTATATTGATCCCTAAGGGAAAGCACAAAGCTTTCTGTCCTGGCTTTTATAGATCCAGAGGCACGCCTGTTTCCTTGGGAGGAGGGGGGCACAGCATGGTCAGGAGGTTTTCCTTATGGGAAAAGAACGGTTTGTGTTCCACTTTAGCCAGAATGTGGGCGAAGATATTGGTTTCTTTCATCAAACCGGTGTCACAGAGGTGTTGTGAAGATTAATGAGGTAATGTTTATGACGAGCTGTCCTCTGCTTCGAGCAAAATGAGAGAGAGAGTGAGAGAGCGAGAGAGCGAGAGAGCGAGAGAG
>NW_022103908.1:6200184-6204101 GCF_000313985.2 Echinops telfairi | reverse complement strand
TTTTCAGGCCTGAGCTTCTTGAAAGCCATGTTCACAGCTTGCAATTCACCAGAGTTTGTTCTGTAGTTCTTATTTCTAATTTTAAACGTGCACTCACCTACTGCTGCACCGATACTGGGGGATGGTCAAAGACAGGGAGTGTTTTGAGAACTAGAAGGCCAGCCTGCAGAGCAGAAAAGACTAGTGGCTCCGAGGAAACAAACAACTGAACAACAGAAAACAAATGAAAACAAGAACATTGTCTTGAAGTCCATGACAACTCATCTAGCTGTAGCACCGAGGTTACCCTTGAAGGCTGACTGCCTCATCTCTCTCCAGTACAGTGGCAGGACTCCACCTTTCAGTTAGCCTCCACGCTCTTCGCCACTGCACCACCAGGGTTCCCCTAGCGACTACCCTCAACGATAAAACCATTTTAAAACCTTAATGATATTTTCCTTTTGAATAGCTATACTGACGAATATGTCTAGGAAATGCAGAGGGAATCTTCTGGAACCCTTCTGTAGCTTTCTAGAACTCTCACTTTCATTCTTAAGCTTTTCTACTGAACTCCATGAATCTTCACATTGTTCTCAAATTACATGTAGTGGGCACATATGTTGCATAATGTACTGTGATTACATACCACGCCAGTGAACTGTTTACAGAAGGCTGTTCCCATCTCGTGGAATGGCTGCCTTGCAGGGATACTCTGCGGAGAATTAGTTACAGCTTGCAAATGCTCCAGCAGCACTCACGGGTCCCTGGGATCATCATGGAATTCCAATGAAGAAACGTTCTGGAGAATGTTCTAGCCCCAAAGGAAATGATCTCAGCAGGTTTCTGTCCTCAACTCTGAGCCACGTGTAGCTTTCTGTGCCCTCTGCACCCATACAACGGATTGTCCAATTTAAAGAGCTACGAACATAATCGCCGCCATCATTGAACTACCAAAAGAGATGGTAGTCTATTTTACAAAATATTTAAATATCCCTGGACTAAAAATTCAGTCTTTAGCCAAGAATTCCATCATACTAATGTTGTTAGTGCTTAAACAAACACACACGTATGACTTTGTTTGATGAATAAGGTTTTCAGATAAAAATGCTATATGTACCTACTATAGAATGAGATAGCAAAAAGTCCCTAAAACAGTGTCTGAGAAAGAAAAGATTGATAAGCTCTACTTAGGACATATATAAAGTAATTTTGCACATCAAATTCATGTATGCATGTTTGCTTTGCTGGTGTCAATGCTATGATTTAAAAATAAAAGTCAGTTTACTAATGGCTAGCAAAGAGAAACAAAATATGAGAAAAATACTGTGCAAAATGGGCAATGTAAACATCATACAACTGTAACGAGGTGAGAAGAAATTTCTCCGAATGCAAAGAGTGATGGAAGTTGCTTTCCTTTGGAAACAAAGAAGGAACATTTACAAACGCATCATTTCAGCTGGACTTTGTGCGATGTATGGATTTCTGTAGTGTAAGTGCAAAAGGGCACACCAGGCAGCATGGCCAGCAGGAGTAAAGGTGCAGAGACAAGACATGTCTACACATGAAAACTCTTCTGGGGAAATGTAAACAGCAAGGAAGGACAAGTGGAAGATCAGTCAGAAGGCTATTGAATTTGCCTATTCAACCTATGACACAATTCCTTATCTGTGAATTGTGTATTCAAAATAACTGTTTCATGAGATTGGTGCAAAGAGTAGAAGTATTAGAGGAGATAAAGCATATCGATTTCCTGATGGCTGTTGTTATTAGTGTATGCCATTGAGTCAATTCCAATCACAGTGAGCCTTGTACAACACACGGAAACACTGCTCAGCCCTGTGCTGCCTCACAATTATTCTTATGTTTGAACCCACTGGGCAAGTCCAGTGAAAGGACACAGCCACTATGTCAATCCATCGTGTCACTTGCCTTCCTTTTTTGTTGTTGTTACTCTTCCACTTTATCAAGTATAATGTGCTCCACCATGGACTGGTCTCTCCTGATCACATGTCAAAAATATGTGAGAAGTCATCCATTCTTGCCTCAAAGGCACATCCTTACTCTGTTCCTTTCAAAGCCAAATTTTTTGTTGGCAGTCATGGGACTTTCAATATCCTTGACCAGCACTGTAATGCAAATGCATTGATCATTCTATAATCTTCCTTATTCAATGTCAAACTTTCACTTGCGTATCTGGCTATTGAAAATACTCTGGATTGGCTTAGGGGCACCTTAGTCCTGACGATAACTCCTGACTTTTCCACACTTTGAAGGGGTCGTGTGCAGCAGATTTACCCAATGCAATGCATCCTTTGGTCTCTTTGCCGGCGGCTTTCATTAGTATTGGTTGTAGATCAAAGCAAGATGAAATCCTTGAATCCTTCAATCTTTTCTCCACTTATCATGAGGTTACCTATTGGTCCAGTGTTGACAATGTTTGTATCTTTACATTGAGGAGACTTAGTGACATAGTGGTTCCGAGTTTGGCTGCAATCTGCCAGGTCCGCAGTTCAAACCACCAGCTACTCTGGGAGAGAAAGATGGGCTTCTCTACTCCCACAAACAGTTTACAGTCTCATAAATTCACAGGGGCAGTTCTACCTGTCCTAAAGCGTTACTATGAGTTGGTATCAACTCCATGGCAGTGAGACAGAGGATGAGCTACATTGAGTTGTAATCCATACTGACTGTCGTGCTTTTTGATCTTCATCAGCAAGTGCTTCAAGTCCTCCTCACTTTCAGCAAGTAAGGTTGTGTCTCTGCATATAGCAAGTTGTTAATAAGCCTTCCTCCAATCCTTCTGCCACATTCCTCTTCCTATAATCCAGAATCCCTAATTATTTTCCCAGCATACAGATTGAATATGGCGAGAGCATACCCCCCTGATGCACACTTCCCTGATTTTCAATCATGCACTATTCCCTTGTTCTATTCACACAACTACTTCGCTTCACATGCACAGCTTCTGCATGAGCACAATGCAATGCTCTGAAATTCCCAGTGTTCTCAAGGTTAACCACAGCTTGCTATGATCTGCACAGTTGAATATCTTAGCACAGGTAACAAAACACAAGTAAACATGGCTCCGCTCTTCACTGCTTTCAACCAAGATCCATCCATCTGACATCAACAGTGATATCCCTTGTTCCAAGTCCTGTTCTGAATTTGGCCTGAAAGTCTTGCAGCTCTCTGTCAATATAATGCTTCAACTGTTGCTGGATGATCTTCAGCAAAATCCTATTTCCATCTAATATTAGTGATATTGTTCTATAATTTTAACCTTCTGTTGGGTCCCCTTTCATTGGAATTGGTACAAATAGGAATCTCTTCCTGTCAGATGACCAAGTAGCTTTCTTCCAAATTTCCTGGTATAGAAGAGTGAGTGCTTCCAGTGCTTCATCAGCCTGTTGAAACATTTAATTGGCATTCCATCAATTCCTGTATCACTCCATGTGTTCCCCATAGAATCTTTCAATATTGCAACTCAAGTCTTGGATTTTCCTTCAGTCTTTCTGCTTAAGGTGTGCTGAATGCTATCTTCCTTTTTGGTTTTCTAATTCTAGCTCTTGGCACATTTCATTATAGAAGTTGATTTTATCTTCTCAAGTTGCCCTTGGGAAATTTCTATTGAACTCTTTGACTTCTTCATTTTTTACCACTGACCCTAGCTCCTTTACAATTAAGAAACAATTTTAGAATCTCTTGACTATATGGTAATTTTTAATGCTGAAATTTAGTTCTGTTGTCTGACGCCTAAAATTAATTATGGCATTTACTTTTTATTATTATGAATTGTACTCTTTATATAATTGGTTTATATTTTACAACAAATGTTAACCTCACCCAAAATCTATTTTTGGCTCCAGCTTTCTTCCAGTTGCATCATTCAGCACGTTATGGTCTCTTGTTATGGTTGCCTCTCTTTTTCAAGGTCAAAA
>NW_022103908.1:6171677-6198926 GCF_000313985.2 Echinops telfairi | reverse complement strand
TCCTCCTGTCCCACTATCATGCTCAGTCCCCACCAGGATTTCAGCACTTCCTCTTTGTTACATCCCCCTTGATCATGCTCTATCTGGTCTCCCACACACACCTCCCCACCAATTTGGATCGCTTGTTGTTCCCTTGTCCCTGGGTTTGTTAACACCTCTTCCCTTCCCCCCCCACCTTTATCTTTTGCTCTTTGCTGGAATTGTGTGTGTGTGTGTGTGTGTGTGGTGTCAAGGTTTAATAGCTCATAGCATCAACCACTCAAGTTAGGTCAAGAAGAAGAGGATTCATTGTATGATGAAAGATAGAAATGTGCTATGACGTTGGCTATGCCACAGCAGGAGAGCTGTCATTTCCACTATGGCCAGTGCTTCCTTCCTGCACCACACTGGTCCCTCTGTGGTCTGTATTAGAAAAGAGATCCTTTGTGTTACACTTCTCTTGAACTCCAAGGTCAAGTCTCAGTGAATATATATGCCTAGTAAGCCCTACTCATAATGACTAAGGACAGAGTAGAGCTGCCCCTTTAGGATTCTGAGACTTTCCATCTTTGGGAGAGCAGGTAGCCACTCTTTCTCCCTAGAAGGAACTGGTGGATTTGAGCCACTCACCTTGTGGTTAGCAGCTCAATGTGTAGACCACTATGCTACCATGTTATGTTGCATTTCATAGAGAGACAAAACCAAGGACATTCATAAATCTATAAAAACAAAATTATATCAAGAAATAATTTTATATAAAAAATGCAGCCCAGTCTAATTCAACCTAAGTCCATAAGTCCAGTACCAGCCAGAGTCACCTGCAGACTCACACAGCTGCCAGGGGATGAAGAAGGTGAAGCTCAAAGCCGAGAGCTCACAGGCTGGTGGCTGCAGAGTCACATGGCTCCAAGGTCTGAGGGAACATGGCAGCACACCACAACTCTGAGCGTCTGCAGACCACGTGGCCTGCCAACTCCAGAGCCAGGTGCAGAATCCAAGCAAGCAGGAAGGCAAAGAGGCACAAGAAAGAGGGAGGAGTTCTCCCTGCCTGGCATATAGATAGGCTACACCTCCAAGGATGCATCACCAACCTTAGACCAGACGGGTAGGTCTACCCCTACTTCCACAGAGGTACCGTCAGCTTGACATAACATCACACCATCAAAGCCACCCTGACTCAGAATTCACTTGATGGTAGTGAGGTGTTTCCTTTTGTGTGGGTGGGTGGGTGGGGGTGGGGGGGTAGCTTTTAAATCACATCTCAAACCCTGTTATAAGGAAGTCTGGAAAATGAACGAAGTCTGGGAAATGTCCTTTTTAGCTTCCTATTCTCTAATATATGTAAGAAATGAAGAAATGAAAAAGTCAACCTCACTGCTATTGAGTCGATTCTGACTCATAGAGAGGAACATGAATGTTGAGCAAGAAAAACTCCCCTATCCATGGCCTTGTGGTCTTCTCTGCTTTAAATCCTATGCATAGCTTTGAATATAGATAACTTTAAATACTACCCACAAGTTCTACTTCTGAAGTCATCCGCATTAGTTGGGGTATTTGTTTCTTAAATATGACATACGAAGTATCTAATCGACCGTCGTTTCTCCCCAATAGGAAAGGAACAATAAGCTCCATATGGCGCCCTACCTTTCCCCCTTCTTCCTCAACATTTACATTCATCGTAATACGACTTTAAGTGGCCAAGATTTGTAAAATTTACAATTTTACAATTGTTCTGTGCTATAACCATCATTTATAAGTTTCATATCTTTAAAAATAGTTTCAATCACAATAGCAATCGTTTAGTACTTTGGTTGTTCTACTTCTGACTTCTTAAACTAGATATATCTCTTGCTTGACTATATGCCATGCTGAACAGATTTATCTCCTTTGTAGCATGTTTGTAAAAAAATAAAAATCTCAATACTCCCTGATAGGCATGCACCAAGAGGTTATGCCTATTGCTGTTGCTATTTTTACTAATAAAAAAAAAGCATTTAAATGACAAACACTGAGAGAGGACTAAGAGAGTGGTGAAACACAAAACATGCTCACACTGGAAACACTTGAGCCTCATTTTCCCCTTGAACCTTCGAAATGCTAGATTTGAATCTTTCTTATGACAGAAACTGACTGGGTGACCCTGAACACGTTATTTAGCGTAATAGGCTTCCATCCCACGATCTATAAATTGAAATGGCAGGACTTATAATCCCTTCAGCCTCTTCCAACTCTATATTGTATTTTTATGGCTCTGGGTGGATACGGGTAGCTATTTTTAGAATCGAAGACTGCCTACTTCCAAGTGCTCTGAATGCTCCTCGGCATATTTGCTGTGCTGTCGGCTGATGTAATGACAAGGAAGGCCAACTACTTCTAATAGCGATCTAAGAAGGCTATCATTAAGAGGAAATTCATCTTCTGCATATCAAAATCCAATAGGGATTTGTTTGTGCTCCTACAGACATAGGCTGGCCATGTCACGGCAGGTCTTTTCCAATGCAGAAAATGAAAAAATCATCATCTTTGTATTCAGGTCACATGCAGTGCTTTGAGAAATTCCGGGAGATGTTTTGTGAATTTATTGGGAAAAAAGTCAGATGTCAGTGAACACAGGGAGTGTATGTAAACAATCAGAGAAGCTTCTTTTATAGCCTGTTGGCCATCAGTTGGGGAAAAAAAAGACTCATTAAAATGAGCAAGATTAATGAATCTAAAACAAAATTCAGAAATAAAGAAAACATGTCATATGTAACAGTGATTCGACCGTGGTGGTAGGCTTCGAAAGGCTAGCCTTTCGAATGTCTCTGCCAGCTCCTAACTGGGCAGCCCAGTGTCTGTTTTCTGAAAGGTGGCCCTGCAAATTCGAAACCCTTAAGAACTAAGACAACACACTGATTCCCAGAACACGCACATCACCAGAATGGGCGATGGGGAGCCATGGAGCGGAAAGCAAGCATCAGGATTTGTCTGCATCACGGACTCGAGGTTTGAGGCGGCAGTCAGTTAACCACTGCCAATCAACACCAACGTAGGTTGATGGTTGTTGACGAAACGGGTCTGCCTGTGTTCACTCCGCCTCCTTGAGTTTCTAGAATGCTCATTAATTCAAGTAACCATAAATACAAATCTAGCCACCACCCAGGCAGGTCTGACTTTGGGACCTCAGAAAGGAAAGTGAGCATAGGAAAACATTTGCAAATCTCAACGATGAATCTCATATTTCCTACAGAGAAGTGGCCTGCATCCACTTCCTGTGCATGAGGACACCCGCCATGCACAGCATAGCTCTCAGCTTAGAAATGTCAGGCCTCTGGAGGAGATTAAAATATCCTAGTTTTCTTTATGCATCTATAGCATTTGTATGATCTCAGGCTTCAAAGGGACACTGCATTATCTGCATATGTGTTGTATGTGCTAGCCTTGTGTAGGTTCTTCCACTTTTCAGCCCTGTGATTTGGGGGTTGTGTGTAACTTCCCTAATCTACCCACTGGTGTTGCTTTAAAGTTACAGGGAAATAATCTGTGGATAACTATAAATATCTCATCTAAACAGCCGTATCAGCTACATTATTTCGTTCGGAAGAAGTGGCATCAATAATCATTTAAACACATATTCACTGCAGTTAGAGAAGTTAGAGACCCCAAACTCACTACTACTTGGTCCATGCTGACTCAGCCACTATACGTAAAGCTTCTGAGGCATTAAAACTTTTAGGGAGCATATCCCAAACACTCAGACTATGGTGTGGCATTGATTCTGCCTCATAGTGACTCTAAAGGACAGAGACAACTGTCCCTGTGAGCATATGAAACTATAGCTCTGGATGGGAATTGAATGCCTTGTTTGTCTCCAGAGGAGCTGTGGGTGGTTTCAAACTGCTGACCTCACTAATAGTAGCCCAATGCACAAACATTATGCCATCAGAGTTCCTCCTGGGATCAGATAACCTCTTTTACCCACCAAGCAACAGTGGGTTTGAACCACCAACCTTGTGCTTAGTCACACAAAGATTACTTCATAAGGGGCCTTGAAATCAAATTTTAAATCCAAAACCATGCATTAACCATTCTTATCACAGCTTTCAGAACTCTGATTAACTTTTAATTATCAGCAATGTACCACAAACACAGCAATTTATCAAGAGTGAAATTTCATTCTGCCAACAGTAGCATGGTGCGAGGGCATCCTTTGATTATTTTATCAGTGGTATTTTTAATTAAAATGTAATGCGTCAGGCTAGAGAAAACAGGATGGTAAACCTGTTTTAGATTTTCTGCCTAGCTCTACTACACCAACAAAAGGTTATTAAAAATACATTTTAAAAATCCTATCTCAGTGCCCCAGATAGCTTAAGAAAGAGTGCAGCAAACCCTTGGAATTACACTTAGAAACCATATCTTGATGGTGCATGGTGCACAAGACTGTGCTTTGTTCTTAAGAATAGTTGCTCTCAAACTTGGACGTGCATCTGAATCTCTCAAAGAACTTGTGAAACACAGGTACAGGAGCCCCATGCTGACATTCTGATTGAGTAGGCTTGGGGTGGAGATCAAGAACTGGCACTACCATCCAGTTTTCAGGGGATGCTGAAGAAATTGGTCTGGGGGCCATACACTGAGAACAACTGACTTAGGCTAAGGGACAGTAGGCTAAGATGACTCAGCCCTGACTTCTCATGTCTGCGCTGAGAAACGATCTAAGCATGTCATGAGGCTAGTCATGTTACCTCAGTGCTCCTCTGAGATTATGCTTGCTTCTCAGCAGCCTTCGCTGCTCCAAGTTGACCAGATCTGAATGAGCCCAGTCTCCTGGGTCCGAATGTAGCAGACACAGTGCAAACAAACTAAATTGGTGTGTCTCAGGCTGACCAGATGCCTTCAGAGTTAGACACACTTTGTTTACAATGTGTGGGCCTTCAGGGAACCACCAGTCCACAGTGGCACACTTGGAAGCTGATATTTTCTCAAATGATGACATTTATCTTCTTATTCCTTTGGAGTGCTTTTTAGTCTGATTTTCTTCTTCGCTCCCTTCTCTATTTTTTTTCTTTCTCCATTCTTTTCTTCCTTCCTTCCCTCTCTGCCTCCCTTCCTTCCTCCTTTCCTTCCTTTTCTTCTGCTTTCCCACCAGCCTCTTCTTTCCCTCCTTTCATTCCTCCCTTCCCCTCTACCTTCTTCCCTCTCACCTCCCTCTCTGCTTCCCTTCCTCCTTCTTGTGTTTCATAGTTATCCAATCTGTATCCTGAGCATATTACAGAGAAGCTGGAATATACAAAGAAGAATGCAATATCAAGATAAGAGGAGGGCTTATTAACAACCTGTGATATACAGATGACACAACTTTGCTTGCCGAATGTGTTGAGGACTTGAAGCATTTGCTGATGAAGATCATTAATTACAGCCTTTAAAATGGATTATTGTGGTAAATTACATAATCTGGTGTCAATTTGAGGATTAAGAGTGAAGGGGTAGAGGTTAGCCTGTCAATCAGATTGCAGCTTGATGACCTCACTTGGAGGCACTTAGGAGATAAATAGCTTGTTGGAGGCAGGACGCACTCACTTCCAGAGGGTCATTCTTGTTGATGAGCCACATGGAGACAGGCTGATGGCCATCAGAGCCTCGGAGCTGAAGGAACCATGTGGAGACCTCTGCCAGTGCTGAGATGCCTTTACCACCACTAGATCCACAAGACTTCCTACCCACTGGCCTGTGATTTTCCGGCATTTGGCATCATTACATGTGTTTCGTGAGTCTGAAGAGGATGTTACAGACTGTAATAGGACATATGGGGTAATATCAGACTTATGGACTTGATCTGGACTGGGCTGGGATCTTTTCTTAATGTAAAATTGCTCTTTATATAAAGCTCTTTCTTATACACATATGAGTGTCTCTATGAATTTGTTTCTCTAGTCTCCCAGAACTAACACAATTACCAAACTCACTGTCATTGAGTCATTGCTGACTCGTATTGACCGCCACGTGGGTTTCTGAGACTGTAACTGTTTTTCTCTCAAGGAACTGCTGACCATTCTGATCACAGACCAATGTGTAGCCATTACACACCCGGGCAGTATGGTTACAGCTCAATGTAAAGAGAACCAAAATCCTAACAACTTTCAGAATAGGTGGCATTATAATAAAGGAGGAATGCCTGACACTGTCAAGGGCCCACCATCCATACACACGAAAGTAGCAGGAAAGAGATCAAAGCATTGGGTGCATATGCTGCATGAGGCCTCTGGAAAGTGTTGAAAAGCAGGGATGTTACTTTCAGGACTGAGTTGTGCCTGCCAGAAACAATGGCATTTTCAATCACCTCATCTGCTTATGAAATAGTGACATTGAAGAAGGAAGACTGAAGAAGCGTCAATGCATTTGAATTACAGAGCTGGTGAAGAATATTGAAAGTACCACGAACTGCCAAACGAACAAACAAATCTGTCCATGAAGAAGTACAGCCAGAATGCTCCTTAGAAACAAGAATGGTAATACTTCTCTCACACTTTGAACATGGAATCAGGAGACACTAGTCCCTGGAAAGCGACATCATGCTTGGTAAAGTAGAGGGACAGCGCTAAAGAGGAAGCCCTCAAGGAGACGGATCGACTCAGTGGCTACCATGACCTCAAACATAATGACAATTGTGCAGAGGGTACACCAGGGGGTGGTGTGTCACTCTGTTGGGCACAGGGTTGGAATGAATCGGAACCCAGTTGACAGCCCCTAACCACCACAGCAATGACAGGGAGCTAAGTTTGAAATAAGAACAAAAAGAAAAGAAGAAGCCATGGATTACTATGTGCTGAAGGGCAATGCAATTTAACAGAAAGAGTTGTGTTCCATTTGAGGGGCTATATGCATCATTCTTGAAAAATAAGATATTGAACAGTGGATGATTGGGTTCATATAAATATAACTGCATCTCTTAGTAATCAGCCAACTGAAGCAGTATTATTTCAATAAATACTCTTCGCTAATGACAAACAAGATTTTGATAACTATCTTCTGCATGTAGCAGGGTGAGCTTCGCTGTACATGGCTACAGTTCTTTGTTGGTAACTTACGTGGCTCTTCACTCTTCACCCTTCTCTCTTATCCTCTACATCTGATTCCCTTAATGCCAACGGAACTCATTAATCATTGTAGGAAGGGTGCTCTTGACAGGGATCAAAGAAATAAAATGAAAATGACACCTGTAAGGGTCCCAGTGAAATGTAGTCTGAGTGCTAAAAGGATACTCTTCTTACCACTTCATTATCAACCCTAGAAAGATAACAATCCCATTTCCTCATGCACTTTTAGTGTCCTCAGACTGGATTAGGATCCCTGGCGGTGTTGCTTACGGTAAAGCCGGATGTTCAAACTCTTCAGTTGCTACATGGGAGAAACAGGAAGCTGTCTGCTCCTGTGAAACTCTAAATAAACGGATGCTATGTGTAGGAGACGAAAAGATGGCAGTGGATTTCTGTTTTGAAGACCATTGGATTAGGAGAATTTTGATTAGGTGAATATGGTAATCATGTATCTAAACAACATCAAAGGGAATTCTGAAACATGAAAATGTCTCTTGGGTCACTTTTACCCCCGATCTCTTTTCTCTTTCTGTTGGTGAGCTACACAGGAGGGCTGACTGGGCCTATGTCTGGGAATTTATTTATTTATTGTCCTGAAAGACTGAGGGATCAGAATGGCCCAGGAGAAAAGTTCAAGAACGCTGCGTACTAATATTTTGGTGAAGAAGAACGGAATGGACAGTTTAATTAATCACAGAGAGTTTCATTTACTAAGGGAGAGAGACTGGAAAGGGCTCAGAGCAAAATGTGCTATTTTGCTGGCGTGGACATTTGATAGCATCTATCAGAAACTTAATAAAGATATTAAACTTATGGAAAACCTTTTATGAGTTCTGGAATTTGTTTCATAATAACTCTTTCTGTGGTGGGAATGATATGGGTGTGGCGAATACATAAAGCAAGATGTGCCATGTGTGGGTAATAATTGCGGAAACCAGGGAAAGTGCACATGACTATTTTCTGTAATTTTAACTTCTTTGCTCAAAGTTTCAGTAAGACTATGTCTAAACATAAGTTAAAAGCTACCAACTGCGTTAGTGATTGAAAGGCCTATAATCCAATCTGTAGTTAATAGAAAATTAAATTTGCAAAGATAAGGCAGATTTTATATTATTTCACTCTTTAAACATGTCATTGTGATTTGGGTGAAGGTTGACAGAATGTATGTTTTCTATTCAATAATTCATGCAAAACTTTTTTCATGTCATTGAATGCAATCCTCACTAGATAATATGACATATCCCCACTTCCTTCCTCATTTCCCATTTCCATTACTCAAAAAGGTAAATTCTCAAAACATCTATTTTAAGAAAATTTCCAAAGCTCATGCAAATTTGTTATCCATCATTCTATGATATCAACAATAGACTTCTCTGTTTGGGGAAGTTAGTGTTGGATTTCTCCTAGTCAGTGTAACATTGTTTTATAAAATTGAATAGCAAAGCAATCCAGAAGCTATCCTTAATAGGTAGCATTGTGAGTTAGGCCTTAGATAACTAATTAAAAGGTCAAAGGCTCAAACCCACCTGCCACTCCAGGGGAGAAAGATGAGGCTGTCCTTGTAACAATGTACAGTGTTGGAAACCTAGATAAGGTCACCGTGAGTCAGAGTACATTCAGTGCCTGCGGGAAATACTAACGTTACAGGTATTAAAGCATTGAGTATTAGCTATGAACATAAACTAAAAATGTATAGGTGAATATTTAGATGTTTCTGAGCATTCTGCCACTTAGCTAAATACATTTTTAAAATCCTTTATATTTTTCATCCATCTGCTTTTCCATCAGTCAGGAGTTTGATTTTGTACAGAACCAACCCAGGATGCCCAGTGTAAACCGCCACAGCCTGCCTGCTTGTTGCATCTGCGAAGAAAAGTCAGATGCCTAGTCAAAGACAGGACAGTCGTCAGAACTGACAATCAAACATATAACTTGAAAAACTGAACTTTTCAGATACATTGTCAAGATTCGGTCTTCGTGTTAACTAAAGTCTCTGGGTAAAATCAGCTTTCCACTTCTTAAAAAAATTTTTTTTTACCTTTGTAAACACTGTCTTCCTTAATTTTATGTGATAGAAAGAGAGAGGGTTTTTCTAGTGTGAAGCTTTAGAACAAAAGGAAGACTGACTTTAAGTGAAAGCGGGGAGCCATTGGGGAGCCATTCTTCGGCTGCTGTAAATGTGTGCAGACTGATTACACAATGGCACACCCAGTAAGGTGGCTTAATTGGACACAAGGATGCTCACTGTAGCAAAACCAGGAGTTAGCTCCTGTCTAGGATCCATTTCTTTGTTTAATTCAACATCAACACATCCATCCACCTGAAGCCAATTCCCCATGATTCTCTTATAGGCTTCAAGACGCCCACATTTACCCAACACTTTAGTATTTATCTGCACCAAACACACCTACCATACACTTGCTGACAAGCAACGTCAGCCAACACAGAATACCAAGGAATGTTATCATCTGACCCTGCTATGTAGCTGACCTCACGTTGTTCTATATTCTGGCCCATGGTAAGGTGTCTTATGAAAGAAAAAAATATTCTCCTAACGTGGGTCCTTCGTATTTGCAGTTCTCAGCCAATGGTATGACATTAATTGTCAGGTATCTCAGGGAGATATTTGCGCATGATTTTATTTAAAGTCGTCTCCTTCACTCAGCCCCTTTCCAAGGCATTATTACCCTGTGCGGTTTTCTTCACTGCATTTACCACTAGCTGAAATGATCGCGTTTCATCATTTTTATCTGCTTTTTCCATCTGTCTGCACTAGATAATACTTTCCATTGGGACACGGTGGTTTTTGTTGTCATTGTTGTTGTTGTCCCTACAGTTTTCGTGAACGGCTCACAGCTTTCAACTTTCAAGTACTCCCAAAGGGATTGGAGAGATATTTGCCATTGCTCACCCTACAGTTCAGAATACAACCTGACTCAAAAATATTTTCCTTGAATAAAAAAGAACATATAAGTTCCTAAATGAATAAATGAATGAAGTTTATATACCACTTTGCCTGTTGAAGACAGCTACCATTTATAATTGGGAGTTATCACAGATCTCAAATCATTCCACAGCTCAATCATATCAAGCAAACCTTTTTTTTCTTCCTGGCCTCCTTGACATTGTATCCCTTTTACCTCCCTTCCGCCCTACCCCCACCTCTTTAGAGTACTGAAAAGCAAGGGTGTTACTTTGAGACCTAAGGTGTGCCTGACCTAAGCCACAGTATTTTCAGTTGCCTCATATGCATGTGAAAGTTGGACATTGAATAAGGAAGACAGAAGAAGAACTGATGCGTTTCCATTTTGGCGCTGGAAAAGAAAAGTGAAAGGACCACGGACTGCTAAACTGATCTGCGCTGCACGTGCAACCAGAGTGCTACAAACTGGAGGAGGATGAGACTTTGTCGGACGTACTTCAGACGTGTTGTCAGGAGAGACCGTGCCTGGAGAAGGATCTCATATTGGGTCAAGTGGAGGGACAGCGAAAAAGAGGAGAGCTCCCAAGGATCTGGATTGACAGCAGCCGCACGAGGGGACTCAAACAGGGATAATTGTGAGGAAAGACCAGGACCAGGCACAAGTTCATTCTGTGTACGTTGGGTCGCTATGGGTTGGAACCGACTCAATGGCACCTAACAACGACAACATAAAATAGCCTCCCTTTGTATTAAAGAATAACTGCTGTGCTTTGATCTGGCCTACTATCCCTTCTTCAGTGTTGGTGTTCCTTCATTAACTATACCCTGGTTACAGCCACTCATCATTGCCCCGTACTTGTGAACCCTGCTGCCAGTCAGCATTCAACATAGCTTACACATTCAAAATCCACAACCAGTTTAATAATCACCCGCCTATTCCAGGTATAATGTATGGAACACACTTCAAATTAAATGATAACCATTTTAGTCCCTGTGACTGTTATATCGAACAAGATCGCCAGGCAGCTTACAGTCATTTGGATAAGAGTAATTTAACATGGAATTACAAAATTGTGCTTAGTTATATGCTAATACTGAATCCTTCCTCCAAAATCATCGAAGTTTTTCTTGGAAAATATGTGCTGTGGTCCCAAAGAAAGACATGTGTCATGCAAATTTAGGCAAGTGCTGACTCCAATTGCTTCAGGGATTCCAGAGGTAGGTTCATAGCTAGAGTAAATGAACAGGTCCCCTGTTGGTGCTGGCAGTTAAATGTTGCACTGGTAACCATAAGGTCAGTGTTTCAAAGCCACAAGATGCTCCAAAGGAGAACCATGTTATGAACTACTCCTAAAACCATTACAGCATTAGAAACCCGATAGAGGGTCACTATGAGTCAAATTAACCTGATGACGGTGGGGTAGCTGGTGTGTGTGGTTGTGGATCTAGCCCAGGGTTGTCTGCAGATTTTCGTTTCAAACACCTACCACAAGCAACGGGTCATCACTGGGCACAACCAGCAAATGTACTTTCACTAACACAGTTCAAAGATACAGTCCTCCAGCTCAGGGTCATCATCAAAGGTAGCCAGGTCACCCTTTCCTTCCAGAACCCATCACGCCAGCCCATTACCCTGACGATTATGCTGAAGGCACCTAGTAAGGAAGAACTATCAATACTCTGCACTCAATGGCAAGATGTATCTTGTGCCGGAGTGCAGAACATTCACTCAACAAAAATTCAGACACCTTTCATCTCAGTGAAACTGTGAAGTTCACCCATGAGGGGGGTTAGACCTAGTGGCTGCAACCATTTTCTCACACATGACCATTGTGAGGATGGTGCAAGACTGGGCGGATTTTTTTTGTTCTTTTGTACGTATGGCCCCTGTGACCTGAAGCCAAAGCAAGGCACCTAATCATAGTGAGAATGATGCTGTCACAACCAAACCTAAACAGTGAAGACCAAGTAACCTGGTCAATGCTTGAGCTGTAACTATTCACGAACACTCACAATGAAGAAGTGTGTCAATTTTGGATGCAGAGTCTTTTTTAGAATCATTCATACGTTGGTTTTTTTAAATTCTATTTTTCACTTAATAGCTGATGAACTTGTTCCTCAGTTTCTTCATGTGTAAAATAAAGATAATAACTCTTTCTACTTTTAGAGCCACAAGAAGCTCTTAGAATAATTTGTAGCATATTTTAAGAATATTACATTTTTAAAAATAATGATGAGGATAACGAAGTGAACTCAGAGAACATGACCGTAGGCAGTATTCTACGTCAGACCCCTTTCTCGCCGATATCAAGTTTCCTTCCTTCTTTTAACCTTTTCACCTTGTCATTGAGCTTCTCCTTCTGCCTCTTTTGTTTGTTTGTTCCGATCATGAGTAAACAGAGACTTTTAAATTTGCATTTTTATTCTGTTTCTGCGTATTCACTCTTTCCCTTCATTAGATGTTGATTTTTAGACATAAAATCTTCAAATCCAGGTTCCGGAGGAATTCCACATGTTTTTAATTAGTACTTGCATGGTTTCATTTATCATTAATATTGATTTACAATCCTTGCAGTTCATTCTCGTGGATGACTGAGGCATGGATCTAATTTGTGCCTTTGCTAATTAGCTGTACGTTTTACATAGCAGTATTTATTCAAAGGTCATCCTTGCCGTCATAATTTGAAATCGCATCTTTATCAATTTCAGAAGCAGTTCTTTCTATCACTATACCTTCTATTGCATCCCACTGCTTTGGACCTCTTCTGGAAGCAGCGTAATGTTATGGTAACAGGAGGGCTCTATGGTTGGGGTTAACAGAGTAGCTGTTGACACTCCAGTGTTTCTTTCTCAAGGCTCTTTGAGCCAATCCTGCAAGCTCGCTTCTCCCTTCCTTCTGTTCTTCCTCACTCTCTTTTTATTGTTTCCTTCTTTGAAGACCAATATTAAGTTTTCAGGATAAAATATGAATACCTGATTATCCTTTTATTGAAATTATAATAAATTTATGAGTTAACTTAGAAGGAGGTTACACCGTGTATTTTTCATTAAATTTAACTAAGAATAAGAAATGTCTTGTCATGTGTTAAAGGCTACCTTTGTGTTTTTAAGTGGGTTTTAAGCTTTTTATGTACTTTTGGAATTTCTTGTTAAATTTCTTTCTATATGTTCTTATGCTGCTATTGCTAAACTTAATTTTTTGTTCCATTATATTTTCTACCTTGTTATTGTTTGTAAATATGAATGTTGTTGGTTTTATATCTTATAACCTACTTCTTCACCAGTTCACAATACTATCTATTTTAGATTTTGTATGTACTTATAAATAATAGTAATCTTTACATTTACTTTGTGATTGACAATCTTTATCAGGTTGTGTTTTTATTATTAGGTGCTAATGAGTCTGCTCCAATTCATGTAAAACAGAGCATAACACTGCCCACTCCTGAGTGGGTCTCAGAGCTGTTAATACATTTGAGTCTAGTGCTGCAGCTGCTACTGTATCCTTACCTCTTGCTGAGTCTTCCTCCTTTTTACCCACCCTTTCCTTTATCAAGCATGGTATTCTCCACCAGGAATTGTCGCTCCTGAAAATATGTCAGAAATAGTTGAGAAACTGCACCATCTTCACTTCCAATGAGAATGCTCGGCTATATTTCTTCCAAGAAAGACACGTTCTGGTTAAATATTAATATTATTCTTTATTTGTAAAATGAATTTGAAAAATATCTATAATTTTGAAATTCTAACTGGTCTCTAAATGTTTGGCAATATGATAAAAATACTATGGCATTTTTCTAAAACATATCCTTTACAACTTTTTTTTCTGGAAAATATATCTGTTTGTAAACTGTATTTCCCTCAGGAATTAGCTTTTTTTTCACATAGAGCCTGGTGGTTTGCAATACGTGCTTGATTTTTTAACTGCATAGTATATATGTCATATACGATGATATAATATATGATACAGTTTATAAATTATATAAGAAATAGTTCAAATAGCCTTCCATGTATAGAAACTGAAAAAATATAAAAATATAATAATAATAGCTTGGCTCAATTTAGTGTTATTGGCTCAAATTATTGTTATAATCACTAGTCATACTAGCCTTAAGATTTTTAGTTTCTCTTGCAAAACAAATGAAATTTTTTTTTGCCTGTATTGAGATTTAATCTGCACGAGAAGTTCTTCTCTGTAATAGTGTCTGAATGAAGAAATTTAATTCCGTTAAATTAATTGGATTTGTGGGATTACTGGATTATGATTATTCGAACTACAAAGATTGATAGCCATTGCTAAGAACAAGGAAAGGTCCTGGGGGTGGAAATCGTTTTCATATGAGTAATAAAAACTTAAAACTGGATAAAATTGGACAGTGCTTCTCATTTTCTCTATAGTTTAACAAGATTAATTAACATCTATATCTCTGGATTTTCATTGATGTGTTAGAATCTCTAAACTATTCCTTTATCCATCATAATTTAGCCATGATACATTCAAATCCAATACGATTGTTGCACATCTCTCAGGATGCAATTTGCTCTCTTGGAAACCCAAAGGGGCACCTGTACTCTACTTGACAGGGTCACGATGAGTTAGTATTGACTTGAGGGCAGTGGATTTGATTTTGTTGATTGCACATCTCAGTTATACTTCTAATTTTTAAAAAATTACTGAAAAGCAAGTAGATTAAATATTGTCACCCAGAATGGAGACTTGGGCTCAGCAGCTTCCTACAGCCAAGACTCACTTTTGAGGCTTTCTATCTATCCAATGGCATCCAGTGAATTCTGACTCACAGTGATGCTGCATCTAAGGCTGTGACTCTCGGTGGGAGCAGACAGCCTCATAGTTCTCCTCCCAAGAGGATGGTGATTTTGAATTGCTGACCTTGAAGTTAGCAGCCCACACCATAGCACACTAGGCCACCAAGAGTCCTTAATGTGGATATAATTATTGATTTGTTTACTATTATTTCCTCACATCTGAATAGAACATTTGTTCCCATTCAAATTCCAACCTGGGAGGAATTGGGGTAGCAGGGTCAGAAATTTCACTCAAGAATACTCTCTGAAAGGGGGACCCATCTCAAGATTGGATATCTAGTGCACCCCCTCTACCCCCCAGACAAATAACAGAAATGTGAGTGAAGGGAGACAATGGACAATGTAAGATACAAAATAACAATAACAATACATAATTGATCAAGGATACATGACGGTAGGAGGAGGGGAGAGGGAGGGGGTGGGGAAAGAGGAGCTTATGCCAAGGGCTCCAGTAGAAAATGTTTTGGAAATGATGATGGCAACCTATGTATAAATATGCTTGATACAATTGATGTGTGAAATATTGTAAGAGCCCCAAAAATTGATCTAAAAAATAAAGAAGAAGAATCCTAATGATGTTTGAAGTCTAAACAAACACTTTGGAAACATGTTTATATACATCCAAATCTAAAAATCACCTACATATGGCTAAAATCATTGCTAAAATACAGTATCTTTAAGACATAAAATATTTTAAAAATTATTTTGTCCCAGGTCTTTAAATAAAAGGTTAACCTTGTCAGTTTCTGTCGAACTGGCTCGAACGCATGTTGAGTTGGCTTGGTCTTAGTACAACAGAAAAATGTTTGCCTGGTCCCAGGCTATCTGACACTTATTACAGCCTGTTGCTGGGCTTTTTGCCAAACAATATTATTAAAGATTCTTCATTTTTTACTAATCATTTACTTTATCTAACATGGTATCCTTTTCTAATGATTAATTTTTCCTTGATGAATTGTCCAAAGCAAGCAAGATAAAGTTTTGTTTATCTGACAGCACCACTAGGACCACATGAAAGAAACCCAGTTCCCATTTAGTAATAACTGTTTTCCCCACTCCATATATATGCTGGAAATGAATAGACTTTATATATTTGCTTATTCTGGTTGTTTCTTATAAGTGGGATCTATTTCTATTGTCCTTTTGTGTGTGAATTGTTTACCCCACGTGTTGTCAATGTTTTTCCATGTAGCATTTATGAGAATTTTATATTTCTTCATGGACAAATAATATTCTATTGTCAAAAAGTGGAAATAATTTATCTGACAATTCTTTGTGTTGAAAAATTCCCAACTCATTACTTTGCAGTTACTATAACTACAATCAGCATTAACTCATTTATAGAAAGATAAGTAAAAAGACACTTATTACTAGGGTCTCAGTTTATACACCTGGAGTTTATTCCAAACAAACCATATTTATACATGTCTCTAGGTAAGATGCTTGTCTCAGTTTTGTTCAGGTGATTTAAAATAAAAGGGCAATAAAACGGGAAATTCTGAGGTGATACACGCTCAAAAAACCTCATTGCCATCAAGTCACCTCTGACTCAAGAGTAGAACTGCACCGGTGAGTTTCTGAGACTGCCCTTCTTTATGGGAATAGAAAGCCCCATCTTTCTCCAGCAGAGAGGCTGGAGGTTTCAAACTGCTGACCTTGAGGTTAGCAGTCCAATGCATAACCAATACACCATGCAGGCTAGTCATATTCAAGGAAGAGAAGGCAACTCAAAGCTTATGATGACGACATATGCTGCCCCCAGTGGATAAGCTTAATAGCTTCTTCTCACGGCTACAGAGCAATCATGAGAGCTTATTAGGAGTTATTGAAAACAGCATAGGTGAGAAAAATACCACGATAATTGTGCTTAGGAGTTATTGTTCCATACACAGAATGCACTTGCTCATTCTTCTAGGATGAGGGCTGACATGACAATTTCATTGGGAAACTTGCTCCGTTCACCCTACTCTCTGGTCTTGTCTCTTCAGAGTGTTTTTATTCCCAATATGCAAAGAACATTTCAAAAGAACATGATTTGACCCCTCTGAGAATGCCAAAAGTGTCATCGTAAATTCTGCATGGAAAAGTTAGAGAGACGGAGCCTCTACCTTCAGAAATATATAGATCTAGATGGAAGATATGTTAAGAAACAATAGCATGACATTTTGATATATTATTTCAAATAAATGTTTCTATGGGTTTGTAGCAATGCTTTTTGTTTGACTCACCCACATGAAATGTGAAACCGACGTAACAATTTGTTGTCTACAAAAATGTATCTATTAGTAAATTTTAGGCATCAAAATATTAATAGGCAAGTAAAGTGAAAGAGTAGTTGTAGGACCACTCCTTGTCTTCTGGCCTTGAATGCTCTAAGACAGTGAATGCTGCAAGTAGAGCTTCTTGACCTTGAAGGGACCTTGAGTGTAGACACAATGACTATGTCATTGGTGAAATGATAGACTGAAGGTCAAGAGCTCTAGTCCCAATGATCTAGGATTGCAAAAGGCAGGACGTAGCTTCCCCAGACCGTCTCTTCCATATCAAAGCTGACACTTCCCAATAGCCAGATCACTGAGAGTTGATCAAGATTCACTGTACTTTAGAAAAATAAAGAATAAGTTCTGACTAGATTCAGAAAAATAGAGGAAGCAATTTTGTTTTCTTGTAGTCAGATATCAGAGAACATACTTAATGTAATAATATATATATTTTTCATTGTAATAGCCATTGTTTCCGTTCAAGTCTATCTTGTTGGTTATTTTTGTTTCTAAGGATCTGTCTTTACTATGAGGAGCCCTGGTTCCATAGTGGTTTCTCTTTGGGCTGTGATACCAAAGGTCAGCAGTTTGAAATTTGCTCCAGCATTTGCTGCAAGGGAAAAAGATGGAGTTTTCTACTTGAGAAAGACTGACAGTGCCAGAAACTCAAGGGCAAGTTCCATCTTGTCCTGCAGGCTCACTGTGGAGTTGGCATTGACTTGATGGCAGTGAGTTTGATATGGTTTGGTTTATGAGCCATTCAAAGATTGACAAGCGTCATCTCACATCAGAAATTTGTCTTTAACTTGTCCGCTCTCCACCCCATTCACTATTGTAATATACAATGCAGTGCAGCAGCTACAATAAATAATGTAATTATGGAAAGCAACATTAACCCCCACTCTATGTCTGACAGTTCGGAATAGCCTTGTGGGAGTATGCTATATACTGGAACATCCCACCCTGAGAACAGACATTGATTTACAGAAAGATATCTTGGTCCAAAATCTTTAATTGACTGGCAGCTGTACAGCTTTGCTACCCTTTGCAAATAATATACTCTAAATAATGTATTTAGATGGTATCAGTTGTTAAGAAGTATGTACAAGAAATCATAATTTGACATTTAACAGAGTGTAAATTTTATACCATTGCCCACAGACTAAGAAATACATGAAAATAAAAAATATCTACTACAGGAAATACATAAGGACAAACTGGAATTCATAGATAGACATATTTAACATCTAAAAGAAGTTGGCTGTTTTATTTATTCATTTATTTTTTTTTTTGCGTGCCCTTGTCAAACACTGACTTTCACCTACTTTCTTTCTTTCCATAAATGAGTGATGGCTGGCTGTTTACAGGGTAAACTATCAAAGATCCATTAAGCCTCTTATTAATGACATGTTCAGATTTTTTTTGTGGGACATAATCTTTTCAGGTAGATCTGGTTGGTGGATTTCCACACTCTGCATTAGCATCATTATTGACTCTCAAACAGGGCCGCATCAGCATATGCACGTCCAGGGCCTCCCAGCGCAGCGCCATCAGCACACCCATCTGCTGTCAGGCAGCCCTCATCAGCAGGAGCGTGACCTTGTGAAAACTGTCACTTTCTCTGTGGTATTTCATTCATTGTAGGCTTCTTAAAGCAGATTCTAGGAATCAGAGGTTATGAAGAGCATCATAAAACACGTTAACCTAGTATTGTTTCAGAGTCAAAGGGTCATTCGACAATAATGAATGCAGTGTTTATTTTTAAAAGAGAGAAGGTAGGTAGGTAGGTAGGTAGGTAGGTAGGTAGGTAGGTAGGTTAGAAGGTAAGTAGTTATGTCCAGTTAATCCCAGTTTTTTGGGACTACTTTCATGACTTTCTTGCCTGCTGCATTTAAATAACAAGCACACAGTTGAAACCAAGATGGCATTAAAGTTCTAATTCTTAGACACATTTTAAGGCACAAAAAGGAAGTTCACCAAATAATTTATATTAATCAGTTTGGTAGCAAAATTATGAATTTGCAGTGAGCAAATTTTGAGAAAAGACTGCCTGTACTGAAGTAGCAAAAGCCTTCTGCTAATAACAGGAAAGCTTTCTACATCAATCTTCATTCTCACGTACAGTTGTCTAAACAGATACGTGTACAGCAATAAGGACAACACATATATATGTCTTAGAGATCAGATAAACAAAAGGTTGTTGTAAACTCCCCTCATATGTTCCTCAACTCAGGGTGACTTTGTATACAAGAGCATCAAATAGCAGCTTATCCTCACAATTGCTAGCCGAACTGAGTACATTATTGCCGTTACTGCGCCAATTCAGTTCTCTGAGTGGCTCCATGATCTTGTTGGCCCTTTCTATTTTATTCAACACAATAGAGTTCCCTAGAGATTGACCCCCATAAGAGGGTGCACAACAAGCAAGTTGGATACTTTTTGTTATGATCTCTAGGTTTTTACTTCCCAATTTTTGGAAGCAGATCCCCACACCCTTTTTTACCCCTAGCTTTAAGCTCCCATGAAATCTGCATACCAGGGGTAAACCTGCTGGTATGAGAAATGCCAGTGACTTAGTGTCCAACATTACGTCACCAGTCACCAAAAAACAAGAAACAGACAGACCATAGTTTGTAGGCAGCGCCATTATCTGATAAATTGGATTATCTGAAGAAGAACGTGGCATCCAGATTGGGGAAAGATTAATAAAGATTTATTAACAGTCTTCCATATGCAGATGGCACCATTTTCCTTGATGAACACTTGAAGCACTTGCGGGTGAAGATCAGGGACTTCAGCCTGCAGGATGGTTCACAATGCAATGTATACCGAACTGAAATACTTGCGACGGAACCAATAGGTAACATTGTGATTAACAGAGAAAACCTATTGATGTGTCAAGGGTTCCATCTTGCATGGATTCACAATCAAAGCTCATGGATGCAGCACTCAAGAAGTTAAACTAGGCATTATTTTGAATGAATCTTCTGTCCAGGAGCCCTAGAAAATGATGAAGAACAAGGGTATCACTTTGAGGATGAAGGCGTTCCAGACTCCAGGTATGGTACTTATATCAGTTATCTCACATGCCTATGGAAGGTGGACATTGTACAAGGAAGATCAAAGAAGAATCAATGAATCTGAATGATGCTGCTGGTGAAGAAGCGCCAGCATTAAACGTACCCTCCACCACCAGGAAAACAAAGTTGTCTTGGAAAAACTACAGCTGGAATGCTCTTTGGGAATTAGGACGGTGAGACTTCATCTCATGTACTTTGGATGTATCATCATCAGAGACTGGTCACTGAAAAGAGGCATGGTGCTTGGTAAAGTAGAAGGGCGGAGAAAAAGTGGAAGACCCTGGACTGGCTAGATTGACATCTGGGCGACCCAATGGGCTCAAACCTAACAATCCTTTTGAGGATGGTGCTGCACCGGGCTGTTTCATTCAAACTTCATAAGTTTCATATTGCCCATGTCTGTTGGGTAAGGTCTGAGGTTTTTGGAAGGTCAAACAAATCCAACCAATACAATTCTTTGCACAAAGGTGGTTGTGTGTGCGCACACTCTGAGGATGTTCTAGATTTAATAAAGTTCCCCAAAATACATGAGGAAGTCTTCATCCCTATTCCTGTGAAGTTCACCGTGTTTTGACCCTGTATTTATTTTGTTATATCAGTGAAGTCAAATCCAAAGAAGGTAGGCCCTAAGCCTAGTTCCTTCTTAGCGATGTAGTAAGTATAAAGAAACAGCATAGAGTGGGAGAGTTCAACACACGGGGCAAAGATTTCATGTGATGATATATCTATAAACCAAGAAGCAGCTCTCAGCCAACAAAGTGATGGAGACAAGAAAGAATGTCCTTCAACTGCCAAAGGCTAGAGAGAAGAGCCCTGAATCGAGCCCCCTAGACCCTGACACTGTGACGATGAAATCCTCTTCTTTAAAGGAAACTACTGGAGTGTCTTTGGTACAACATCACTTGGTTACTAAAACAGAAGGTACCAAGGTGCTATGGTTGGTTTTATCGACTATGAGCTAGTGCTTATCTGAGATCATTCATCACAGAGCAGTCTGCTGTCGAGTTTAGTTAAGTCAGAATGTCCACGGGGTCAAAATGGTTTCACCCCAATATTGGCTCTGTTTGATTTGCACTTTGGGAAGGTTTGTCCACCTGGTCATTTGTGCTTTACATTTAATCTAAACATTTTATGGTCCTTATAATAAGTTTGTAGTTTTATCTGATAGCTTTGAATATTCCACTATTTTTAGTAAAATAAAAATACAGAATATCTCAGCACTAAATAAGGATGTCAAGTTCAATATTGGGGTAGAGAGGAATGCTAGACGAGTCCAGAAGCATTGTCAGTGCAAATACTGTCAGTGCCAACACAAACGCAAACTCTCTATCCTGGACTATTTTTTAAATAGAATTCTCTTTTTTGAAAAATCCTTTCTTTAATTTCAATATGATACTTTTGGCATCATAATGCAATATTCTAAAATTTAAAATGAAAGTCAGGCCTGAAGCTCATTAAAATTTTTACAATAAGGTACACATAGTTCACAATGACTGTGTACAAAGTATTGTTCTGTTCTTGTTAGACGTCATCAGTTGTCTTTTAGTATAGTGATTTTATGTACAACAGAAAACCATTGCCCCTCCTGTTCCATCTTCACAATTGTATGTTTCAGGCCATTGCTGCCGCCATTTGTCAATTCATCTCCTTGAGTATTCCTCTTTCTTGATGATTTCCTACTTTATCAAGCATGACATCCTTTCCCAGGGGCTGGTCTCTCCAGATTACATGCCTAAAGTACATGGGATAAAGTCTTGCCATCCTCATTTCTAGGGAGTATTCTGGCTAGACTTCCTCCAACACAGATTTATTAGTTGTTCTGGAAGTCTAGATCCATGGTGATTTCAATACCATCACCATCATTCAAATGCATGAATTCTTCTCTGGTCTTCCTTCTTCATGTCTATAAAAGTGTTAAAGAGCGGATATGTTTCTTTGAGGACTAACGTCTATCTGACCCAAGTTATAGTATTTCAATTCCCTCATGTGCCTAAAAAAAGCCTTCTTCTAGCCATTAGCAATTTTAATGATCCTCTCAGTGTGTGTTTAAAGAGATAAGTGCATAAACATCTCAGTACAAAACAAGCTAACAATGTCGTCTCCACATTTTTATTCTAGAGGTAAGTGAAACAAAAATTATGAAGGAGACAGATCCCTTCGCTGATTCCTTCTACATTTTTAAACAGATACCAACATTAATAATGATTTTATATCATGATTACTTATCATCTGTAACCATCCTTATCTAGTCACTTATTCACCTAAATATGTGTATCTCATTCGTTCTCTAAACCCAACACATCATCACGGTCTGCTTCCTTCTGATGCCTCAAATAATAAATTTGCAGTGCGTCTCGCCACTATGGTTCTAGTCAAGTTTATACAATATCCAGAGTCTCTCACTGTCTTCAAGTTGATTCTGACACAGATAGATCCCAAGTGTAGAGGTGCCCTTGTGGATTTCTGAGATTAATTGTTTCGGGGTGTAGAAAGTCTCCTGCTGACCCTTGAGTTTAACACCAGGAGCCCCACTATGCCATTGTGTGCACTCTACCCCAGTTCAAACGCAAACACATCCTTTTGGCTTTTAGAAATTGGAATGATCTGACCTAGTATCTTACTCATTCAATTAGCAAGTATTTATTGAGTACCTATGCAGTACTAGGCTAACTGCTGAATTGTCAGTGCTGATTGAACACATATGCTTTCCTGCTTTTAAGTCATATATATCCTGGTGAGGGATCTAGAAATAAGTAAAACAAATAAAGCTTTAAAAAATGATAAAAAAAATAACAAATTTGGTTTTCAACCTGGTGTTGAGGAAGACCATCTATGAGACAGGATCACCTCTTTTGATCACCATTTTCACTTGATTGGTGAGGGAGAGTTTCCCTCCCTATGGTTATGAAGATGACCAAAAAGTTTGGCATCTGCCATTGAACAATTGAAGTCTTAGTCACATATCTTCATCGCCTGAGAGACAAGGGCACCAGCATGCCAAGAAGGGACCGAACAGAATGATCCAGCAGTGTGGGGGGAGTTCAGATGCTTACAGGCATCCTCCCTGAGGGTGATCAGTTGCCAGACTGCAGTGGGCCCAGCTCCCTGTTGTTAAGGACAATGGACAGGCCTGCAGTCATTGATTTGGTTCCTGTAGGTGGAGTTCACACCCTCCTGATAATGGTTCACATGGAGAGCCTGAGAGCAGATCAAACCCACTCCAGGACATCCAAAGTTAAGCTGCCATCCTGTAACTAGGCTCTGCCCATCTTGTCACATGTATACCCCCTCTTCCTATTGCGAGTATGTCCCTAGACCATCCCCTCATTGCTGTATAACCTATAGTACAACCCCTTCCTGTGACGTATGTCTTTACCTCTAATTAGTGGGCTTGCACACACCCCCCCAAATGTATATAGGCATGGGTTAGCAATAGAGAGTCTCTCTCCCTCTCTCTCAACTCCCCCCTTCACCTCACTTGACTCCCTCTCTCCTCTCCCGTCTTCTGTCCCCTTTCTCTTTTCCCTCCTTCCCTTCCCCCTCTCTCCACGTGGACCACTAAGCGGGGCTGTGGTCGGCATGCTACCATGAAATGTGTCTGACTCCATTATTTGACTCTCTCTTGTATCTCTCATGGTCTCAATGACATTAATATAATATTTGTATATCTCAACCGTACAATTGTGCTTACTGAACCAGTGGTTAGTAGTGGGGGGCTGGCACCACCCACCTACAAACCACACAGCAGGGTCTGGGGAAAACAGATCTTGTAGTAACAAGAGATGGGATGACCGTTGGTTTTCATGGAAGAGTGATTTGTTTGAATAATTCTTTGGGTGGGCAGGACACTAAAGACTGCTACTCAGATATAAGTAGACACTGTGCTTGGACAGCTGATAAGGAGAGGTTTTAGGGACTCTTATTTGAATAGAGTAAGAGAGGAGTAGGTGTGGCTAAGTCATCAAACGTAAAGGAAGCATATGGTATTGAGTCTGAATGCCAAGCCATACACTGCACAGGTATAGAGGGAGTCTCTAAAGAGGGATCATGAGGTGAAAAGGCTTGGATTGAAAAGGAACCAGCGATAGGAAGAGGGTTCTAGGGGACAAAGTGCTCCGTGCATAGGAATAAGCATGTGAAAAATCACTGAATCGAGGGGAAGAAAGAGGGCCAGAGAGATCAGACCAATGTAAGAAATGGTGTGTTAATTTCTTACTGCTGCATAACACAATACCACAAATTTAGCAGCTTAAGACCACAAGTATTTATTATCTGTTTCACAGTGTCTGTGGCTCTGGAATAGAGGCATGCCTTAAGAGGGTCTGCCTCTCAGGATCTTAGTCTCACATGTTGAAGTGCAGGGGTCAATTGGATGATATTGCCTTTTGGAGTGCAGTTCATGAGGTTTCTGGCACAAGTCAGTCCCTTCCAGTTGTAGAACTGAGGTCTTGGCACTCAGTGTTCTTGCTGGTTGTCCCTAAGGGCCAAGTTCAGCTCCTAGAGGGTATCCAGCCTTTTATGCCACATGGCTCACTCCCAGGTCCACTCAAAACATGGGGCCTGACTTTGCAAAGCACAGAAGATTCTCTGTCTCTCTAGTCTGCTATGATGGAGACTCAGATAATGTATTAGAGTGATGTTGAGATTTCTGTATTACAGTTCTCATTTTCTGCTGCTTGAAAGCAAGTTACTGGTTCTGCTTCACTGAAAATGAGAGAATTTACAAGGGCATGATTCATTGAGGGGTACTTTAGTGTGTGTTTTCCATAGGTCTCAATTATGTGAGACACAATAAAGGATTTTGATTAATTCTAGGTGAAATAGGAACTTGTAGAAAAGAGTAAGAGTAAAGAAGAAAGTGAGTACACAAAGATTGACCTACATCTCAGGAAACGGTGAGGAAGAGAGCAACTAATTCTATGTAGTAGCTCAAAGAGATTTCTTGGAATAGAGAGCTTACTCCACTTGTTCATTCAATAATGGATGAATTTTGAAAGGGAGAGTTGATGGTGCAGGCAAATAACACTCGTGAAAAGATTATTGTAGAGAAAAATAAGGTGTTATGGAGTGTTCAGGCTATACAAGTTTTCAAGAGATCAGCACCAAATACATGTCATTGCAGTGAGTTGCAAAGTTCTTGAGATCTATATTATCAGATATACTAATTTTAAAAATAAAATTAGTGATGAGAATAAAAATAATAAAACTAGAGGAAGAATTCATCTTATCAAAACCACTTAACTGGCTGATTTTTAAAAACTTTTTTAGTACGCTTGGAATTTTTTTAGCAATATTAGATGGAATCTCGCTAGTTAATGAAATAACACTTGCTTTAGCTTACTTGCAGGTATTCTTAAAAAACTACAATTTCAATGAAATCTCAGAGTAACTAATTGTCTCTTGCTAGTGAACAAGTTTCAGTTTCAGGCACATGGAATTAAGAGAAAAGAACAAGAGTTTATAATATCTATCTGATATATATTTTTGTAGGTATTTTTGAGTTCCATTGGGCATTGAAATCTGGGTGTTTTTGTTTAGCTTTGGATCCCCAGTGCCTAATACATACCATGATTCACTCATAAATGAGTGAATGAATGAATGAATGACATCAACAAATAAATGTTCTTCTTATTCTAGGTACCAAACCACCATCTCTTTTCATAATGATCCTTCTCTTGTCTTTAATTTATTGTTGTCCAAATTAGTCACCAAGACTTAAGGTATATTCTTGTCTCAAAATTTTACCTCATTAAGTAATATATCATTTTATTAGAATAAGATTGACTGCTTCATCGACTCTATGTATTACCCAAGATCATTTACAAAATGCAATGCAAGCTCACATCAATTGCTTAAGTGTGAGCACTGATTACATAGGGATTTGTACTGCCTTTGAAACTAAACACATCCAATGATCTCAAGACTTTTACTTAAAGCCAAAGTGATCATTAAATTTGAGGTTATGCAAAACTATCATGTAGGACATTACCTCTGAGTTAAGAAGCAGTGATAGAAAAGAGGAACTACTCATGTACATCTGTTACTAGTTCATGAGAAAATATTTTCTATCTCCTTTGACACAGATACTTAAATATTCCTTCTGGAATGTCCCTGAAAAATAAATATTGAGCATTTAGAATCTTTTAGGATTCCATTTCATTTGTGTATTTTCACATTTATGATGAGAAAAATTAGACATTTTTTTCTCCAGGAAATTATAGAATTTTCCCCTTAGTGCTATGCCTCAAACATAGAAACTGTTAATAAATAATGTTAAACTAAAAGATTCAAACAAAGTTGTATTTATTTGTCACTGAGTGTGGAGTAAACTACTTAGGAAAAAACATTGGTAGAGTTTTCAGTGAAGTGAAGTAACTAGTTGTGGCTCTCCTCTCCCTAACCTTTGTAACTCTCCCCGCCCCCCACCCCACTCCCACCTCCACCCCCATGACTGGAGGGAAGCATGCAAAGGAGGCAGAGAGGAGTCTCACTCAGACGCGCGCCAGTTGCCCCCTTCCAATGGGAACGAGCCATTTTGGAAGCAGGGGCAGAGAGTACCATGACCGGCAGAAGGAAGAGTCAGACTCATTGAGGATCAAAGACCATGAAGGTGCCCTGAGGGCCCCGGAAACCAGAAGACAGACTAGTGGGATCTAGCCCACAGAGCAAGTAAAACTGAATGCTGTTAGGCTGTCTCACAGAATGGGATGTGCCCTTTGGGCATTTATCAGTTTAGGAGCCTTGTTCTGTATAGTCATCACAATAGGTTATTCAACCCAGCAGAGAAGTAGAGTGCTGTGAAAGAGATGGTTGGTGTCAGAACAGGGTAAAGAAGGTTGGAATGGAGGCGTGTCTGACTTCTGCCATACAGAAATGAGCCTCTGGCTAGTGTGCAGTTGCACACTTTATCTCCCTTGTGTAAACAAAAGAAGTCATACATGGCTCCTATACTATCATTTCCTTGGGGATCTAGCAACTGTTGTACTTTAATTAAAACATTAGATTGGTGTATGTTCATCTCTATATTTAAGATCATTTGTACATGAAAGGCAAGATAGATAACCCTTCAGAAACAGTAACAGGAGTAATGGGTCCCTGAG
>NW_022103908.1:6170255-6171297 GCF_000313985.2 Echinops telfairi | reverse complement strand
AAGAGATCCCAATAAAATGATTAAGAAAAATAAAATGTACTAAATGAAAAAGTTAGTGTTAAGAATTCAGTATCTGCTTTCATAAGAGCCCTGGTGTTGGGTAGTATTGAACTGCAAACACAATGTCACAATTTGTGAATTCAAATCCCCCACCCAGTGTTCAGGAAAAAGATAATGCCCTGTCTTCTCATAAAGAAACTCTATATAGGGCTGCTGGGAGTTGAAATAGATTCAATGACAGTAAACTGGTTATTTTTCTTCATTTTGGTGTGGATCTGCTTTGATAATTTTCAAAAGTATTGTTTGTGGAAAAGATTATTTAAATAATTTTTCATTAAAATACATCCTATAATGTCTTGGGTGTTTTCCAATGTAGTCTAGTAGAATGGGAGGCATAAACCATCGGTGACTCGTGACTCTGCAGTCTGTCCGGGTCAACAGCAGGAAAGCAACCTTGAAGGCTGCCTATGAGGCTGAACTCTTAAGAGTTTCTAAATGTGTGAATAAACAGCATATGTGAAGTCCATTCCACCAAAAAATAACTTAAAGTGCATGCATCTGTGTCATGAAAGGTTGAAATTATATTTATTGAATGGATGGTTTTCCATTACACGAAGAAGAAATTCTAATTATGAAAACATATGAGAAATTGACTAAAAATTAATATCCACCACCCAGAAATAAAAATTTTATCATTCTGTTAGTTTTCTTTTCAGAATTTCTGTGCATCATGCTGCGGTAATCAGCAATAAAAGCTTCCCAATTGCCACGAGGTGGGGATCAGACTTGTCTTCCCCTCCATCCTTCTTCACCGTGTCCTGACACCAACCCTCCTTCCCACGGCCCTCTACTCCTCTGCTGGGTTTGAAATTGCTTTGCTGTGGCCACACAGAAGGCACAGACAATCCTCATAATTGAAGAGTTTCTTAGGGCAGTGAACAGGTTACCCCAAGTCAGGATCGGCAAGCTGTGAGGATGCTCACAGTCACTGGTCCACAGCAACACCTCTCCTCGGCCGCTTGGTTCTTTGGCCTCTTCCTCC
>NW_022103908.1:6166617-6168886 GCF_000313985.2 Echinops telfairi | reverse complement strand
CTGGGGACCTATCAGAAAAGTACAAAGAATAGAAAAGAAAATACTAAACCCATGTTTGACTCCAGGCTACAATCAGTTTTTTTCCAATATTGATGCTATGCTTAAACATTAGAAAGGAAGAAATTTGCTGTAACAATTACAACTGGGAACTTAAATCCAAGTGAGATATTGTATTTATTAATTGTACCTGTGTTGGTGGAGTTACTGGTGAAAATTTCGATTTCTCTGCTCAGCTTTATTTGCATCTCCTCAGAAAATGTGTCCGCTTGGCTAGGGCATGATTAAATACTAACCTCTATGATATTAATGGGGTAGAATTAGAGGCAGTTGAGCTAATGAAGTAGGATGTATTTTACTGGAGGAAGTTGTATATTGATTTCATCTCTTAGGAAGTATAAAAGAGTGCGCAAACATCTCATGGAGTTCAGTACCACCCAGAATGAAAAGATGGAGGTGGACCGTGTCCTATGGTCCGGGTCCCCTGTGCTGAAAATATCTTAGACCCTGGGGTTAATTGATTCAAGACTATGGAAATCTCTAAGAAGCATCCACGGATGTTGAAAGGAGCCAAGGACTTTCCTCCCCCCAGAGTCCACAGAGAAAACAAGCCTTCTTGTAGACCTGACACCTACATCTGATTCCGAGCCCCATAAACTCCGATCAAACATAATTACTTTACTAACACCATGGACTCCTGGTATTTCTGTTGCCGCTCTGGATAACTGAGCCAGCCACTAAGGCTCAGTGTACCCATTGCACGTGTGGATAGAAAATAGTATAATGAGGTGATATAGTAAGAAAAAAGAAACCTTTTGAGAATAAATGAGAAATTCACACCAAGCACCTAATATTAACTGTTATTGTGCAATAAAAATAATCTAGATATTTAGAACTTTGTACACTCTGTTCTTAATTTTTTCCCATCCCCTAAATCACCTGCCTTTGCTGACTGAGTTGCTGTCAAATTGCAGGGACTCATAGGACAGTGGTGCTCCATCGGGTTTCCAAGCGAAGACGTTTTATGGAAACAGACAGTCCCATCCTCCTTCCACCGGGTGGCGTCTAAAGTAGGTAGTCAATGCTTGCTTTATTTTACAGACATTTTCAGGATGATCTTTTGAAGGCTTGTGTACCTGAGAATGCATTCCTATTGTTTTCACTTGGGCATGTCTGTTTGACTCAGCAAGTTTTTCTTTAAGCCCAATTCATTTCCTTCCCAAAATTATAGCTACTTCTTCAGTAGCTCTTGTAAATCAGAAGAACACACACACACACACACACACACACACACACACACACTTTAACTTGAAATGTGCTGGGACCCCCTATATTTCCAGATGAGACTTAAAGTCACGGCTGTAATATCCCTTCTATCTTGCCCACGATGCAGTATTCATTATAACAAAGTCGCCTTGTAGAGAGCAAAGTGACAGTGCTCATTCATGAACTTGGCTTCTCTTCCCCTGGCTTGGTCTCCAGGCACTGTGATGGGCTAGGCGTGCAGTGGTTCTCAACTTGTGGGTCACGACCCCTTTGGGGGTGGAACGACCCTTTCACAGGGGTCGCCTAACACCATGGAAAACACACATTTCTGATGGTCTTAGAAATCGAGACACCACTCTTCTAGCCTTCTCCAGGCGAGTCTGCCCACCTGCAAGTATGTACCTGGCGTGAAGACTGTTACCCTTGCTACACCACGCTTCAAGACAAAACTTCATGTATTTGTCATTAGAAATAAATACTTCACGATATATAATTACATATTGTTTTTGTGATTAATCACTATGCTTTAATTATGTTCAATTTGTAACCATGAAAATACATCCTGCATGTCAGATATTTACATGACGATTCATAACAGTAGCAGAGGTGAAGTTATGAAGAAGCAACGATAATAATTTGATGGTTGAGGGTCATCACAACATGAGGAGCTGTATTTACAGGGTCGCGGCAGTAGAAAGGTTGAGACCCACCGCTCTAGGGTGAAACCTTCTGGGTTCCACACAGGCAGTTGTGGCCCACAAGCCACTGGCCAAAGCTGACCGGCCTAAGGTGCCCTGTGAGCCACGGAGGGCCTTTCAACTGCCATGCCATGGCTCTCCAGCTAGTCTTGTGGCCGCTGTGCCATTCTGATGGTGTTTCCCAATGACAAATTAGATGCATGTCAGTTTCCTTTGGAAGCCTTTCTGCATGCTGCTTTCACTGTTTTTACAGTAAAAACCTAAAGTATTTTGAGGGGAAAAGCACTAGTCAAGCAATTTGCTCAGTT